>NW_027412545.1:5276479-5889855 GCF_025532065.1 Leptinotarsa decemlineata | reverse complement strand
ATAATCAGTTTTTTAATAATAACTGAGATAATTTTGTAGACATCTTTGGCATATTTGGTACATATGTTCCATGCCTTAAGGCGCATTTTCAGATGTACAATTTTCTTAATTTTCTCTGCCAGTGGCGTACGTACGAGTTTTGAAATGTATATTTTTGGCGAAAAAAATACTACGCCACTGCTTTATCTTGAATTAAAAATTATTTTTAAAATCTCCATACAATTTTGAGCATATTTGATTTGCTGGGTTTTCTTTGTCCGACGCATGGTTTTCGCTCAAAAAATTAAAAATCGCTTTACTTAAGGATAAATTCATTAAAAATCTGATGCGGTATCGTGCATCGACTGAAAGCAAACTAAGAGATCAGATTTGTTGCAAAATAATTGAGGATCTAAAAGGTATTTGTTTGTTGTCAGATGCACTGCTCTCAATTAAAATTACGTCATAACGCAGCACCGCTTAATAATTTTTGAAAATATAAATTTAGTTATCCTGGAATAAATGACGTGTAGCAGAATTTATTTACTGCACCTCTTGGAAATATGGAGTTTGTCGATATGTGATTTCTTTTAAAGATTAAAAGTATAAAAAACAGCGTACCCACCATAGCAATAAAAAACGAATTCTCTGTATGTACAAACGTCAGTAGCTAATATTGATGTTGGTTTAAAGTAAGGTGTTGGTGTTACAAACTGTCACAGCGCGTTTTGATTGATTTTGAAGTGTTATTGAAGTTATTTTGGTTGTCCGCTGTTTTTCTGAATATCAGTAAATGTGGTAAATTATACGAATGCGGAAATGGCGCAAATGCATTACGTATATGGCCTTGCCGATGGTAATGCAACAGAAGCCAGGCACATTTATCAGGAAATATATCCTAATCGTGCCTTACCAGATAGCCGAATCTTTTCAAATATTCATCGTCGACTTGGGGAAACTGGTAGTTTGAAGAAAGGGACTCCAGAAGGTAGACCTCGTGTAGTATGAACTCCTGAAATTGAGGAAGCGGTTCTGCAAGAAATTGAGGAACATCCTGAGACGAGTATGAGGAAGATCGCTAGATATTTGTCATCAAATTGTTTGGCGTTTTTTGGTTGATTTTTTGTTATACCCATACCATATTTCAAGAGTGCAGGCATTACTCCCCAGATATTTTCCACAGCGTGTGAACTTCAGTCAGTGGTATCTACAAAGTATTGCACTAAATCCGCGCTTTGAGATACAAATTTTGTTCACAGACGAAGCAAATTTTTCTCGGAGAGCCATTCGAAATTTCCATAACAATCATGTGTGGGCTGAATAAAATTCCCATGCAATAACCGAAACCCATTTCCAACACCAATTTTCGGTTAATGTATGGACAGGAATTATAGGTGATCATCTAATAGGCCCATTTTTTCTACCAGGACGCCTTTCTCGAAGAAGACTTACCTGGGTTACTGGAAGATGTGCCACTTGCGTTAAGGAATCGAATATGGTACATGCACGATGGCGCCCCTGCTCATTTCAGTGTAATTGTCCGAAACCATTTGAATACAGTTTATTCTAATCGTTGGACAGGTCGCGGAGGACCTCAGCAATGGCCAGCAAGATCCCCCGATCTCAACAGTTTAGATTTTTTATGGGGTCACCTTAAAACTCTTGTGTATAAAACTCCCGTTGATACTTTAGAAGATTTAAGAGAGCGAATAGTTGCCTCGTGTGAAACTATACGAAATACGCCGGGAATATTTGAACGGGTGCGTAATTCCATGCGTAGAAGGGCGGAAGCATGCATACTAAGTGCAGGTGGCCACTGCCAACAATTTTTATAATCAGTTTTGGTATTATTACTAATTAACAAATTTGTGCTATTCGTTTAGACTTACTGTCACAAAATAAAATAAAACTCGTTTTTTGTGAAAAATTTATTTTTTTGCAGATTATGTTTTCAAATAATATTAGGGAATTCGTAATGCGTTATGAAGCAATTTTCAGATTCTCATTCATTTTAAAATTGATCTAATTTCTTAATTTGCTTTCTGTCGATTTTTATTTTTTTGAGTGAAAAACATGCGTCGGACAAAGAAATACCAAGAAATCAAATTTTCTCAAAAATAAATGAGGATTTTAAAAATGATTTTATTTTGAAAAGAAAGCATTGGCGTAGTACTTTTTCCCCAAAAATATTCAATGCGAAACCCATAGGGATGCCACTGTTTGAAAAAATACAAATTTGTGTACATCAGAAAATGTGCCTTGGGGCATGGAACATATGTACCAAATATTCCAAAGATGCCTACAAAATTATCTCAGTTATTATTAAAAAACTGATTATTTTTGAAAACTTTGCCACCCTGTATCTCAAAAGTTAAGGCGTTTAGAACATACGTCCATAGGAATTTTTTTTCTTAAAATAGGTCTAAGAATTACCTCCTTAAATATTAGCATGTGTTTAAGGAACACCCTGTATAAAACATCATAAATATAACATATCAATTTCATATGGACAATTACATATAAACATTACATTTCAAATTGAAAATATATAGTAAATGTAATGTACCTACATACTTCATTATTGGTTCGTAATAGTTTAACCTAATAAATTTAAATAAATTTAACGTAATAAATTAACCTCTAACGGAAGCAAGAAACTCTTTGGAAGGTTCGAAATAGATGAACATTTCAACCTAGCAGACCACTATTATAATATTCATGCAGTCATTGTTCACTGTGGTTCTGGCGTTGAATTTGGTCATTATTACGCCTTGGTCAAAGACGAAACGGACTGGTTTAAGTTTGACGATAGTCGTGTCACGAAGTGTTCTGGCGATGCATTGAATTTATTGGAGCCTCTAGAGACACCCTACATTTTGTTTTATAAGAGAAAGAGGACATTGTTGGATCAAGATCTTCAGATGATGTGGTGCTGTAGGTTTTTCCAGGTTTTTCTGCAGCTGAAAAAGCAAATGCGCCACTGAAATCAATGAAGTCGCCCCGGAACGCCAATTAAATTTTATTGTTGTTTTTATTTTATTTTTATCGTTGTTTCAATAAAACGTTAAATTTATTCAATATTCTAAGTTTACATTACTTCACTTTGGTTGCAAATTGCTAACGTTTGATTATGAAATTTTACAAGGATATTTAAAATGTGTATATTTGTTTTTTGTTATTCACCTACAGATATGTAATTTCATAGCTAAACGTAGTTAGGTTATATCAATTCATCATATGTAATTTAACGTATTCAAAAACACACTTCAATGTGAGATTTCCACAATACTTAGTAGTCAGGCCCGAAGATGATATTGTATAGCGAAACAAGTGTCGCAGTTTTGTAAAATTTCAAGTAGAAATCTCACATTGAATTGAGTTTTTGAATACGTTATAATGGATTTTCATCAATATCGTTCATGATGCACTGTTTGGAACCTTTGGTATAGTAATAAATATTACTGTAGTTTTTTCCCAACACCATATCGTTATTTTTAACACATCGACACATGTTTCTATCACCAAGTTATCATCTTCAAGAGGAAGATTAAACTGGAAGAACTTGTAAGGCTACCCCTATTTATACTGTACAGGTAATGTAATAATTTATTTCGTAATAATTTTTTCAATATTCTAAGTTTACATTACCATAGATTTCAGTTCATTAAGATTAGTTAGGCAGGTTAACGAAAACTGGCAACTAGTTGCCTATGACAGTGTAGAAATAAGTAAACATAATAATATTATGAATATCGATGACGGACCAATACCAAATAGCATGTTAAAGTAGCTTGTTGAAATAATAATATTATATTTACTGACTATCACGTAAGGACACATTGTAAAAATAAATTTAGGACAAATAGATAGGCAGTATTGTGAAATTAATTTTCATATAGCTTGAAAATGGTTTTATATATATATAGCTATAACATTTGAATATTAGATTAGATCAGACGTATTGTAAAATGAATAGATTTTTATTTATTTTTATTTATTTATATATATATATATATATATATATATATATATATATATATATATATATATATATATATATATATATATATATATATATATATGAAAATAATCTTTCAATATTTTTTGGCAGTAAGCAAAGAAGTATTAAAAATATCGAACTAGTTTGCGAGAGAATTACCCCATTTAACGCATCGACATAGAGGAGAGTTCTGCGAACAGTTTGTTCTCTTGAAAGGTAAATTAAATAATTAATGTGCTCTCATTGTTCTATTTGGAACATTTAAGTAAATGATTGATAATAACTATGGACAATTTATTTTGTTTGTTATTATTTTTTGTAAAAATAAAATATCTGATATGTTACGCCTATGTTCCAACGATACTAAGTGGAGGTCTCGCCTAATTCGCAAAGTATCACTGTTTTCAGTAATTCGAATACCTTGTTTGTAAGCAACGAGTTTTAAAAATCGATTTTGAATACGTTCTAATCGATCGATGTATATATTATACTGTGGACTCCAGATGGTTGATGCAAACAATAACTTACTCAATACAAAAGCATTATAGAAATTTTGTATTGATTTTGTTTGATTGAAGAATTTACATTTTCTCTTGACATATCCCAGAGCTCTACTGCTCTTATTTATTACATAAACTATATGTTTATCGAAAATAAGTTTGAAGTCAAAAATAACTCCTAAATCTTTAAATGTATTAACTCGTGATAGCAAGATACTATTTATGTGATATGAATATGTAAGAATATTTTTGTTGCGGGTAAATGATATACAACTACATTTATAAAAATTGAGATGTAATTCGTTTTGTTTACAAAATTCAAATAAATTATTTATGTCACTCTGAATTCTCAAGCAATCTGGCAATGATTTTATTTGAAGATTCATTTTCAGAATAAGGGCCCTAGAGGGGACCCTTGTGGCACTCCAGAAGGTGTTGGATAAGGTTCAGATGAATAACCGTCTATAAAGATATATTGAGTTCTGTTACACTTACACTTACACCGACTTCAGCAAGTAGTGTATTATGACTAATTTTGTCAAAGGCCTTGCTGAAATCTGTGTAAATAGTGTCAACTTGAATTTTATTATCCAAATTATCATGTAAAAATTCAGAGTAACAAAATAAGTTCGATTCAAGAGATCGATTTTTAAAAAAGCCATGTTGCTCAGGTATAATAATGTTTTTAATTAAATGAAATATATATTTAGATTGAAATATATATTTATAGATAAGGCAAATTGTAAAATTAATTCAAAACACCAAAGGTGTGATATACCTGTATGTGTGGTACACCTGTATGGTGTACCTGTATAGTATAAATAGGGTTACCCTTACAAGTTCTTTCAGTTTGATCTTCCTCTTGAAGATGATCACTTGATGATCGAAACACGTGTCGAGGTGTTAAAAATAACGATTTGGTGTTAGGAAAAAACTCCAGTAATATTAAATATTGTTCAGTTGTATATGATATTTATGTAATTTATGATGGCTGTTACGTGAAATAAAGTATATTAAGTCGATTGATGACCTATTTGTTTTGTAGAAATTAATATCGAACATAAAACAATGAAAATACGTTTGTCTAATTTCTACCAAGTTTATTATTTGTTAGGACCGGTTTCAGTTTGTTAGACCATTCTCAAATAACTGGTCTAACAAACGGAAACCGCTCGTAACAAACTTAGTAGAAATTAGACAAAAATATTTTCTTTATCCTATATTTTTGTGTTGGTTTGCCTATGAAATAATAGAACAAAATGAGTTTCCGCTGATTTTTCAAACACAAACATGCTCTAGCAGGTGAATCTTATTATGAAATTGATATAATTCTTTTCCATATGAATACCTATATAAATAATACTGGAGTTTTTTCACAACACTGAACCATTATTTCAACGCCTAGACACGTATTTCAATTACCAAGTGATCATCTTTAAAAGAAAGATTACACTAAATATTCTTACAATGTTATCCTTATTTATACCATAGATACATCTTCTAGGTAACTTGAGTGTCTAGAATTAATTTCACAATATTGCTTTATCTAATTAGTATCTACTAGTCTTAAATTAATTTTACAATGTATCCTTATGTATCCTTTAACATCTAAAATAATATTTTGACAATCTATATAGTATACCTACTATTAGTTAGTGGTCCACCATCGTAATTCAAAATATTATTATGTTTACTTATTTTTACACTCTCATAGGCATCTAGATGCCTGATGTTGTTAACGTGTCTAACTAATTTTAATGAATAAAATCTATGAAATGATTTTGTTGGAAAATAAAATGGGCGACTGCTGATTTTTCTAGCAATATTGTGCAATTATTTTAAGACACTCAAGACACAGGTATCTAGAAGAGGTATATGTGGTATAAATAAGGATATTTAGTTTAATCTTCCTCTTGAAGATGATCACATGGTGATTGAAACACATGTCGAAGTGGTAAAAATAACGATTTGGTGTTGTAAGTGCAATTTGTTACCATTCATTTAAAGTAGAACTCATGTGAATGATATCTGATTTTTATTCCACAACGAAGTATCTTCTGTATAATTCAGTGTTCATATAGAAGTATTTGTTTCGAAAGAATTTTTTCTTTCGTATTATTCAATGTTTATATGAAAGTAGCTATTTCAGGAGGACTTTCTTTCAGTTTGTGCCTGAAAGTTACTTCTTTGCATGATCTGTACATCCATATATAGAGTTACTTCCTTCCTTTCTTTTTTTTTGTATCAAGATGGAGTAGTAGAAAGCCAAAAACTTTCTTTCCCAAAAACAAGATTCCTTTTGGCTGGGATTTAATCAAATAGGCGAATGAGTCATTACGATGTCATCGATGACATAAGTAGATCAAACTTATTCCGTGACATAAAAATCGTAATTTATGAATAAAATGTGTGTTTGTTTTTTCTTATAATGTTATCCAGATTGGTATAGTTCAAGTAAAAGATATAGTGCCCCCTACCTTCCAGCAGTTCCCCTTTAATAACACATACAACGCGGTATAGTCGAAGTAACCGATATAGTAATCTTAAAGGTGTCGGCGAAGTCAAAGGCCAAAAAAACCAATACAAAGGAATTATGCCGCAACGAATTAGTCCACGTGGGCTGAAGAATTGGCGGTTTGTATTGGATAATTTTTACTAACCGAGTTTTATGATTGGCCGAAGAGTCATAAAACTAAATTTGAAGTCATGTTACGGTGACCAACAGAATGTAGCGATGAGTACCGCGTTGTATTTGTTATTAAAGGGGAACTGCTGGAAGGTCGGGGGCACTATATCTTTTACTTGAACTATACTCATCGCTATATTCTGTTGGTATAATTCAGTGTTCATATTAAAGTAGTATTTGTTTCGAAAGGTTTTTTATTTGGTGTAATTCAATGTTTATATGGGAGTAGCTATTTCAGGAAGGCTTTTTCTTCCAGTTTTGTGTCCGAAAGTTACTTTTTTGCATGATCTACACATCTATATATACAGTTACTTCTTTTGAAATTTGTTACTTCCTTCCTATCTTTGGAAGATTACCACATTTTCCTATATCAAGATGGAATAGTAGAAAATCGAAAAGTTTCTGTCCCAAAAATTAGTCACTTCTAAAAATATAACCCTTTCAAATTATATAAACTTCACTTGTCGATATCCGAATCTAAACGCTCAAATGACCAGTAATAGTAGATATCTTATCCGTAGATAATGGAAGAGATGAACCCTCATGACTCGATACTAAATAATTCAGAACAAGGAATTTAAAGTTAATTTCATTATGAAAGAGTTATTCATTTATTCAGTTGAGCGGGCATAATTGGACAGCGACTCTAGGAAAATCAAAATGGCTCCGACGAGAAACAAAAGCAAAGAGGTTACCAAATGAAAAGTGACAATTAATTCTCAAAACAAAACACTTGACTTGCTTTTGCAACGCGGAGAATCGTTCGTTCTGAGTGTCTTGCCCATACAATACGGCAGCGTTGCCTGATTTCAGTAAATATGTAGAAAACTTACGAAAACTTACGTAACTTCCTTACGACTGGTTCCTTCATTTTTAACAGATTTCAAACCGCTCGGATTTCTTAAACCATATACAATGCGATCTCAAAGTAAACCATAAACTCATGAGAAGCTAAACAGTTGAAAAATTATCGAAACAAGTCGATTTTTTATTTTGATTTACTGCAGTTTTTTCAATCAATGATATACAGGGTGACCAACCTCCCTCTAATAACGTCATAACGGAATGTTTATAAAATATTCTATTTGTTTCAATTTTCAAAGATATTCGCTAATCTAGTTTCTTGAGTTGTTTCCAACTGATATATACTGACCAACAATATCAGAATTATCCATGATTATAATTATAAAATTTTCACAATACATTTTATTTGAGGTACGTTGCGTTACGCGGAAGCTTCATCAGTTAGACTGAAATTATTATCATGGATAACTCTCATCAAGCAATAGGTTACAGTATTCATAATTTGAAACTAGTTTCCACAAGAAATTTGGCCCTTTGGTATTCCAAACTTTTTCTACAGTATATGCAATAGATAACCAAAATCTAGGGTTTTTAAACGAGTGTCCTAGTTAAGCACTAGTTCAGAAAACTCAAGACAGCAAATAAGAGACTTCCAGCAAGAACAGGTACTCAGCATCGAATAAAAAAATATATCCAAAAGAAAAATATAATCCAATATACACCACCACAGTCTAACTGATGAAGCTACCGTGCAGCCTAAAGCGTCTTGAATAAGAAAAATTATAATCAAAAGTCTATAATTATTATCATGAATAGAGTCAGATACCATCACAATATCACAATTACAACTTACTTGCAAAACACTAATTAAAGAATTAACGTATAGACGCACCCAAAGAAATGAAAGTCTATATTGTTAATAACCTAATAATAACAATAATGGCAAATAACCTAATGATAAATACTAATGATCAAAGAATGTGAACTTTCACGGCCAGAGATACCTGTGTGAAAGCTAGCCAGACTTTATTGATGTTTATTGCCTCTTCTTTTCTACTGAAATTATCTCCATGCTTTTAAATTACTATATATTGCCTCTCCAGATAATCTCGGATAGTAATATTGTATTTTATCGAGTATCACCTTATCTTTGAGTGCAATGATATTAGTGCCTTCCTTGTTGAGAGCATCTTCGACTACAGCAGATTTGCCGATTTTTCCGTGTGTTCAGAGAGCCGTGTACCTGCATTTCTTTCCGTGGTTCCCATGAAAACCGACCCACAACTAGATACAAGGAATCCGGTATATCCCGGGTGTCGCTAAAGTTTCTCTGCGGTTCTTAGCTGACCTTAGACTTTGTCTGATAGTTTGTCTTCTTCTAAATATTGGTTTCACGTCATGTCTAAAAACCTTCTCTATGAAAAATTACTTATACATGTCAAGTTTCATCATGATCGGTTGAGCGATGTAGAAGTTTATCACCAACCAACAAACATCCATTTATATATATACAGGCTGATTCACGGTGGATGGCACATTAGACGTTTCTGGTGAACCAGACAACGGATCACTTTGAAAATTTGATGGAGGGCATATTCGGACATTCTCTAGCCAACTAAAATATTTTCGACAATGCGGTGTTGCCGCTTCTATTAGAAAGCAGTAGCAACTTTGATTTTTTAAATGGAACACTCTGTATATAATATTATTTTTGGAATCTCCAACAATTGCCCGACAACTTTTCTTGATATTTCCCTATACCTATCTGTTACCGTTTTCGAAATAAAAATTAATTTCAATTTTTTTCTTCGAAAATCATGACTTCTAAAAATGCCGATATCTTTTAGATAAGAAGTACTATGAAATCGAAATTTGGTTTGGAGTTAGGTGATACTTGGACACTTCCCACACGTCAGCCTAATCTCCTTTACTTCAATACAGGGTGGTAAAAAATACAGTTTTTTCGTTTGCTTGAAAAAGTTGCTGAAATTTGATTATTTTAAATGGAACAC
This sequence comes from Leptinotarsa decemlineata, assembly GCF_025532065.1. NCBI lineage: Eukaryota > Metazoa > Arthropoda > Insecta > Coleoptera > Chrysomelidae > Leptinotarsa > Leptinotarsa decemlineata. The sequence continues at coordinate 5,879,874 of NW_027412545.1, read as the reverse complement.
CCTGTATATTATTGAAAATTCGGAAAGCTGCTGAAATTTGCTTTCTTTCTATGTATATCATACCTATACTTAACTAGTCAAGTTTCGGACTTATGAACATTTATTTGTGAAAATGTCCCTTCAGAATGGTATTTCCATTCGGTATTTGGTAAGCAGGCCATGATTACTATTTGACAGTAGCGTTGTGACATTCTCCTAATAATATCGACATTTTCGTCACTTCAGAAGTTGCAAATACCTTCAAAACGATGGAACAAAACTATTCAAACGAAGTTCTTATGAATTTGTTTATTATTTTTGGACAGTGTGACAAAATTATCAGCAGAACATGTAGAAAGTTCAATGAAATGTATCCGAATCTACCGCCAATGAACCTCAAGAAATTTATACGAATTCAGAACAATTTCAATGCATTTGGATCAACTTTAAAAAAGCACCAAGAAACTTGAAATTGGAAATATTGATATGAATAATTATAAAAAAGTAAAACAATCATGTGGAATATTTCAAAATATGTTCGAATCGCTGGCCGTTCACTTCCAAGCACTTTAAAATGCGGGTGTTGACTGCTTTCAAAGTGATCCGTTGTCTGGTTCACCAGCAACGTCTAATGTGCCATCCACCGTGAATCAGCCTGTATGAAAAGGCCACGCAAAATGATTTTTTCATATATATATATTGTAATAATATAATCTTAAAACAATGAATATAATTTTGTCTGAGCTTCAAAAGATTTCTGACTTTGAATAATATAAAAAACAAAAATTTAAAAAAAAATCAAAATCCGAACAATTTTAGAGGGCTTCCAAGAAAAACACTTCTTGGATTCGACTAATTATTCTCAATACTTTCAATGGCCCTACTATTTTTCATTTTACCATAAATACCTACCAACCACGTATCCATCTATGTTCTTTCTTCAGTAATTTCAAGATTTTTACAAGGTAGGTATTGTTAAAATCTGTTTATAAGATAATCTTAAATTCTATAAGTCCTATAAATCATCAACAAAAAATACAAATGTCGACGTATCCATATCAATTCTTTATCGTTATTTGTCATAAAACCCATATGAAGTTCACATCAAATCAAAAATTGACAAGACAATTTTATATTCAAAGGCAAAACACTTCGAAGAACTTTACAAACCGCTTACTTGATCTCCAAAAAAGTAAACACAACGATATCCAATTTAGTTGGAATCAGTTTAATCCAATGGGAAATGGTATGGGAGGAGCTAAAATAAGCAATCTGGCCAATGATTGGACCTGAGTTAACTACGCTGTCGATGCCATGGCAACCGTTTAGTTGGTGGCTAGTGTTCAGCTGACACTCGCTTGAGTTTGCAGAGTCAGATAACTGCTATTCGTTCTTCACCTCGTCAATTTATATGTTTCACGTATCCCTCAGAGCACTCTGAACTAACTTGCGGAACCGAAAAGTAAAACATGATCAATTAGTCGTTAATTGTTGAGTGATAGTGCTAATTAATACTTTATTATACGAGATGATTTATTGAATCTGTGATAGTTTTAGTATTAACAATCATGTCTGATCACGAGCTAACCGAAGATGACCACGAAATAAACGTGTTAGATACGGACTCTAGATTGTCTCATAGTGACAGTGAAGCGAGGAGCTCCAGAAGCCACTGCAGTAGTCCAGATAATGTCACTACTTCCCATCATGGTTCCTCGAATGCTTTACCCTTCAGTATTTCCAACTTGTTGGGCAAAAATTTCGAACAAAAATCCGAAAATGACTCGGGGTCGTTATACCAAAATCCGGCGGGAATTTTTCAACACCGCAGTGCTCTCGGATTGGTTCCGTCGGGTTTTTACGGACATGGTGTTCTTCGGGTACCTGCACATCGGCCTCTAGGGGGTCCTGGGAGTCCCCCAGGACCGATGTTCAATCCGTGGTCTCTTGGACTTGACCCGGTGTTGCAGAGATCTGCAGCAGCTGCAGCTTTCGCCACGCAAGTTGTAAAAGATAGATTGGCAGGTATGTGCATTTTTCATAGGTTTTTGATGTGATGACGACTTTATCATACAGGGTGGTCTTTCCGAGAAATGTGCTGAAGATAAGTACCTACAGTGAAAAATTTCGTGTGAGAATGACATCGGGAGTAATTCAGCTGAAATAGTTTCATGTCCGGTGCACCGATTTTGATGAGTGGGAGCAAAATTATTCATATTGTTCAAACAATATTCATGATATTCGTACAAAGAATGGTGTTTTGCGTAGCTTTATATTATATAAATTAATTATAATATACCTAATGATGGTTGAAGTTGTTTTTGATAAATGAATTGATGATGGAACTAAATTGTCTGAGAGAAATCATATAGGTACCTATGAGATGTAGGTACCGTGAGATACATTTCAGTCGATCATTTATTTGAACAAGGTACATCTGCGCGGGTTGCTTCATTTTGATTGATTTGAAGAAGGTGATATCTTTTTCAATTTCAATAATATTTTTGTATCAATAGATAGTGTTTTATACTCATTTGAACAAAAATATTCTTTTTCTCTCCAACATCATCCATAGAGCAAATATAACAGTTCTTAAGGAAAAAATAAGTGCGATTTTTAACCCCGGGTCGGGGATGGTTGTCGCAGTATATGGAGCAAGAAGTCATAAAAGTAGGTAATTGAAAGTTATGAAAAACATTCAAATGATTATTTTCATTGAAAGTGGAATAATATACGCATATTGGTAATTATATCCAAAAAAGAAAGAAGTGTCTCATTTGTAGGAAAAAAACATATTTGCTCCGAATAAATAACTTCCTTCCGGTAACTAAAATACCAAAAATATTCATCAGGCCGCAATGCTTGTAAACTAAAAATACCCATCCTAGCGAAATTATACCTATTTAGTCAGTCTAAAATTCCGTGAATATTCGAAACCACAATTATGGAAGGTAAATTTTTGAATACCTATGTATCTTCTTAATTCTTTCTTCTATTTGTCGGTGAAGATTTGCCTATACCTTTGAGGACCAATTTTTGTTGATGGTATTGATAACACCGTGTGAATTTTTTACAAAACCGTGTCAGAGTGCGATAATAATTAATCCCAAAATCAATTCTTTTGCAGCACGCAGTATCAGATACTAGTATACTAGTATACTCGACAAAAATGCACAACAATTTACATTTGTCGTCCGAAAAAAACAAATGTAGGTACCTCTACGTATCTCTTTCACGCAGTATGAGATTGAACTGAAGTGACGTTAGGACAGAAAAACAATTGCTTTCGCGATCCTTCGATTTTGTTCGATAAACTCTTTCGTTCGTTCAATTTTCCAATATGGCCGCTGTGACAACCAACCCGTGAGACAACCATATCCGGTCTCCCCTAAGTGTTTTCGGAGACATATGCAAAATGACCAATCGCCAATCGAAATAATTAAATAATATGAACACACGTTGAGTTAACAATATCAAAAATAAATAGTTATTGCTTTACTTTAGAATATTCATTTTAGAAATGCCGAGGTCGGGAACGGACAAGAGGCTAATGAGTTAAATAAGTCTTTAGTCTTTTTTTAAAGTTTACGATGGTGTATGATCGAAATTCGTAGGGTAGTTGATGATTTGTGTTTGATGATGACTAGAACTGAACTGTTCCTTGTAGTAAAGCTCTTAATCGTAGATAATGTTTTAAGCTTCTTCAGTAAGTAATCAGGTTGTCGAGTTATCAAAACTTTATGTGCACTGGTAAAAATTTTTCCACCGGTACCGGTGGCAATTTAATTACCGCCCATATTAGCGAGAAATTACTTTCGTGTGTGATCTTACATTCCATGCGGAATATTATTTTGTAATTCTACCCCGAAGACAAGTGTGGAATTTTTCAGTGTAATTTTTCATTTTGAGTGTACTTTTGTGTTGAAATAAAACTTTATAGGGTAAATTTGCGATATAAATTTATATCGAGATATTACACTCTTGACAGAATTTTACAGTAGAATTTTACACTCTTATATAATTTCACAGTGGAATTCTATACTCTGATAAAATTTTACGGTGTAATTTTTCATTTACGGGTTATATTACTTTGGGATATTCCGTTGTAAGAAGGTCCGTATTCAGTATAGTTTTGAAGATAATGATACCTCAATCGGATGTTGACTCTTGACTCTTAAGTGGCCATTTTTCCTCATAATTTAGATAATTGAATGCACAAGACATATTACACATTGATATATTAAAAAAATATGTATATACAAAATTAGTTCATATACATTCTTGGAATGAAATTCTACAAAACATTTTTTTTTCATTTTCAAAAAAGTCAAATACCAGTACAAAATAAAAAAAAACATTCTTCAAATTAACACATTTTCTTTCTTGCTCATATTCCTTTTTCTATTTTCCTCAATTCCTGTTATTATCCTAAAAGAGAAATGAAATATCATCAAATGAATAGGTTTAGAAATCTAAAAACACAGTAAGTTGACGAACACACATTCCTAGAGAAAAACTACTACTAGTTTGACTTCAATATTAATATTTCTCAAAAATTTTTGATACATATTCAACCGTTTAAATAAAAAATTTGATTTTTCCAAATGTTTTCCAACATTTTCTGAAATACAGCAAATATAGCAATAATGATATGGTATGAAGTGGTGATGAAGTGTTTTGTTCACCTCTTAAACAGAAACAAAAAGGTCCTAAAGTGTTTCTCGATTCCTTCAATTTTGAGTTCCAACTTGCCTCCCATCGCAAAAATGTTTTCAAGTTCAATAATAAGAATCACAAATCCTCAAATTCATCCAAAATTATGAGAGATACGAATAAAACGTTCATATATTTTTTAGGTGAATAAAATTACGATTTAACATTGTCCGATATTTGCAACAATCAATACGAAACTTTATTCCTCATCGAAATTCATTTTTAAAATGGATCGTGCATACGGCGTCACTGATGAGTCACGCCACTGCTATCGAGTATATCTCTTTTTCTCTTTTTCTCAATACCATTCAGTAATTATCACAAACATTTTCAAATATATGTTCTGTAATTATTTGAAAATCAGTTAAAATATGTTGTACTACTATTCCATATAGTATGAAATAATTCGCGATGTGAGGTTAGGATATACTTGTAATAAAAAAACACTCTATAATGCATAACGAGAAAACTCAATGAATTCATTTGTTTATTGGACTAGTTATTGAAATTTTACAAGGAATGCACTCACCTTCTTTACTTATTTTCACCAATAACAAAAATATTCTAATGCACACGTCAGACAAACCGATGCGCTTCTGTAGACAAGAATGAACAATACAATAATCGCTCACAAATACAAGCGTAATTTTACATTCGATAAAGAGATGGCGAAAATTTACATTTCACTAAGGGGGAATACCCATCGTCCAGTTAGTAATTCTCTTCACATGAAATAATACTTTATGATTTCACACATATATTAGATGAATATTTAATTCTCAATGAAAAGTACATTGCCTACTGAAATTACGCTCGGGGATGTGAATTATTCAATAGAGAGAGTATATTTTCAATAAAACTGAAGTAATTTTCTTCGTTCGAAATGAAAATTCCGAGGTAGATTTCAATCATTTTTCCCGGTGTGTGTTGGTAAGAAGGTGTAGAGTTCTAAGTTTCTTAACATTTAACCATCCTGATTCTTGCATTGCTGGGGATATATGGTCATATTTCCGAATATAAAATGCAATTCATAATTTCATTAAAAAGTACCTACTTTCTTCCTTCTAAGGTATTAGAAAAAGCGAATGAAATAGATATATACCACATACCTACATCACAGTAAATGCATGAGTGATGAAAGGATGAGTTGTTGTAGTGTTAATATCATTTCACCCATATAGTTGTATTTAGAAGGCATACATGTTTTTTTCAACTAGCTGAATTATATATCTATTCCATCTTTCTAATTTCATATAAATATTAAAAATAAATTTGAAAAGGAATAATCAAAATCGAAGCTGTTTCTGAGTACCTACTCCCGAAGAAAAGGCTCCGTTGAATCGAATAGATACTATTGGAATCGCATTTCATCTAACTTTTATATTAATTAGTCTATCTCACATTCAAAATATTTGATTTGTTATATAGAAAATGACATGTGCAGTAACAATTTAGATTTATCTACTTCCACTTTTGGTATCTATACCTACCCACTGAGACTCAGAAATAAATTTCTCGGTAGGTACTTATATACTTTGAAGAAAAGAGAATTGCACCTTTCTATGTTTTTTACCACTTTTATTTGTAACTAACGTTAGATACTGCAATTTCCTCCTATAAGGACATTTTCAAACTTATATTTTGTTGTTTTCTATCTAGTGCTGTCTGCAACATTACGAAACATATAGAAAAAAGTCTAACTTGGATAAGTAGGTAATAGTCAGAAATTCTCAATTTTCAATACAGGGAGCCCATATGCCAACCCCATTATTTTATTACTACTCTATCACAATTGATATGGTGAGAAATGATAACTTTCATTTACAATCTATAAAGGGTACGTATCAACAAAAGGGTTATTTTTTTTCCTACACTTCTGCGAAAAAAATCTAAAATAATGATAATATCTTTCAACATTTTCCAATAACTTAATGCTCACACCTCTTTTATTATAGGAGAAAATAGTACGTGGATATATTGAATATATTGAAGTAGCTCTTTTAGACAATTCCCACTTGCTACGAGAAGGATTTTTGTCAGTAGGTACCTACAATGGTGTCTCTCCTCACAATAGGGAAATCATAGTTTAATGTTCTAACAAGACCGTTCGATCGCTTCATCTTTTAAGTAATGAGCAGTTTTATGGCTACACCATTTTTCCGATCTAGTACCTACATTTTGAAATGTTTAAACATAAACGAATAAACGTAAAATACTAAATGAAAAAATCTCTTTAACGAAACCTATGCAATGTAGGTATAGAGAACGCGAATGAAAGTTTTTGATTGAAAATAATTTTCTTGAATAAGTTCGGTAATGTTTTTCAGAATGTTTAGATAGTTACTTTGCTATTCTAGGCGGAGACATATCCAACAAATTGAAAATCATGACATATAGGTCCTGCCGTTTTTGAGTTATGAATGGTATAACTAACACGACCTAGATTATTTATTGATATACAAAGATAATAGTGAAATCATCTCGAATAAATCCTACCTACTATATGATAGGAAAATGGTTGAAATTGATTTCATGATTGGAAGTATTGCTATAGGTCTAATATATTCTAGATGTCCTACAAGTGACAAAATTCTATTCCCACCCCTTTATTGATCGAGAAAAAGTATTTTCATGATAATTGATGAACCTTTTAACCAATTATCAAGTATCTGAATAGAGGTATAGCCACCAAATAAACCCAGCTTCTTAACGAAATCGATTAGTTTGTATGGTGAGTGATCTTTCAGGTCAGATGGTATGAGAGTACGGCTCTGCCTAACTCTAAAAACCTAATTCGGTCCCCAGCGGGACAGGCACAAAGTATGTGCTCTGCTGTTTCATCATTTTTCAAACGGAGGTGTCACAGACTGTCTTCCGACAGTCCGAGTCTCTGATGCATATGATTATTCAAATGACAGTGACCTGAGAGGAGGCCTGTTAGACATCGTTATACCAACAACTGTTTGGTATAAAGCTTCAAAGGGTGAATAAACGCCTTGGAGCGAGCCAATCCTGGAAGATTCTGCCATCCAGTTGTTCAATGTTTTTTTGGCAAAGCTTGAAGCGATGTCATTGGCAGGTTCTGGTCCGATGAAGCTGCTTGCATCAGCCTCCTTTGCAACGGAGTCAGCAGCTCATACAAATTTAGCATTGCGAAAAGTCAATTCAATTGTTATATGTTAGAAAGTACTATGTGTAATTTTTTTAGTTATATCATCTCAATGAAAATTTTTATTTGGACCGATTTCCAATATATTTCTAAATGTTGACAACTTGGATTAATACAAGTGAAGTTAACTTGGAATATGTCAAACTATATGCACAATACTAAAGCTATATATATATATATATATATATATATATATATATATATATATATATATATATACCTAACTATAGCTATACTACTACTAGAGTTAATTTTTTGTTACAAAACTTAATATTATTTCAACTACCACACTTTCACAGAGAGCTTTGAAAGCAATACTATCCTAAGAAAAGTTGGTCATAAGCCAGCATTTGAGGAATATTTCAATAAGATGCTAGTAAGATACCCCCTTATCATCAAAGAAAAATGTTATGACTTGAACCAACCGGAAATGTATAAACTAGAATATCAACCTGCTGTTGAGAAAAATGTGACCCATACATTTCATAATAAAAGGGCTAGCAGGTGAAGGGCACAATCACATCAATGCGAAAACCTCTACTGGCACATCTTTTGCTAGAGCAAATGATGGATGGGTTTTATGATACTCTGAAGAAATGTATAGGAACATTGGCTTTCACTGCCGGAGTGATGATTAGAAAGAACTTCGGAGAAAACAAAATCCGGGCTATTAGGCCGTGGTTGACAGAAACTTAAGAGGAACATCTTCAGTGGTGCATTCCTTGACGTCGAGATTTTATTTTATGTAGATTAAACAGTAGTGACCAGTAAGAGTCTAGTCGGAATTTTCGAACTACCAATGATGATATTTCCCAGGAAAAGTATGAGTTGAATTTCAATGAAAGAAGCACCTGTAAGATCAATTGGAAGAACATATGTATTGAGACATTAGTGGTTACATCATTTTGTTGAGAATACGTAAAACTTAATGAAGGCTCTTCAGTCCTTCATAATTGATGAACGTTTCCGGCATACCAATAAGGATATAGAACTTAAAGAAAAAGTACGAGAAAATCATAAGACATTGATATTGCTACCTCCACACTGTAATCACGAAGTTCAACCCTTGAAATCCTCATCTTGGAGATCTATTATCTTGGATTCTGGGAAATTCATAAGAGTTAGGAAATTTTGTGTGGTTACAAAAGTAGATAATTGTTAGTTTACGATATTGCTGACTCCTGTTTGAAGCTTATCATGAATACCACACAGAAGGAATGACAGCTAAACGATTCAGTGTTGATGAAATTTAGAACAAGATGAACATAATTCAACTGCAAATATCAGCGAGATATTTAACCAATCTCCAGTAACTTCGAAGAAACAAAGACAGTACACAATTCGAAAGCGATACATCCAATCTGTCGCGCACATCTAAGTGAGTAGGTTGTTTTAAAAGTTTGTCAGTTTCTATGGGTCTATTTAAAAATGTAGTATTCCATTTAACACTCATTCAATGTAATCGAAATGAGCCCCATTTGAATCAGGACACTTTCGTATAACACAAGTCATCATGAAAATTGCGTGCTCGGAATTCAGTGAAGTCTATGAAGGCCGTTTTTGCCTAGTTCTAGTTGGCGAAGGTTTTACTGCTGCTTGGAAAGATAGTAGTCGGTTGGCATGAGATCTGGGAAGTATAGTGGAAGAGACAGACCTTCGATGCTCAATTCGTTTAATTTTTGGACTGTGCATTGTGAAACGTGCGGACGAGCGTTGTCGAGGAGCAGGATCGGACTTCTTTGGTTGACAGTGCTGGTTGCTGCTGACGCAATTTTTGGTACTTTTCGTTAATTTCATCACGATGGGAGTCTGTTGTGATGGTTTGGCCCGGTTGCAGAAAGTTATTGTGAATCACATCACCCGCTGACCACCATACAGTAACCACTGACTGACTTTTTTGGTGAGTTTTCGCCTTTGGGAAGTGCCTGGGTGAATCATCGGTGTTCAGTGTTCAAACATTGTCCTGAACGTCTCCTGTTGTCGTAGAGGATGCACTTTTCATCACACGTGACGATCCGATTTAAAAAAGGATTATTTTGGTTGCGCAAAAGCAAAGAAGGACAGACCTTGAAACGTGACAATTTCTTTGATTCCTTCAAATCGTGGAACACCCACTTTTCGAGTTTTTTGGCCTTTCCAATACGTTTTAACCGTCACGCGTTCCCACACACCTTTTGTGATGGGTCAGTCTCTACCAGGTTCCTAAAATCCTTGTCCTGGATTACGAATACCTTATGTTAGGTACTGGCCTATAGTTTTCTAGCGATTGAGGACTATTTTTTTTATAAATAGCAATTATTTTTGCTATTTTTGAAAAGTCCAAGAATATTCCAGTGAAGAAAGATATATTCACAATGCAGACCAAGAGACTTATTAAAACTGGTGAGCATTTTTTTTTGATCATTCATTATTTTCTGATCTACCCTGTTGAATCCTATACAATTCAGCTTCCAGCAGTGTCCCTAACTATCTCCTACATTATGTTTCCAACAATATTTCTGAAATAGAGGAGACTTTTTAATTTAGTAATTGTTTTTTTTTAAATTTTTGAGTTCACATTTAGACTCTGTAGTAAAATGGCATATATACCCAAAAGCCACTTTGGGCATATAGGTATATTATCGGGTGGTTTTTCTATTTCATTCTGAAAACAAGTTTTCTTAGCCGATTCAATACACTTGAAATGTTTTCGTTCCATATCTTTTTACAGAGGTTTTTACCAGAAAGAAGCATTTTTCAGATTGGAAAGATCTTTCGGATTCTGACTTGACTTTATAATTTCATTATTAATCTAGTTGTCGTTCTCACTATCATTGAATTAATGATGAACCATACAAAAAAATTAAAAATATGAAAATGATTTCAAACCAAGTTACTACACGACGTTTCAATTGTTAAATATCCACAATCGTTTTCTGGTAATAACCGACGAAAACGATTGAGGATACTAACAATCGAAACGTCGTGAAGTAGCTTATGTTTTCCCCATATTTTAACTATTTGCATTTTCCATGATTATTTTTCATTTTACTTTTATGTGATGGAATTGGCCGTTACTTGATGAACGTATCCAAGTAACTGTTTATTTTATGAGTTTTTCACTGGCTGAATATCTTACAATAAAGTGTTGCTCGAATATTTTGGTTTTATTTTATTTTCACTATTTGCTATTCGACATTTTATCCACTTTTCGATCCATTTATCAACTCATTTTCATTTCAGGTCACAATGATTTGTTTTCTTTACAAATCAGTGTTTTTACATTTTCTTTTGATTTTTGTACTCATTGCTCATTCGATTTCATTCATTTTTTACTATTTTTGTCATCATTTCGGTTTTTACCCATTGATACAAATATTTCGGTTCGGTTATTTTTAGTATTTTAAATATTCCACGTGAAACTATTCGGTGATGTCTCAAGGCGAAGAATATTAAACCTTTCAAGCCAAAATTTTTACACACACTTCAAGAAGGCGACGAAGCAAGACGCCTGGAATATTGTTCATGGGCCAAAGGGGAATATTTAAACAATAGAAATTTCCTAAAAAATATTTTATATACCGACGAAGCCACTTTCACTACAAATGGAGTAGTGTCATCACAGAATTGTCGCTATTGGGCAGCGGATAATCCTAACTGGGTTATAAACTGCAAAAGCCAGTATTCCCAAAAAGTCAACGTCTAGTGTGGGATATTGAACGAACAAATTATTGGTCCTTTCTTTTTTGAGGAAAACATTAATGCGTAGAGGTTTCTAGAATTTTTAAACACAGAGTTTTGGGATGCTATTCACGAGCTGCCAATCAATGAACGATCAAATTTAATTGTCCAGTTAGATGGGTGTTCAGTTCATTATGCCAGAGCTGTGAGGCAATGGCTTAACGAACATTTTCCAAACCGATGGATGGGCCGTGGTAGTCCGTTTATAGAGTCGCCACCCAGATCTCCAGACCTCACAGTTTTGGACTTTTTTCTCTGGGGACTTCTCACACAAAAGGTTTACAAAAACCGCTCAAGAGATAGAACGCCAGAACCACAGTGAACAATGACTGCATGAATATTATGATAGTGATCTGCTATAGGTTGAAATGTTCATCTATTTCGAACCAAAGAGTTTCTTGCTTCCGTTAGAGGTTGAGTCTTGTTTGAAAATCATCAGTGTTATTATTAAATTGACTGGTGCCTCAGCTATACTTGTTTCCTTATAACAGTCAGTTAGTTTGGCGCATGTTTGACGATACAGTCGATCATCACCTGTTAAAGCCAGATGATTTAACACGGACTGGTTATTAGTCATATTAGGAAAAGCTAGATGAAGTTCCAGAAATTCACATAAGTTTTCGGTACTTCTTGGACATTTACCACAAAGTAAACAAGTGAGGATTTTTCCAGCAAAAGATTTACAAACACAAGACGAGATGCTGTACGGAATCATTCAGTCCAGAGCGGTCAAGAATTCGGAACAATCTTCTTGTTGCCCTAACGAGTATGTAGTGGACTTCAAAGACTCCAGGAAATCGGTTGGAGGGAAAGATGATACCTTCTTACGAAACTGCAGCTGCATGAACAGGTGTTTGAGTTTGATGAATAAGTAGGAAACATTCCCGTTCTCGTTCATCATTAAAACTTCGTTCTTGAAATTCTTCGTCATGAATAACACTTGTAAAATGCTATTCATGTAGCAAGTGTTTCCTAAATTATCCAATCCAATTTTCTTCTCTAGATTTTCAGGACAACTATCTACTTATCCGTAAGGAAGAACATGTTTCACAGAATCTCCATAAGAACCATTTCTCAAGCTGCGATCGATCCTTCCAAGTGAAGAAGGGTTTCGTAGAGGGATCGATTCGGCTCTTGCTTCAAGAAGCTCTTCCACTGAAAGGGTACCAGTTCTACGAGGACTGCAACTCATTTTTTGGGGGCAAGAATGACCTGAGTCCACTGACCGCACTGAAAAAGAAGAAGGTGGATCAATCACTTGTGAATTAACCTTTATAGGAGACTGATGAATATCCACATATCTCGGCTTGTTTCGAAGAGGTTTCAGTTCTGTACTGAAATTAGGGCAATGCATGATTTCATCAAAATTATGTGAAGGAGGAATAGTTCCAAGTACTGAAGCAGCATTGCCACGTTGAATAGCAATACTAATTCTTTCTATCAACAGAGAGGTAGAACGGTGATTTTTCGTTGCTTGGTCTATTCTCCTTCCGAGTTCATGTACGAATAACAGAGACTCCAGGCCATAAACACCAAAAGTTTCAACCGCTTCTGGATGAAACAGATAGTTGTTTTTAAGATTTTGGTATTTTTTTTTTTTCAATTTCTCGCCAGACAATGCTGCAGTTTCAGCAGACTTGGAACTTTCGCATAGATGGAAAAAGCTGCGTCCGTGTCAACGCAAGTGAACCACAGGTTTACCTTATTTCCATGGTATGAGAGACATACCATCTGGTCGTTTACCATCATCTCGACTATTGAATAGAATAGGTCCAAGTTCATCTGAATACTTCATTTTATTCGAGTTATTCCATATGACAACTTGAGAAAATCACACCAAAACCTTGTTAACAAATATCCAATTATAATTTGACAAATGATTCATTAACTAATATGATACACATATTGTCAAAGCTCCAAATGAAGTATCTTGTGAATTGAATGGTGCAGTTATGAAAAAAAAATTATTTTATATATTTATTGAATATATAAAAGGTTTTCGCAGATACAATTCTGATAAATTATGTTAGTGTGTGAGGATAATTTGAATAATTTGGCAAAAACTCTTATGTAACGCAGGATTGAACTGAGAAAAACTTCGGCTGGAAACACCACTTTTTCAAATGCTTGTGAAGATAAAAAATTAAATCATTCTGAATATTTTTCCCAAATCGTATTCGAACTAATTTCATGTTTTATTGAGTACATATGAAATTCTGATGACCGTCATTAGGTACTGTTTCACTTGGAAAAAACTATTGTCCATTAAACATTCATAAATGAACATTGTCAATATCAAACGAAACAATGTACATAAATACTTATTACTATTGATTCAGGTTGGTAGAAGCCATTAATACAACAGGAGTAAATATTTCATGTAAATAGGCACTTTGAGGGTTTCGAATAATACATTAATAAATGCTCCATTGCATGTCAAGATATAATAATAGACCGCTAACGAAATGGCGTCTTCAAAATGGCGGTTTAAGTTCGTAATTCCTCAAATTATACAGTAGACTTGGTTTATAAGTATTTCATGAAATATTCATGAATAAGAGAAACTCGAAGTAACCATTGAAGAAACTGTAATAACTGTAATACAAACTCAATTATTTGATTAGGGTATTTCCAGAACGAGTAAACTGATTTTGTCGAGACCCAGTATCTATACTTAATCTGATAACTTGTTTTTCAAATGAGATATTTTGGCTGTTCACACAACCGATCAGAAAGGTTCCCAAAAATTATTGATTTGATAAAGAATAATTGTTTTACAATATATATCTATAAGAGCCTGCCAATTTTGACTGCTTGAAAAAATTTTACGGAATAAATGGTGAATATTGCTTTTCAAACGCATATCCTGAGTTGAAAGTATGACAAAATTATACTTACATAATAAAAATTCTATTCATTCCCTGCAACTCCGAGCACTATCCGTTTTTTACTATAAGTATATGAAAGGTATTGGGCAATAAATATCAAAATTCTGGTAAGTGCTATGATATTTGTTCTAACTATAGAACTCACATATCACAGAATACTTTTTTTAAATTCTCCTCTTACTTGATACAAATTTTATGAATACATGTATTGACTGATTGGACATTCTTCAGAAGTTTTTATTATGTAGAAAGTATTTGGTGTGAATGTTGGATGTTGAGGTTGTTTGAAAACTAATATATTCTGAAGTAAATGAGGTTATTCTACCAGGCATGGATGCATAATATTTATCTTTAATGAAGCGGCCTTCTAACGACTAATGGATAAAGTAGGTGGTTAGCATTTCACGAAGTCCACAATTTCAGCAAAAGTCTGCTATATCCAAGACGATTTAACGAATCAATGCTTTACTATAGGTAGTTTTGGATTTGCAAAAGTAACTGTTATTGAATTTAAAGACAAACTCTACTTGACATGTTGGGTTATTATATTCTTCATTCAAAAATAAGTTAAATTCGTGTTACGATTGTGACATGAATAGTTATTCTTAAATTCAGTAACATTCAAATTTATTTCGAATTTATTATTCTTATATCAAGATTAGTTACTTCATTTCATATTGCTTCATAACCGAAAATCCTGATAATTTTGTTAATAACAATTGTAATTGATTGAATCCTATTCAGATTTGTCAACATAATTTAGTTTTTGAATATTGAACAAATTATTCCGTGTCATGAAAATCGTATTATCCACATTGGTACTGAAGAGCCCTAAGGCAGTGTCTTACGGCGAAACATCGATGTCTACCAGTGAGGATGATAGTGTTCCATGTGAGTGAAATTTTTACCTTTCATTTAGTATAATGTGTAGAAATCCTGTGAATGATATTTGATTTAATTCCATAACGAATGTTTGGAATACAAACTGAGTAGAGCAAATTGTTTTTTGTATAATTCAGTGTTCATATGGAAGTATTTGTTTCGAAAGAATTATTCTTTCGTGTAATTCAATGTTTATATGAAAGTAGCTGTTTCAGGAGGGTTTTTTCTTCCAGTTTGTTTTTGTAAGTTACTTCTTTGCATGATCTACACATCTATGTGTGGAACTAACATCATAGCTGTGATTTAAGAGTATCTGAAATGAAGACCAGTTTTCCAATTCATTCTATACATTATATTATGATTATTTTCAACTGGTAGATCCATTGCATCAATATGTGATTATCTGAAAACTTGTGTTTCTATATAAATGGTAATTTGTATTCCCATAAGAGGTATTAACTCTTTTTTAGAAATATTTTCAGGAGCGAATTAGTTTTCTAAAATAAAATAATGTATCAATCGGTAATGAAACGATATTTGATTTGCATCATGAATATTTAGGAACGCAGTAAATCTATATAGTATTCGTGTCTTGCGCTGATTAACAAATGGTTGCAATATTTACAAGTGATATATGATGAAATTGACCGATACATGGTGAAAATACGTAACTATCGTATTCGAAAAACAATTTATTGTGAGATTTTCACTAAACGATTTTACAAAAAACGCAACACGTGTTTCGCCATATAATGGTTTCTTCTTTACTCAAGTAAAGTCACGCCCGAAGAAGCCATTGTATGGCGAAACACGTGTTGCGTTTTTTGTAAAATCGTTCAGTGAAAATCTCACAATAAGGTGTTTTTGGTGTTTTTGGGTACGTTATTTACAAGTGAACCTAGAAACGGAAGAGTCTATTTCACAATTTTATAATAAATCTATATAGAATATATTCATGGTTAATTTGAACTCGTTTGATGAAACACATCCTGTAATCTAACAACAAAAGATAGTTGTGGTACCGTTACTCGGCAAAACGAAAAATACATGATATTCGTACATTGGGATGAACAAATTGTGAATTGACAAATTGACATTGATTCAAATCATTCTAGATTGAATTGAAAGTACTAATATTCGTTTACCAATGATTGATTTCGAATAAAAAACAATTGAAACCATACGTTTAAACCAAAAAAATATTTAGTTCGGTCACATATTTTTTTTGAAACAGCCACATACATAAGCTCCGTCACGCTGGAACCCGCTTTGAAAAAAATCTACCCTTTTTTAGCCTACTTTACCTACAAACGATACTAATAAATGTAGTAATGTTCATTTTTTTGTAGTCTTATCGGTTACTGAGAAAGCACTATTGATATTGGTCAAACTACGAAATACAAGTAATAATGCGCTGAAAAGTTTTGAAATAGTTCCTAAATTGATTGTAGTTTATTGTAGTAACAACACAATATCAATTTATTTTATATTATTTCGAAGTATAGTAAAAAAACAACGATAACAAGACTTCAAATCATAAAATAACAATTATTGTCCTCAAACTACAAACGATGTAGTTGATTGTAGCTAAAATTAGATGTTTAAAGTTACCATTAAACACATCAAAATTGAATGAAATAAAATCGAGTATTTTTCAACTAAAATAACCTAACATAATCTATCCCAACCAATATATGTAACCTGAAATCTAAAGTAATAACTAACCTATTTAAGAAGGCTTTATTTGGAAAAAAACATCTACCCTCAACATCTAACCTGACTTCCGAATTCAAAAACGAACTCGTGTTAGTATGTGAAAAATAATTCTTAATCCTGAACATCTAACATGAGTTCGTTTTTACTTCAGATTTCAGGTCACATATGTTGGTTAGGATAGCATATTTTAGGTTATTTTCGTTGAGAAATTCGATTTTATTTCATTTATTTTTCATGTGTTTAATGGTAACTACAAACGTCTAATTCCAGCTACAATCAACCCCATCGTTTGTAGTTTGAGGACATAAGGACAATTGTTATTTTATGATTTGAAGTCTTGTTATCGTAGCTTTTTTGCTATACTTCAAAAGAATATAAAATACAGTAATATTTTGTTGTTACTACAATAAACTACAATCAATTAAAACCTATTTCAGAACTTTTTGGCACATTATTACTCTTTCGTAGTTTGAATAATATCAATAGTGCCTTCTCAGTAACCGATAAGACTACAAAAAAATGAACATTACTACATTTATTGATATCGTTTGTATAGGTAAAGTAGGCTAAAAAAGAGGTAGATTTTTTTACAGCGTGTTCCAGCGTGACGGAGCTACAGACATCTTCAAATATTACTTAGTGTAGTACTTGAATTTCAATAATATAAGTGCTTTTGGAACCAAAAAGATATTTTACTAAATGAAAACTACTGTACTGAAACAATTTGATTTAATATTGTTGCAAATGCAATTTTAGAAGTATATGAAGTTTTTCTCAATTATAAATTTCATTTACCTTCTTTTCTGTGCCTCCCTTATTCCTACTGAATCTACGATACTGGGATCGTCTAATTAAACGACTTCTGAAACAGCTACAGAAGACTTCTGTTACTGATGAAGTTATACCTACAGTTGCATTTAAAAACTTCAGTGATTCAGTGATGAATTTGCACCAGTGTTTTCAAGGTTTTTCAACTGACCTAACAAAAAAAGAATTTACCTCATCAGAAGAATACTGAAGCCTATAGTCTGTACCTAAAAAAAAAAAAAACTAAAAAATTTTCGAAATCATGAGTTAAGATCTGGTTAATCCTCAGCTCGCACAAGTTTTCACTTCAAAAGTTTTTCTTTACAAGATGACGATAGTTCCAGAAGCAAAGATCATATATACACGATCTTCTTTCACTATGTCAGATCATTTTCTTTCACGGTTATACAGTTCTTCTTATGTCATTAATGCTGATGGTTCAACTTTACCATCAACACTGGTGTAACCCAGTCAGTGATCCATATTGTCTTCGAACTGTTTTTGTCATACACCAACGATCTTTTGATAAAGTTTAGAAAATAAATATTTCAATTTGAAAAGGTTATATTTTCAGGAGTGAATTATTTTTGAGAAAGAAAGTTTTTGGCTTTCTACTACTCCATCTTGATACAGAATATTTAATTTTGCACTTCTCTTTTTTTCAGTTAGATGTCCTAACAAGACGATTAAATGTAATGGAGGGAATTTCATGACCTGGAAAAAATTATAATAACTCTTTCCGTGACAAATTCATTTTCGTTTGTTAAAAATAAAGTGAATAGACCGATAAATAATGATTTGATGTTAATGTCACAAATCTTACAAATTCACTATACCTTTGTAGCTTTCTCGATTTACTGGAATCGTTATTTCATGTCTCTTCATATTTCGTCGGTATAGTTTATTTCTATTCCAAAATATTTCTAGTCGGGGTAGGTGCATAAAATATGTGATTGAGTTTGTTTTTGTATGTCATTATACGAATCAACTGGATAAAATACATACTTTGCATGTGTAGCTACATTTGAATGTTCAACTATGTGATTACGGTTTGCTTTGCTATATGTGGATCTTTTTATTGCTGTAGATACTGGATGGGTCATTTCTAGTTAACAGATAACATCATGAGTGTCCAGAGCAAAACTTGAATTTTGAGCCACTACAAAACAACATGATAACTTCACAATTAAATCTAAGTTACACATTTAAGCATTTGTTTGCAATTGAAATATTAGAAAAATCACTTTTGACAGTCATATTGATGTATCACTCTCAAGCAGACCACCGCATCGAGGTCGATATGCGTTCATGAAGGCCAAGGAGGTAACTGTTGCTTTCTTGGATATTGAGGGCGTTTTCAATAATACACCGGTCGAAGAGATGAGAAATCGACATAAAAGTAGACACTAAATTCTTGGAAATATTATTCCATTTAAACGAAAACATTGTTGTCAAATTTGCGATTCTTTAAAATGTATTATCAATTTTCCTCATCTGTTCACTATAATTTCCATACGCCACTGCAATTCACAGATTAAGGCAAGAACGTCAATTATTTCCCAGAATTTAGTGCATACTATTATGGAATTATAGTATATTCGAGGTAAACGATATTGTGCACACTTAAAGTTGGCGGCACTCTCGAAGGCCAAAAAACCAATACATATAAATGAACCGGCTGCGAAATAGTCCACGGGTACTGTAAAATTGGCGGTTCGTATTGGATAATTTTCACTAACCGAGTTTTATGATTGGCTGAAGAGTCATAAAATTAAATTTGAAGTCATGTTACGGTGACAAATAGAAATCGGGGAATGCAGGAATGGTTATCGCAGTCTTGTTTATTTCAGGAATTGATCGCGATTTGTGTTCGAAATTCGATATTAGTGCAGTTTTTGTTATTTGTTTCAAATGTGGCGTCCTTGTACAGGTACTAATAGTACCTAATAACGAGTGTGATAATAACACAGACTTTTTCCAGTATAGTGATTCTAATAGCGATAGTAAACAATGCGAATAAAAGATACCAGTGAATAAATAACATTCAGATGCATTTGAATATTGAAACACAGAGATAATGTTTCGATGTATATAAGACTGTACATCTCAAGTTTGGTTTCGAGAGCTACAAACTATTACAAGCAACATCAGATTTGACCGAAATTCCTTTCTCAACCGTAACTAAAATAGTAAAAAACAAACGTAAGACGCGGTGTGATACAGGATTACCAAAACCTTTAGATGTTCATCTAATGAAATCATTGAGAAAAACAATATATACGACTGTTACAAAAGCAATGAGATTCCTACAACACTGAAATCATAAGGAAGACATTGAAAAGGTACTTCCGGCCATAACGTGAGCTGCTGTGATAAAATTTTTCAGAATTGATTAAAGGAACTAGGATTTAGATTTGAAATAATAAACAAAACGTCAAGCAGTTATGGAAAGCAGAAGGATAGTGGAATTGCGTAAAAAATACTTAGAACAAATAGCTAAATATGGACAAGAACAACGGCAAATTTTCTATTTGGACGAAACTCACGACACAGTTACGAAAGGTTGGACTGATGGTTCGAGAATGTGTACGCCTAACATGCCTGCGAACAAAGAATCGCGACTAATCATTGTGCATTGCGGGGGAAATGAAGGATGGGTTCCAAATTCTTTGAAATTATGTGGAAAAAAGTTGAGGACTGCAGTGTTGACTATCATAAGAACATGGAAGCTAATATTTTTGAGGAATGGTTTGAAAACACATTGATCCCAAATTTGGATGCGAATATTGTAATAGTTCTTGGCAACGCTTTCTATCTTTCGCGACAGCTCATCAAACTACCGAATACAAATTAGAGGAAACATGAAATACAAAGTTCTTTAATGATTAGCAATTTGTATTTTAAAAATTACTATATATGCTAAAAACCAACTACGTATATCTTATTTCTAATTATTTATTAATAAAGGAAAATTCTTCGATATTTATAACAGATAATGTCGGATGTCTATTATCCAATATATGTGTTATGAAGACTTCCCAATGAGATATTGATATGTTGAAATTGAAAAATGAAGATAATGCAAAATGGATTGAAATGGCCTTAATATGTTGTTCAAGAATCCATCGCTTCCTCGGCAGTCTGGAGAGGTGTTGAAATATGAGAAAGTTAAAGCTTAGTCCGTGGTATAACTAGTTGTGAGCCTTCTAGGCTTGGTATTGTAGATATAATCCTAATAGATTTATTAGGTATCTCAGAAACCTCATGAGAACTTGGATTTGCATTTCGCAAAAAAACCCTGACAAAAAATGAAGTTTCTTCATTTTCCTTTAATGTTAGCACGCTTTCACCTACCTCTGCTTTCCGGAGGGTTGTAACCATAAACTAGGAATCCCAGCACAGATAAATGGAGTGATAATACTAATACTTCGATTAAGGTCTCAAGAATGACATATTCTGGTACCTGTCAGTTCAAATTTTGGTAATGATAAAAAAAGGGATGCCACAGTTCAGTACAAAAAATATTTCATAAGGATGATCTTCTTGAACTGCATCAAAGTTTTCCATGAATGAAGCACATTGGATGGGTGCCCTTGACAGTTTGAACAACACAATAATAATCACTCAATCCCGTTGAGCTCGCGGATATTTTTCTCTCCTATCTCTCCTTGTTTCTTCATTTAAAATAAGTTGCCAAAAACCTCCTCGAATAAAATACCGCCTCTCTTAAATTTTTGTTCAACCAGAAAATATATTTTCAATTGACATTCCGTCAATACATAGAATGCCTACACATCCATTACAATAGCAAAGATCAAGAGTAGGAAAACTGAAGCTGAGATAAGCATAATTTGTTTTTTGATCAGCATCACAATGATACAATAAGATGAAATTTTCAATGAAATGTAAATATTAATAGATGGATATCGTGAATGCAAAAAATGTGAACATTATTATGTCGACTGTATTTTTAATGAAAGGTTATATTTCGCTGTGCTGAGAAATGTTTTTACTAATTGTTGCATTACAGAAACCAACAGTCAACGGTCAAATATATTTGAACAAAGACAACCATTCATTGAAAGTCAATGTATTTCGAAAAGTCTTCGTATGAAGTGAAATGTTTAGAAGTAATTATTCGTGTAACTTTCAATCGTTAATAAACCAAATTTGCATTTTGTTGATTACCCGTTTTGTATCATGAATAGCGAACAGTGTGCATTTAATTACGAAACACCAACAAATAAAATTGTTACTACATGAACTAATCGTGTTCCGGTATGTTGATTTAATAAAATAATAGAGCAACTATAATTACACGAATCGCCATAACACCAAAACGTCGTGTTTTTATAGTTACAACCGTCGACATTCAATTGTTATATTATGGGTTTATTATGCCCGCCAGATGGTTATCTGGAAAAAATCCTATTACCTCAAGCGTTCCCATTGGCTGATTTCTTAATGATGTTTTTACGTGTGGTTGATACAGCCAGGTTGAAATGATCATTTTTATTATAAAATTCAAAATGGCGGATAATTATAGAGTGCTGGACGAGAATCGAACCTTTTTAACAAATCTCGAAGGGAATTATTTCATATTTTCCATTATCTGCGGATAATTGATAATATTTAGTTGAAGTAGGTATATTACTCTCAAGAATATTATGTACTTACATTTGAACGCGCACTTGTTAGATAATAAGTACCTTATTATCTGACGTAACCTGAATATATAATTCCACGACTGGCGTCTAATTTTACATATCTACAGGTGATTGATAGTAGATGGGCAGCTGGTCATTAAATGAATTCCTTTGAAAATCAAGTCGCGCCTTAATGATTTTCACCACCATTTTGTAACAGTTTCGGCTACCTACTAAACGAAGAATAGGTAAGTAAGTATGAAAGTTCTATACGACAGTTGAAGATAAAGTAAAAATTTAGGGAAGCAGTAAGGAGACAACATTTACAGGATGTTTGAGATTTCGATAAAAAAACATTTTCCTTTCGTCGTTTTTTTGCATTGTTTTTTTGAACGATTGTATATACAGTGCTTTTCTTTCATATCCCACCTCCTTTTATTTTTCGAACGGGCTTAAAAAATTGAGATTTGGGATAATGAAATTAATGCATTAATACTTTATTTTGAAATGAAATTGACAGATGAAACTTTCAAGATGGCGACTGGGCTCCATCTGGGAAAAAAAATTAATAGAAAAGGGGGTATTGTGACACATCTTTTTGAAGCTCCTGACAAATGCTTCACAACCCTAGAATATAATGTCAATATCTTCAACTACTACAAAATGACGGAACTTTTATTAATTGCCTGAATACATTGACATTCAACTACATTATATGAGGTAATAAGCTTGAGGTTTGTTCAGATGATGCTCGAAATCGTTGCCTCGAACTTTTTGACATATGGACAGCCTATCCGATATTTCACGCCGAACATTTTCGAACACAGTAACGTCAATATCTCTACAAATATATATTATTCTCTGCCGTATATCCAATATTGGAGCAGGTTCAGTTTCGTACACCTTCTGCTTCCTTTAGCCCCATAAAAAAGTCCAAAGATGTCAAATCTGGAGAGGGGGCTGGTCATTCTGTAGGACCTCGACTGTCAATACAAATACCGGGAAAAGTAGTATCCAAATAGTTTCTTACTTGTCTGGAGTAATGTGGTGGTACTTCATCTTGTTGGAATACAATATCCATATCGAATCCATTAGGATTCGCTTCGACGATGAGAGGGTCAACAATAGTTTGCAGCATATTCAAATACAGTTTTCCTGTTGAATTTTGATCAATAAATAGAGGTTCTACAATATGGTTTCCCAATTTCTCAACACAAACGTTAATTTTTTCTGAATATTGGGTATGTGTTTCCCAGAAAACGTGAGGGTTGATGTGACTTCAATAACGGCAATGGTTTCCGTCATGATTTCGCAGAATTTTGTTCTTTGATCAGGGTCATCTTCAGTTAATTGGTGTATCATTTTAATTTTGTATGCATGATACCTATTCCTCTTCAAAAGTCTCCACACAGTAGAAGGAGACACCTCACAAACATTCTTGACGGAATAAGTAGACTGTTCAGGATTTACTACCATCCCAACAATTATATTTGCACTTGCTGTTCTTCCGGAATGGACGGATGACCTGGAGGCTTTTTGTTATGTACACTACCGGTTGTTGTGAATTTGGATACAAGTTCCCTCTAATATCTTCTACAGATAGGACGATTCGAAAAACATTCATTGAAAATCCTTCCGGTCTCGTGAAAGTTACGCGTCGCGCCGTAAATAAACATCGCTTCAATTTTTTCTTCCAATGGACGAGAATTGGCCATTTTAGAGATTATTGACGTGGTACTTTTCTACAAGTAAAACCGAAAACTAAATGAGAGTATTCTAACTGAACAATGTTAATTGTCGTTCTGAAATTTTTTGTCATTTTTATAAACAAAAAATAACTTGCCATATGGCAGATAAAAAAGAGTATTTCTATAAATATCGATATTAATGTGTTTGTCTTCAGGAAATTATTAAATGTTTCGCCATTTTGTAGTAGGTGAAGATATTGACTTCATATTCTAGGGTTATGAAGTATTCGTCAGGAGCAAGATCCCCTTTTCCATTTATTTTTTTTCCCAGATGGCGTCTGGTCGCCTGGTTTCATCTGTCAATTTCACTTCAAAATAAAGTATTTATGCATTAATTTCATTATCTCAAATTTCAATTTTTTGAGTTGACCCGTTCAAAAAATAAAAGGGGGGGGCAATAAAGAAATGCACTGTATACATGATATATATTTAACACATGGGTTGAAGAGTGCCGGGCCTAAGAAAAAAAACTTTTTGTTCGAAATTGGCTTTATTCGTTTTAATCAGTGTTGATATTAGTAAATTATGCTCAGTGTATGAATTAAAATGGCTACTTCAGTTTTCTCTTCAGTACAACTAACGAGCAAATGTGATTTTTTTAAACGAAAAGATTATTATTCTCAATGTATATGACGTTCTCATACACAAAAATTTTTCCTATACCTTGGTGGAAATGTGTTCGCAAATGACGGAAGTTTCAAAATCATCCGTATATATGTATATTTAAAAATGAAAGAAAAAATTAATCAGTGAAATCACCAAAGAAATCTAGGATTAAACATTACAAACTTACAATTAGAAAAACAATACATTCATTTCAAGAAAGTAACCGACCCTCGACAAAATAATAGGAGCCTTGAAAGAAGGAAAAAGTATGTGTCCAATGATAGGCAGAGAGAACTTGTGAAAAAAGGAACTGAATTCAACCGAAAATAATAAATGAAGTCGCTCTCGATGAAAAATGAATAAATTACATGCTGGAGGAGACATTACCTAAGACATATAAGATAGTTTCAACGTGAGAATAGAAATATTTGTTGTGTGGAAACATTTAACTTTTTCTTCCAATGTGAAACATTATCACTGGGAGGTTTTCGTGAGATATGTCAATCAAAATTAGTTTTTATTACTTTCAATGTTGGCGGCAGTAAAATCTGCCACTTTCAGTGCCGCCAGTACTTAAATAAAAACTGTAACCATGTTGATAATTATAATTTGATAGGAGTAAGCGTCAACTTAAGTATAGTAACTTTTGACGTTTAAAGAAAATGAATGTCGTTGAATGTTTGACTTTGATTTAGATTCACTCATACTAGGGGGTTGTTAAGGTGAAGGTTATTTATATCTTGCCGTTAAAGATGCCATCTTTGAGATCGAGGCTCCCCAAAGCGGCCAGTCAATCTTCGACATCAACCGCCGAATGATATTAGGTCTCAATTTTTCTCTACAGTTTTAGCCACAAGGAAAATATGAAACCAGATCCCGAAAAAGCATCCGTGATCCAACATCAGACATCAGTGCTTTTCATCCCCCAAGACCTCATCAGTCTTTGCCCATTTCCATTTACGATGATGCCATCTTTGGGATCGACAGAAGACTTAATGCAGGAAAATCAAATATGAACGAGGTTTTCCAAGGCGGTCAGTTGTAAGAAGAGTTTCCGGAAGAGATTGCAAGGCAACTACATGAAACCAGAGCTCAAGGACAAAAAATTCGTGATCTAAAACTAGTCAGTACTGTTTCGAATCACCAAGGTATATTCAGTGATGCTAGGCTAAACCACGAATGCATTGCATGCCGTCTGTGACTTTTTCAGTAAATTTGCCATTTCTAATAACCCTGGACTATAAGATACTTTTTATATACTAGTATATTCACTTATTACTCTCGTATCGTTCATTCGAGATTCTCTATCCAAAAATCGTGCATTCGTGCTCTCAAATGTTTTTATCGTTCACGATCGTCTCTCGAAAAAACGAACACCGAGAAAGTAGGAGGCGATTATATGCATACATTCGGAGTTCTCCTAAACTGCCTCGCTAACTTTGAATATAAAAAGGCCCATTTACATCGCTTCTTCAAACCAAGCACATAACTTGGGAGAATTTTAATATAGCGTTCGGAATATTCAAAGAAGTGAATTACTTTGCCAACCAGAAGAAGTTTAACGGGCGCGCCATTTTGTCCCTGGAGAAAGCTCACTTTAAAAGTTCCGCTGCGAAAAGCTGCAGCTTGGATTTAGAGTGACTTCATATTACATCTAATATGTATTGATCTCGCGCTTTGCCGGCTTTTTATATCGTTCCGGAGCCATCTACTTTTCGCGGTTTCCTTTCAACTTTACGTTTAGCAAATTCTATAGAACGATGATAAATAGCTTTACTTTTGGTTATAACGTGCCACTTTGGATATACGTTCAATATGAATAAACAACGATAAATTGTTTCTGAGGTATAAGGCTGTTTTCGAGTGGAAACTTCATAATTATTCGAACATGTAATAATAATCCAGAACCTCATTAACACCTAAACAGTATAAATATGTTAATTATTGTCATTGTGTGCCAAACCTCAATGATTAGGTTCTGGCGTAAAATGCGAATTTATATATGTTTACAAGGTTGCGATGAATTTGATTTAACGATGTTTCCAAACATAAATTGCATGCAAATTGTTCTATTAACATTCACACTGTTTATTAAAAGAACATGAAAAACATACATGCCCTTTGAATTATAGAAATTAGAAGGTACTTTTCTTCATTTATCAAACACGCAAATAGTCATGAAATGATGTGTACTGAATGACGCTTGTTATCAAATAACACGCAGTTGCATTTGTGCAATATCGGTTGTATAATGAAACAAATTAAGTTTTTTGTAAAATGATGACAATGTTGAAACCAAACTGACGGATTCTCTTTCTGTATAAATACCATTTCCTTCACCGAACACGAAACAGAAAAAATTGTCAGTGCTAGCTAGAGTGTATATTATCATTGAACATATCATTTAATAGTTATTGCTTTGTTTAATTGAAAAATAATTCTAGGTAATAGTCGACACGAAAAATGTTAAAACAAACTATTTCAATTGATGAAAGGGTTCTCGCATCTGCTATTATTTATTGTCAGTATTAGTAGAAATCTAATAACGATCAATAAATTAGGCAATATGAATATAGAATGAAATTCATGAAATGATTGAATCACTATTGGATATAGAATTGATTAATATGGAATTTGAAAGCTTTTTGGAGTTAACTGATAAATCCATTACCGGGGAATAGTTATTTGATGTATTGACGCAGGCTTATGAATATATGTTTAGGTTGACACTGAATCATGTATAGCTATTACGAGTTATATTAATTATTCAGTCAGTTGGAATTCTTCTAGGTTTTCTCCATTGCAACTTTGTTGTTCGCAAAGCATAATTTCATTTCAATCGCATATTATGTTGTAGGAAGCCTTGAGCGTGAGGTTGTTCTTCTCAGTTGACCACAACATTCGAAGGTACTATCTCAGAACACACTATCCACAAGATTCTTGGACTCAACGATCACTCAGCCCACGGTTGTGAGAAGGGGCTAGTACGATCTCCGAATGTATCGGAGCTGCGGGTCCAGCCGTACTTTGCTCATTCCAATTTTTCAATGTAGGAGTTTGAAGTATCATATATGTACTGGTTCAACAATTTCATGCAGAGATCTTTCATTCCATGGCCGTTCTCAAGAACATATTCAGCAACAATAGAATCTTTTGGTTTCCAATATCGAATGAGCAACACTCGTGTTAGAATGAGTTTCAGTAGATTGTTGGGACTGACCAACGTTTATGGATTAGCAGATTCAAATGATGCAGAAGTCCGTCGATAGATATTAAAACAAAGATATTCCAGCAAAAAGAAAAGAACTCTCACCAGATTCGGATCATCAACAAAACAGGCTGAGCATCCTGGTAGACGGAGGAGAATAATGCCACCACAATTAGAGGAAGGAATTCTTTGAAAAGTTAACGGCAATTCTTCAACAAGTACCCACAAATTAGCTGCACAGTTCAATATCAGTCATCGAAGTGTTTGGAAGGTTTTGCATACACATTTATTGTATCTGTTGCCGCGAGCTTTTCCTAGACGAATGGATTTTTGACAGTGGTTCCTTCAAAAACATGTACAAAATTTCAATTTCACTTGTGAAGTTTCATTCACAAATGAGGCAAGTATTTCAAGATATGCCATCATAAACTTTCATAACATTGATTCGTGGATCCCTATGTTACTGTAGAAAGCTGATTTCAGCAGGAATTTTCGGTGAATTGCCAGAATTGTTAGAGGATGTACCTTTGCTATAGTAAGACGAACTATGTGGTATATGAACGACGGGGCACCTACCCATTTCTGTGTAACCGCTCGTGAATATCTTACTGATACTTTTGCTTACCAATGAAAAGATCGTGATGGCCATGGCCACCTAGATCTCAAGGTTCTCATTGTCTCATTGTGTATGCGCGCGTGTATGTGTGGAATTGTAAATTTACAAGGTGTTTTTCCCAAAAAATCAACTATGGAGTGGGTTGTTCACTAAATAAATTTGTTCTTTTTCTAATATTTTTTACACTTACGGTTTTATTCATTAACCAGTACAATCTGAAACTGTTGGAACTGGTGAACAGACTTATGCAATAAACTAATATGAATTAAGAGGCACCGCTGTAGGTATACGATATTTTCAGTGACATCAGCAGCTTGATGAACTATGACTCGTCTCAGAAGTTATTTCATTATGGAAGGAATATATTCGTTCATGTCACAAACTCACAAAGATCTTTCTATCAAAGACCTTTGTGACTTTAGAGTGCCCGTCATCGTAGTAAAAAAGTGCGCAAATGAACGTACACCAGTATTTTGAAGACTTATCAACCTGTCTTACAAGGAAGGGGGTATTCCTTATTATTGGAAGATTGCTCACGTTTAGCCTATTCCCAAAAAGGACAAGAAAAATTTTACAAATAACTATAGATCAGTCGGTTTGCTATCAGTTATATCAAAAATCATGGAGAAAGTCGTAAACCACCATATCCTTAAATATTTAGAAGGATTCAACATCTTGAGCGATCATCAATATGGTTTTCGGAAACAAAGATCAACAAGCGACCTTCTATCGTATGTCACCCATACTTGAAATAACGCAATCGAGAAACATGGAGAATCAAGAGCTTTGCGCTTGATATCTTAAGGCCTTTGACCGTGTGTGGCATGAGCGTTTGCTGGTGAAATTTCGATGTTATGGCTTGTCGGATCATTTCTGTGTATGGCTCTTCAGCTTCCTGAAAGAACGTTCTCTGCAAGTGGCCGTCGATGGATATCTCTCGAATACTTTAACCATCAACGCTGGGGTTCCCCAGGGATCCATATTTCACCAACCCTCTTTTTATTGTATATCAACGACTTATTAGACAAAACCAAGAATCCACTATATTGTTTTGCTGACGAGAGCACACTTGTCTTGTCATTCCATTTGGATTCCAGAACATCGGCTACGGAAGCACATCTTCACCGGCAGCTTGAGGTTGCATATCTTAATGAAGATCTAGAAGTGATCTAGAATTGTGGTGAAAGTAACCAAGTTCAATTCAATGCCACAAAAACCCAGGCATCGGTTTTCTCCAAGAAGATAAATGATAAATGACCTGTCAGGTCAGCTTTCTGCTTCGATAAGTTTGTTGAGGGTTGAAATGGACACCAATATGTCTTGGCACAATCATGTCGCTGGAATTGCAAAGGCTCAAAAATTCAAAACACTGTTCCGAACCAGAAAACTGTACACACCTCAGCAACTTTTGATGCTTTATAAACCTCAGATCAGAACTTCTTTGAAGTATCGTTCTCATGTATGGAGATTTGCCCCAAACATATCCTGAAGTTGCTGGATTCCATCCAGAAAAGAGCCATCCGCCTGATTGGAGACGCGAACATCACGTGCAACATTGATAGCCTGGAACATCAAAGAAAAGTTGGAGATTTGTCTCTCTTCTGTAGATACTCTAACGGGAAGTGTTCAAGTGACTTGGCACAGTTAATTCCACCAAGAGAGATTACACTGTGGTTGCTCATCGTTTTGAGGTTCAACTCAGTACATCTTGAACTTCACTGTTTAAGAACCCTTTCACCTAAAGAACTGCGTTTATGTAGAGTTAACTTCCTGAGAACGTTTCTCCAAATGAATTTAACCTCTAGCGATTCAAATTCAATGTGCTTATGTTTTGTCCTTAAAAAAACTTTTTGATGGATAATCAAAGAAGACACGAACAAGTTGAGAATCTTGAATTTACTGCAAACTGAACTGTGTTTGTTGTGGAATGACCCCAACGAAAATTGCTTAGTAACTATGTTCAGGGTTGTTTGTTGAATGCAGATTGAGACGACATCAAATTTGAATTTTTGTCGAACAATTATAACCAAATATAAGTTAAGGGTTTTTTTGGAGGAAATTCATACTGAGAATATACCAACAAATCCAATTGTTCGCAAATTTTTTATTCAAAAATTCACAGCAATCAAATATAAATAAATGTTTGTAACTTTTTTATTTGTAAGATGAGAAATGTATTTCCCTTCCAATTTTTCGTTCAGTTGTCAGGTGTATTTTCTTTCTCGTAACCAAACACAGATTTTGTGGTTTCTGTTCACATGTATTATTGTCAACAAAGTGTGGCATTTCCGCTTTTAGCGACGACCTAGAGTTAGCGGTTAACTAGGGGGTGGATAATGCGCCGAAACACTTTACGATATCACCGCCGCGTTCTAACGACCTAATAACTTTCCAGCACACCATCTTGCGGGGCTTTTGCCCAAAAACGCTCGTAAAATTACAACTTTACTGCCGTTTTGGTAATGATCATTTGTTTACATTGTTATTACTACTCATCGCTGTATGATTACCATACTCTGTTTAGGTGAACGTAAAGTACAACTTGGTAGTTCTCCATTCATTGTGAAGTTAGGTGGTGTTTCAAATATAATTTCTCAAGAAGTTCAGGTTCCTTGTTAAATTTATAAAACAAAGTCGCAAAATCGTGGTATACACCATTTGTAACTCGAGACTGGCAGCACCGATTTCTATTTTTGATTTGTTGGATTTGTCTATGCCCGAAATAGTAGAATAACTATTAAACATTTGATAAATCAAGAATATATAATGTTACATTATATTATTATATTATGATATTTATATACTTATAAGAAGGTCATCGAGTGTCTTGATAAGAATAATAATAATGAGAATCATAATAATAATAATAATAATTTTATCCGAAGGAACAAAATACATAGGTATCTATACTAAATTCCAATCATTTACAGATTTGTGTAACGATCCATTTACCCCGAATATGTTATATTTGAAAATAAAATGGTTCAGTCATTTATAGGTTCTGGCGAACCTGCGAATTGATCCATTTTCATTTTATTGCCTAAATATAATTATTCGTGTGGATTCAATCTACTTCAACTAACCTCAATTTATACTTTCAAACTTTAATTGTAGAATATATACACATACATACACACGTACATATCAATTTATTTATACCTATTACATTTAAGATTGCGCAATTACAATCAAAGAAAATTATAAAAAATAAATGAATTATAAAATTTAAAGATAGAATAGTAAATAACAATGCTTTTTTCTTTCAAAATTCAGATAACTAATTTGTTAGGTCCATACGTTTATTGATAGATTTACTCCTAGTTCTTGGTCCTGTTGATTTTGTAGGTGTTAAGTCCATCAATTTACTTTCTTTATACTGTGCTTCTTTTTCTGATTCACGAAGATATTTTGAAGAGTTCACTATTAGATTTTCCACTATTGGTTCTTCAATCAATACTTCGTAAGTATGTAGAGGATATTTTTCCTTACATTGGCTTCTGAAGAGTGTCTTCTGGCTAGTTGAGGATTTTTGTATAACAATTTCCAGACGTTTTTCGATATTTCGTTTCAGGTTTCTTTCAAAATTTTTTACAGATAGCTGTTTTGAAGAACGGGTACAACTTGTGTTCTACGGACAGATTTTTTCTGCGGATTTCTTCAAATTTCTACTTGCTATTATGAGTATCTAGAGTACACTTACTCTGTTTTTTGGAAATGTATATTTACTACATGTCCATTTAGGAATCATATGAAAAAAATTGGTTTATAACTAGCATATTCACAGTTACACTCGGAGCGATTTTAAACGCGTTTGCTAACCTCACATTCAAATTTGATAATTGGATAAGAATACAGAAGGTAATTCATCTGACATAGCACTCAAGAAAGGGGCAAACCATAGACACCATGTTTCGGTCTTTCGATCCATCATCAGTATGGTGCAGCCAAGTGCAAGGATGGGGCAACACTTAATTGCCAAAATAAATACGAATGCACGGAGTCATGAGCACAAGTCAGTGCACATTTGTGGTTTCAGTTAATAGATCTTGTGTATACAAGAAAACTATTAAAGTTACCATGTAGGCAGCTATAGCTACCTATGACATCCTGTCTTGATATGCATACAGAAGATAATTAATCGGACACAGCACTCAAGAAATGAACAAACCATTGACATAGACACTTTCATACAAAACACCTCTTCGATTTATTCATTCAATATGTGTATTCAGCTTCCCAAATCTATTCATTGACAAGTGTTTCAAGGTTTTGGCTCATCATCAGTGCACCATGCAGCCAAGTGAAGAAAAAAATGAGTTAGCATGTATTGCAATAGATAAGTGTTAATTTCAAGGGTCTTATACGTTAGTATTTTATTCCAACCTCGTTATTATTATTATTCTTATACATGAAAAATCATTTGAGCAAATAATTAAGTTTTGGTAATTCCGTCTCCAAATATTCATATTGTCCAGGTTGCGTAATATAAACTTGTAATTCTAAATAGCCCAGGAAAAAATCATGAGGAGTCAAATCCAGTGAACGAGCAGATCATTCCTACGGACCGCTTATACCAATCTATACCATACCATACCAATGCCTTGGTATAACCAATCCCTTACAAACCTAAAAAATTGTGGGAGCGCACCATCTAACTGGAACATAACTAGATTTTCGAATTCATCTTGATTACTAACCATAATTTCTTGAATGTTTGGGTAACAGAGGTTTTGAAAAATTTACAAATATAAAGCAACAGCAAGATTTTCTTCTAGATATACGGGACCAACAATATAATTTTTCAATATTTATGTCCAGCAATTTATTTTCTCAGGAGTTTGAGTGTGACCTTCTCGAAAAATATGTGGGGTTTATGTCTGACCAATATCAAACATTTCGACGGTTGACATCTCCATAAATAAAATGTATTCGTCTATAAAACAAATACTTTTTATGCAGTTTCAATTCGCGATCAAATGTTCGAACATTAACTAAGAAAACTGAATTCTTATGTCAGGATCACATTTAATTCATGTGATATCTTTAGTTCATAAAGATGAAACTTATGTCTTCTGAGGTATTTCTTGCTGGTGGTTATTTAGACTACAGGGTGTTATTCACTACTTATGCAACAATTCCTGTTTCTCGTTCGCAATAGATTATCTTCCCATCTCCTCTAGCTCTAGCGACACTTTCAGTTGTTTGAAATTTTTCGACCGTGTATATACTAATGGTTTCTGTTTTTTCCTCTAAAGATATGTTGCGAAACATTTTTTAAATTTCCGTGAACAATTTCTTTATATACATTACGAACTTTGTGTTACATGTGATCACTAACTTTGGAGCTGTTTCAATTCTCCTTCTGTTACAAAGTTACAAATTATCATTTTCTTAGTCTTCAATTCATACACCAACAACTCCACAACCGGTTATTCAGTTCAAAGCAGCAAAGGGGCACAGTACCCCTCTTTCTATTTGATAAACAATAATGATAGCGCCTTCTATGCGGCGAGTGATGACTTTTTTTATCAAATAGTATTAAAATGAATCCTTTTCATAAAAATTCTGTCCGACTTTATTATCTTGCCCCGTTCAAAAGTTAAGAGGAGGGGGGCTATTTACGTCCGCACCGTATGTAATTTTAGAGTTCAATTTTTTATTCCATGTATTAAAGAAGTCAATCTGCCCTCGGGGCAAATTATTAATCAGTGAGTACATTCTGTATGCGAATGTTTGTATTATCATAAATTATAAGATGCACGTCGAAGATATTCGTGAAGAGACGAACTTTAAACATTTGTGGTGACAGATGTATAGTTACGCTTCTTCTTTTTTGATGGAAGCTTTGCTTCAATCTCATTATAACAAGCCATCTGCAAAATAGTAAAGTGGTCTCACAAGGAAGTAAATTGTAATAAAACTAGAGTATAATACTCCCTACCTTCGATTTGCGAAGACGTACATCACTATTGAACTCAGCGTTATTAGCGATATCTATTTACGGTACAATGAATAACGCAATGGTGAAACAACATACTTAACCGTGAAAGAGCTATTAAAATCCCATCATTATCAAACAGAAATTAATCATGGCCGTTTTAAGTTGGCCATAAAGTAAGACAAAACGTGATGCACATAATCAGTTGTTTAATGCAAAACAACATAAAGCTTTCTAGTTGGATAACATCGTTCTGCTCATCTGTAAAAATACAAGACTTATATACTCTCATGTTTCACAGTTAAACAAAAAGCGCTGCCATAATCTTATTAATTGCAGCTTTTAGAATATCGTAGTCATTTATTTTTTATATTGTAGTTACTCATTTAAAAAAGCATACCTGTAATAAATTTTACTTTAAAGATATTATCTTTAATTATTTATCTTCGGGTTTATTTATGACTTAATATGTTGAACGAGTCTCAAGTCATTTGTTACATTAGCGAATGGAAACAAGAAAGTTACTTTCTGTTTTTGACATAAATTAATGTACCAATATGAAATGTTGAGAAGATGTAGAGGAGAAGGTAATAGAACTTCCATCATGAATTTTTCCGAAATTGTGGATACAATTTCCATTGACCAAATGAAAATACCGAAACATTATAAAAAATAGCAAATTATTTAACTTATTACATCATCAAAATGTAACTCCTAAATTTCTAAATACCAATCATGCTCCATACAAAAAAAAGAAAGTGATCAAATATCTGAAAAACACTAATATGTTGAAAAAACGGCTGAAAGACTTTAGTACGAACAACCCGAAACATGTGTGATAAGTGCATTATTAGAAGAATAATACTCACAGTCGGTATATGTTTACCTCAGTCATACCTTCTACTTTTTTGTATCAAAATATTTCTGTTTTTATTTATATTTTATATTATATTTATATTTTTAGTTATATTGTTCGTTGTCATATCCACATATTGTAATTTATTCATTAATTTTATTAGTTTATTTATCTATGTATTGTATATTTATTCAAGTTTCTATTTTGTACTAGGCGAAAACACACACAGGAAACATTTTTCCAAAATATGTCTTTTGTGATACCATTTTCATTGCCCAAATAAAAATACCAAAACATTATAAAGAAATAGCAAATTATTTACCTTATTACATCATCATAACTCCTGAATTTCTGCAGACCAATCATGCTCTACAAAAAAAGGGTTTCACTGACTGTGAAAACATTACTAACGTTAGATGCTGAACCATATTATAGTCTAAAATTCTGCATTTAAACATCTCAGTTTCTCACAAGAG
This sequence comes from Leptinotarsa decemlineata, assembly GCF_025532065.1. Classification (NCBI taxonomy): domain Eukaryota; kingdom Metazoa; phylum Arthropoda; class Insecta; order Coleoptera; family Chrysomelidae; genus Leptinotarsa; species Leptinotarsa decemlineata. The sequence continues at coordinate 5,843,906 of NW_027412545.1, read as the reverse complement.
GAAGTTTGACAGTTCGAAAAGTACTTGGGTGAGTGAATATCAAACAGAGCTTTCTGTTACTCATGCTCACTTTGTTACCGAAAGGTGTTCATACATTCGTAAAGCATTACCCAAAATCATCAACCAATGACAACTCCCTTCACCATGACTTAAGCGATCATTAGATCCGGGAAACATGTGCCCTGAAAAACGCAATGAGTCTAGAGTAACTGATGACCTTCTGCATTTTCTTACCAAGATTTCTGCCATATTGCGGAAAACCGGTATGATCTTGAGGTTCTAGAGAAGGAGAGCATGACGATTTCTATATTGATACAGATAATCAGTTGTTATTGTTATTGAAATTTTTTAGAAATAGTGAAAAGTACCGGAACTAGTTCATACTCCATGGAATTTAGTAACACAAAATTTGAAATCGCTCTGGAAATTTTCTTATGGTTATTTTTTCAACGTTGTGAGAGACTAAGTAATGATATATTATGCCGAAGAGAAGAGGGATAATGACACACAAACGTAGTTATCCTAGTCCAAGGACATGCGGTGTTCGATTGAAGACATAATGTGAATAACCAAGAAAAGTACTTAATAAAAATAAGTAAGACATAAGTGGAACCACCACCTAGATGTGTGACAACCAAGTCGACTTGCCAAGTTTTTATGTCAGTGTTGGGGGTTTGACCAATCAACCGACAACTGCGATAGCAGAAACTTGGGAAGCTTTCCAGGAATGCCATCGGAAAACGAATCCACATGTTTCTAGAAATGATATGAAATCGAAAGTTTATTGCAGTCAAGCTGCTCAAAAAAAATCCATGAAAATCAAAAAATGAATAGGTAGGTACCTAAGTAATATTCTGACCATTCCCATATTGATTTCAACCTTTTGGGCCCCGTCAATACCGGAAGGCGGTCCTCGATTGAAGACAAAATGTGAATGACCAAAAGAAGTACTTGATGAAAATAACTTCGTAAACCACCACCTAGAGGTGTAACACCCAAGTCGACTTGCCAAGTTTTAATGTCTGTGTTGGTGGTTTGACTAATCAACCGATAAATGCGGTAGCACAAATTTGGGAAGCCATACTGGAATACCATCGGAAAACGAATCCACATGTTTCTAGAAATTTTATGAAATCGAGAAAGGTTAATGCAATCAAGCTGCTGGAAAAAAATCCATGAAAATCAAAAGGTAAATTGATGAGTACTATTCTAATCATCTCTCATATTGATTTCAACGTAAGAGCCACCGGTAGACAGGTGTTTCAGCCTTTGGGGCATCGTCAGTACCGGTATATCAAAAAAATCCTTGTGCAATATTCCTCAGAAAACAGAGATCGAGTTACATGGGCATCCTAGCTGAAACTTTCTATATATCTGAATTTTGTTTCGATGCGGGCAGGGTGACCACCTGCGGGCAAATATCGGTCAGAAAACAACCGAAAACAACCCCTTACTGACATTGAATTATATCTGGCATTTATTTGTACAATTATTCTCAAGGTGGACAATTTTGCAGTGGAAATTGTAAAGCAATGAATATTATTCTTTATTTAGTTGAGAATAACCACCTGCGTACATATATGTCAAACACTGCCACTGGCCCGTGGCAGGTAATTCATGGTAAAACTGTGAGACAGAAATATCAAAGGTTCCGACACAAGTGAAACTACTGGTTCTTTCAGCAGTATACTTGTAACCAGGCATTGACGATCATATCGTCTCCATTGGCTAGAATCAACTCACTTACCCTTTCAACAACTTGATGCTCACACCACGATTAGGTGACTTTGTAACGACCATATTACAGAAGTTATCTAACTAGACACAATTTCCAAAGTATGTTTTAAAAATAATAGTTTTCATGCATAGGTTAGGTTAGGTTAGGTTAGGTCGAAAGTTAGTGGGTCTATTCGACCCTCCACCGCAACTCGCAAGGGTTTATTGTGCATAAATAACTAATATTGTTAAAATATATGTGAAGAGTATGCTGCGTATAAATTCTTGCACAAACAAAATCGTTGGTTATTATTGTTTTTAGTGATTTTACAAATGCGATGAATTCAATTTTTTTACAAAGTATAAGTCTGATTTTAAAACACAAAGTTAAACATTGGACCAGAAAACAACTTTCACTCTTATTTGTTATTCAATCTCATAAGGTCTCCTATATGTAATCAGATCAATTTTATTTTGTGTAACTCAATTGGATTTTGATTTCTGTGAAAGTATATTCATGATTGAATATCATGTTAGGTTAGGAATGTTATGAATCACACCTTAAAAGTTAAGACCTCGTTAGTCCTTAGCTCGCACAAGTTTCTCAACTTCTGAGGGTCGTCGTTCGTATGGGGACAACAGCTGATTAACGAAAAACATTTTTAAACGGATTTAAACAGTACTTGAATAGTTGAAAACAATTCGATGAAAACATAAAATGAAGAATCAAATTAAAATTGTACTAATGACAAGGTGATTTTTTATTCAAGGAATTACGGATACCGCATAGTATTTCATTCCTACAAACTGTTATTCCATTTTTTCACGTTCACCTGAAGTTACTAAGCTAACTATTTGTAAAATTATTCACTTCCACTATTTTTTTTCAATTTTCACATATACATGCATAAAGATTTGAATTTCAAACAAATCATCATACTTTTTGTTTCAGCATCTTTCCCTATGACGAGGCGGATAGGACACCCTTACCAAAACAGGACACCCCCTAAGAGGAAGAAGCCTAGAACTTCATTCACAAGACTGCAAATTGCCGAGTTAGAGAAGAGGTTTCACAAACAGAAGTATCTGGCGTCGGCGGAAAGAGCGTCTTTAGCGAAAACGTTGAAAATGACAGACGCTCAAGTTAAAACGTGGTTTCAAAATAGGAGGACGAAATGGAGGTATGTGCTTTTTTCATATTTTTCTCGAAAGGCCGAAATTTGGCAAAATTACGAATGCTTCTCCAAACATTTGTATCTATCTTGTGCTATTAAGGATAACCCCCAGTTCAATTCCATGAGCCAAAAACACATGTCATTAGCAAATCATTATTTGATCAATTATTTATTTCTAATGAATTTCTTATTATTCTTTCTTGTTATTTGATTTTTCTTCAGTATCTATCTTAAGAATCTATAACAAAGCAACCAACTAAATGAAAATCTTCAAAAACTAACTGAAAAACCAATAAATAAATCGATAAAAGAAAAGATGAGAATACCGAATCAAATCAAATAACAAGAAAGAATAATCAAGAATCTAGAAATGTAGGCTTTCACGTCTGGCGTCAATGTTTTGGTTGATTTCCGGGTTTTGTCTTGGTCTTCTTTGGTTATAATCTTCAAACCTTTCAACTGCAACTGCGGCAGTCATCTTCAGTGGCGTGGTCGAAATACTCTTCTTGACACGTCAAGACGTGTCAGTTTACACGTCGAAAAGAGTATTTCTACCACGCCACTGACGCAGTTGCAGTTGAAACCAAAGAAGACCACGGCAAAACCCGGAAACCAACCAAAAAAAAAAAGAATCTATAACCAAACTACCGAATAAATGAAAATATTTCAGAAATAACTGAGAAACCAATAATAAAATAAATAAGAGAAAAGATAAAAATACCAAATAACTTTCTTTCATCATAGGTATTTTTGTTTTCAAGAGTAAATGTAAATAGTTCTGGAAAAATACACCTTGAACTGGTTTTGAAAAAAGAACTGAAAAACTACTTTATGCAGGGTGACATTTTGGAAACTATACATTTGGAGGACACCTGTACACCATGTAATGAAGGAGCAGAGACAGCTCATCATGTTTTATGCAAATGTGAGGCACTCGATCACAGAAGGCGAGCAATTATATCTAAAAGTGGGTATAAACATCTGATACATTCATTCGTTGTCAGATCATTTTTGTGTATGGTTCTCCCGCTTTCTGAAAGAACGTTCCCTGCAAATGGCCGTCGATGGATATCTCTCGAATACCTTTACCAACAACGCTGATGTCAACCTGAGATCAATTTATAATCTCCAACTCTCTTTTTATTGTATATCAACGACTTATTGAAAAAACAAAAAATCCAATATATTGCTTTGTTGATGACAGCACACTAGTCTCGTCATTTCATTTGGATTCCAGGACATCGGCTGCGGATGCATATCTTCACCGGCAGCAGAAGGTTGTCTATCTTAATGAGGACCTAGAAGTGATTTTGAATTGGGGTAAAATTAACCAGGTTCAATTCAATGTCACATAAACTCAGGCATCGGTTTTCTTTAAAAAGATGTCTCCAAACCGGATATAATAATGTCAGGACAGATAATTTCGCTTTCTTCTTCGATAAGTTTGTTGAAGGTTGAAATGGATACCAATATATAAGTCTTGGCACGATCATTTCGCTTGAATTCCAAAGGCTACACCTCAAAAGCTTGGAACACTGTTCCGAACCAGAAAACTGTACACACCTCAGCAACTTTTGATGCTTCTTTGGACTATTGTTCTCCGGTATGGGAGCTCCACCTCTAAGCAACCCATGAAGTTGCTGAATTCCATCCAGAAAAGAGCCATCTGCCTGATTGGAAACGCGAACATCACGTATAACCTTGATTGCCTGGAAAATAGATACTTGTGACTTGGGAAGTGACTTGGCACATTCGATTCCACCAAGAGCGGTACATATCAGAAATACGCGACGGACTGTGGCTGCTCAGCGTTTTGAGGTTCAACTCAGTACACCTCGAACTTATTGTGTTACTTTTAATTGTTCACTGTAATATTTTACATTTATACATTTTTACTTTTTGAATCTATTATATGTGACGTATGTATATACACTTCTGTGTAATGACATGAATAAAATATCTATCTATCTATCTATAACTGTTGATGAATCCTTTCATCTGGAGAACTGCGTTCAAGTTGAATAAACATCCTGAGAACAGAAAACATGATTGTTGGAGTGTGTCTCATGAAAAGATGGAAGAAGAACACAATGCGCCTGTGATACTGTTAAAAATAGTTAATGATTTATTATTCGGAGAAAAATCTTCAATTTCGCCCTTTTAAACAATTTTTTGCATAATTTCAGTTACTCAAATCAACAAAATTTCTCATTAAACTGGTTGAATGCAATTATTTTCTCCAGGTAGATTTATTCGGTGGTGAGAATCCAATCTAATGGTGAGACATCTAATTACGAGAATTGCGCCCCTCCAGCTCTTTCGATCTAATAAGCCCCATTTCTGGCTGCGAAAGTAATTAATGAAAGTGGGCCGGACCCGACCGAATTCGACTTTTGCCGCTTCGTCGCTTCCTGCATGGAACTAGAGGAGGCGTTTCGTTAATCGCACCTGACGTTCAATTATTAACAAAGCACTAACGGCAGCCGCCTGCTGCAATGTTGTGGTCTCAGGAATATTTTAATTATGATTTACATATCCTACTCTGATACTGAAATTGTCATGTATTATGAATTATCGCAATATTACGTCACTTTAAATACTATTAACAATTAATTTCGCGAATTACCCCCAACCTTGTTTAATTGATTGTCTATTTGTGTTATGAGATATAGGTACGTTAGCAGGAATAATTACTAGTAGTTGACAAGTAGTTAATGAATGATGCAACACAGAAAATTATGTAGGTAATATGCAAATTGTCCCTTCACCGCGGTATTGATTACGGCAACCCAGTCATTGAATGCTTTTTTCAGTATTATAATAACACCAGAAGACAATCAGTCAATAATCATATATTCTGTTGAGTATTCACATGACTTTTTATTCGAACGTGAAAATGTTAAATATTTCTCGTTCCTGAAACAAAATAAGAAGCTCGCCTAAAAGTATGCACCATACCTGGCAGTCTTCAGATGAGAACTACCAAAGGTTTGCTCCTAATATGTTAGCAATACGATAGAACAAGCCCGTTCATCTTCTTGGTCACCAAGTAACTTGAGGCTAGATTCCTTTTACAATCTGGAGTTAGAATAATTACAGGAAAAACCTCTCTATTCCTCTCTATTCGCTTTCTGTATCTGGTCGCAGGCAACCTGTAGATATGAATCAAATAATAGAACTGATGGTAGTGTCTTTTCCCTTCCAGTCATTCGCTCTTGTGTGCCAGGAGAAAAAATTTCAGGACCCTTTCGCCCCAATATTTCCGAGTCTCCAAAACAAACAAAGACAGTCACTGTCCAATAGGCAGAACAAATAATTACGGCAACCCAGTTACTGAATGCTTATTCAAGCATTTGAAATTCAACCCAACTAATCAGTAATCAGATATTCCGTTTTGGATTCGCAGGGCTTTTTATTTGAACGTGAAAATGTTGCATTTTTCGCAATATAAATGTCATCCCAACCAGTTTTAGATGCTAATTTGGTTAGCCACACTTGCTTCAAGTGTAGCAAAAGTGTTTTCAATTGAGGTACAATCTGATTTCCTTGTGAGGTGATTCCTAATTTTCGCATTATTTCCTTCTACTGCCCTGACTCAAAATCTCATCCTTGACTGGAATGTTATATTGGATATCATATTAATTTTTGGAAAATAAATTTTACGCCTGATGTTTTGTTTCATTGTCTACTATATAAAATGATTTGAAATCCCTGAAACAACTAAAAAAGACGAATTAAAAATAAATAGCTGAAAATGACAATTATATTAAGCAAAAAAATGTGAAATGAAATAATAGTGGAATAAAATACAAGTAAAAATAGAACAAAAAATAAATAAAAGTGAAGAAATGAAAAAGAAAATAAAAATAAAAAGTTGAGAGATTCCAAGCCACGTTAGTTCACGACGTTTCCATTGTTAGTATCTACAATCGTCTTCGAGTGATGACTGGACTGATTCCTCCGGGAGATGACTATTTATAGGTCGTTCGAGTACTTTCACTTATCCCCGCTTTCTATTTTCCACTTCACTGGTTCCGTGGGAGATGACCTTTTGGCGGGAGTTGGCCATTTTTTGCTTGATGATGGATTTCCATATGTTGCGTATTTCTACGCTGGCTTGGCTGAATACGTTGTTGGACAACATGTATGCGGCTTCCTTGAAATTTCTCCTAAACCAATGTTCCTCTCTGTGTAAGATCTCAGCTTGGGACCACTCGATGTTGTGTTGATGGGTCCAAACATGGTCTGCTATTCCTGATTTGCTGGTTTCCCCTCGCTGTGTGTGTTTCTTGTGCTCGGCAATGCGAACATTCAATGGCCTCTTAGTTTCACCAATACAGGATTTTCCGCACTCACAGGGAATCCGGTAAATGCAGTTCTTGGAATCGCAGTTCGCGTTTGGGGGCCTGGTTTTCGTGAGGCTGCTACGGATACTGCTACTGGATCTGAAGCAGGTTGTGATGTTGTACTTGAAACCAATTCTTCTTATTCTCTCCGATAATCCTCTGATGTAGGGAAGTGCAAGCACCGGTTGTGACGGCTTCTCTTCCTTGCGAATCTCCTGCTGTCTTTTAGCCAAAGTCTTTTCTACCATCGCTTTGAAGTAGCCATTCCGTTGAAAACCATTTTTGATGATGTCTACTTCCTTCTCGAGACCTTCCTTCGTATTACAGAGTCCAAAAGCACGGTCTAATAGGGTCTTGATGATTCCTCTTTTAGTCGATTGATGGTGGTTGGATTCGTGGTGGTTGGATTCGTGGTTCAGATACTGTCCCGTATGAGTGGGTTTTCGGTATACAGATGTTTCCCACTTAGTGTCGGTCATCTTCATCAAAACGTCTAAGAATGGCAATTCTTTGTGAATTTCCTTCTCCACTGTGAAAGTGATGGAAGGTCTCACGTTGTTGATATGTTTCAGGAAGGCATCTAGTTCAGTATTCCCATGGTTCCATACTATGAAGGTGTCGTCAACATATCTCAACCAGACTCGAGGTTTCTTCTGGGCTTCTTCAATGGCCAGAGTTTCAAACCACTCCATATATATGTTGTCTACGACTGGTGAAAGTGGCGATCCCATTGGCAGTCCCTCATCTTGTGTAAAGAATTCGCCCTTCAGTCGGAAGTAACAGTTTCCTACACAGCATCCTAGTAATTCCATAATTACTTCTATAGGTAGATACAGGTTCCCGTCTTCGGATAGCTTCGGAGTGCTTCTTCGACCAGAACGTTGGTGTAAAGACTTTCCACGTCGAAACTAATTAGTTGATCTTCCTGTGCGACTTCAATTGACCCTAGTAGTAGACAAAATGCCTTGAATTATTCACAAAAGACGATGTTTTTCCTTGTAATGGTTGTATTAAGGGAAGTAAAAATTTTGACAAGTATTGAGTAGCCGAGTCTCTGGAGCTGATGATCGGTCTAAGCGGAACGTCCTTCTTTTGGATTTTGAGTAATCCATACAAATGCGGGGGCTTACTGTGGTGCGGTGTTAGCGATGACCTTTTCTTGTCCGAAAAATAGACTTGGTGTTTTTTCAAAATCTGGTACAACTTCTTTTCAATTGATGCAGTAGGGTTCCGTACGATCTTTGTGTATCGTCCCTTCTGAAGAACATCTTCGATCTTTTGTTCGTAGACAACGGTATCCATCACCACAGTAGCGTTTCCTTTATCTGCTGATGTTGTTGTCTCTACGTAGGCCGTTCAGAGCTCTACGTTCTTCATCCAGCTGTTCTCTAATTTTCCATCTGAACTCTTCTGCCTCGGTCTGGTCAATAAAGGAACTGGTGGATTCCACTGCAGTAATTATCTCCAAAGTGGGCACAGATGTTGGCGCAATGGCGAAATTTAGGCCTTTTCTCAACAAGGATTCCTCTATTCCCGTGAGCGGGCGGGAACTCATGTTGATGACGTTGGTGGCTTCATAGTGTGTGTTTCTTGTGCTCGGCAATGCGAACATTCAATGGCCTCTTAGTTTCACCAATATAGGATTCTCCGCACTCACAGGGTAACTTTGGTACTTTGGTAACAGTCGTATATTGTTTTTTCCAATGATTTTATTAGATGAACATCTAATAAAACAGAACAGAAATAACGAAATGTTCAAATATACAAGATATTCCATTTAATAATAATAATATAGATCTCAGGCTTTATCCATCGACAAAACGCGGCCCTGAGGGTGATTTATTTATCACTAACTACAACACATTTACGGTTCTGACGAGACACCGATGTTGCTCTACGTTCCGGGGGATATTGAATCCGTTGTGGGAAACGAGAAGTGCCGAATTTATTGGATCTATTCGTTTCCCACCCACAGACTCATACAAGCTGATAAGCCTGATGTATTCCTTCTCGATCAACAGAGCTGGACAATATTTGTTGTAAAGTTTTCAGCTCTTGGTAGACAAATATCTTTCGAAAAGGTGAGGAAAAACGGATAAAATATCGAGATTTTCTCTTTAAACTCTGCAGACTGAATCCAGACCACTCTGTCGAATTGGTTGTTCTGATTATTGGAGTCCTTGGTGGAATGATGTCCTTTTTACTCTCAATACTTAAAATTATGCCTGCTAGCCGCACTAACGCAGAAATCTTAGCCAGACAGATGCAGAAGGCATTTTGGCTCACTTTGCTTACTCAGGGCACATGATATTTGGACCTAATGATTAGGTACCCCAGGGTCTGAGGAGTGGTCGTTGGTTGATAATATTTGCATGCCCACGGGACTTTGGGTGATAGGGCCTGACCACCGCAAACTTAGGTTAAGGTCAATATAATAATAATATTAATTAAAACAATAGCTGTGAATTGGCGTTGTGGTAAGGCGCCTGACGCTCGATCGAAAGGTCGTGAGTTTGATCCCACTCTCGACCAGATATTTTTCTCGAGAGAACATGGCTAACGGACTATGAAAAGCCACTGTCCCTGGATGGCTCGAGGAGTTATCAACATTGCCTAACCAGAACACGCAGCTGATGGCCAAGTAGTTGCTGCCGTTGATATAAAAAATGCAATGAAAAATGTAAGCGACCACATTTATTCCAAATGTTATTGTTTGGATCAGATAATAGCGCTCTTTCACTTCATTAAAATTTCATTTCGACACACATAATATTTTAGTGACTTTTCTAAAAGATTCAGTATACGCGTTTACCCGTTAATTTTTATTCTCAATTTCTCTCTCATCTATTTCTTGAGTTTTTTCAGAAATCATTGAAATATATTTTCCTTATCGATCGTTTTCAATAATTGTTTTCGAAACATTGCCTTCTCGTTTATATATTGCCCGATTTCTTCAAAAACAATCTTCAGTGCTTGGAAAACACTTGGATCTCATCAATATTTCAAAATCAAATTCCCACAATTGTATTTCATATTCATTATCATATTAACATCAATTCATACACCAAATTCACAAGTTAACTCAGATCGTGTTTAATTTATTGTCGGTTTGTAGTAGGAAATGGGTTTAGCACGGTGATTCCTGAATAATTATTGATAGTTAACAGGCAGTGAATAATAAGCAGAGGGTATATGGATTATGCAACTAACCAATTCAGTTGATTGTTTCGTCAGTACAGATTCCCTTTCAACATCTTAGCGGTGATTATACAATCAATTATGCCTTCCAAATAATTCTATTTGGACTATTTATGAATATTTCTTTTGAAATGTGAATAATTCTAGATGTGATATTCGAAAGCTAATATCAAATAATACCCATGATCAATCAGTAACTTTATTTTCAATATGTTATTTTCAATATGTAATGTTTATAGATTTTCCTTGAAAATATAAGCATTCAAATAATGAAAGAACCGAATTATTCCAACCGAAATTCAAAAGGAGATAATTACACCTTTGACAATATGGAAAGCAAAGTCGAGTTGTTTCTCTGTAGAGAATACAATCAAATGGGGCAGCAATGAAATTCATCATTTATTTCTTTGATGCCTGTTTCAAAACGATCGTATTGAATAAAGCACTAATCCATCTAACTGTGAAAAAATCCAGCTCGATCGCATGTTAATTCGTCGAGATAAAACAGAAACTCTAGCTAAATGAAATAAGGAAAAGCACAAATTCGATTAGAGCGTGTTTTAGTGGGAAACGCAATGGTTGACGTCGTTTCAGACAACCAACCTTCAGTCAATTACACTAATACGATCTGGTATCGCCTACTCACTGCTGCCAACTTTCCATTATATTGTTCCTTTTCGACTTTGGTAGGAGAAATTTTGGATGAGGCGTAATTCTCTTTTATTTAAGTATTTCCTTAACTTTATAGCTCCCTTCACTTTACTACAGTAATTAACCAACGAATAGGATCTTTTGATATAAGAGGTAGTCCATAACTACTTAGGATGATGAATTTGTTGTTTGTTTCAGTATGATTATTTCATATGCCCCGCTTCTGTCTTTGTATTTCTAACAGGAATCATTTGATTTAAAATATCTCAATATTTTGCTAGCAGCTCAAACCATCTACCCTCATTCGAACGAGAATCACAAAGCTGAGCGAATCTGAGCAGTATAATTTTGAAATAATTATTCCCAAAAAAAGGACTTTTCAATTTCAACAATAATCCAAATGAGACTTGGTGTTCCATTCTCGAAGAGCATCGCTATACAAAATTCAAAACTTTCCTTTTGATCCTGATGTTTTCAAGACTTTTCAGTAGATACTGGTTAACCCCTCTTGAAGTCAACTCTTCCCAAAGACCTCTATTTGACCGAATCTTCACTATCGAAATGTATCTTTCAGTACTTACATGTGTACCTCAAACTTTCTCTGGAACCGTTTTTTTTTTCATTAAGGGCGATCTCGGTTTTTGCTCAACTGATGTTATCTTGCTGTGTGACCAGACGAGCCCAGTTTGCTGCTATGGTCTCATTTGCTATCTTCAGTTCCGATGATATGTGTTTGGTTTCTCCGAATGTATTCTGTCATATAGATTGATATCAAATTCTTCGTAAACTAAAGAAGCGTAATTTATAATTGATGGTTTGGTACCATGAATTGTTCATCTATGTATAGTCAGATGGGGCAAGTCCTTCATAGTGTAAAATTTAGCGCGTAACAAATACCGCTGTCAAAATTAACTAATACACTTTATTGTATGATTTTCAGTATGAAGGGTTTTACAAAAACCATGACACGTGTTTTGCTATACAATAGCTTTCTCGAGCGTATAGTATAGTATAGTAAAACCCTTTATAGTGAAAATTTTTTGCCAAAAAAATTATCCTATCAAATTTGTCTATTTCTAGTCATGTGTGTCGAAATAACCAATGAAACCATCATTACACTGAAAATTTTTTGCCAAAAAAATTATCCTATCAAATTTGTCTATTTCTAGTCATGTGTGTCGAAATAAGCAATGAAAGCATCATTACACTGATAACTACCCATGGATAGTTTTCACGGGTAGTTATCACTTATGTCATGACATTGCTAAGCAACCAACACAATAAAGTTCAACGAAAGTCATTTTTTGTGGAGGAAAAAATCAGTTTTTTATCGACCTTTTTTTGGGTAATGGTTACCTTCCACAATCTGAAAAAATATAAAAATTATAATGGAGAACTTTATACAAGTGTAGAAGGGCAAACTTTTTAGTTTACCCCGATAAGTTACTGCGTAAAAATCAAAGTATTTTTCACAAAGAAAAATGTTCTATTTATCAGTAACTTGTCGTATTTCACAATTTTGCCTATCAAAAAAATATTAAGAAATTATACTTATCTTTTACGTTTCGGAGGCCAAAATCTGCCTCCGTCTTCAGAAATGGATAAAAATTCGAATAAATATGCAGTTATTCCTTTTTTGAGAGCTTATTTCTTTACTTCTTCGACAGATGTCAAAGAAGTTTTGAAATAAAAAATATTGATCCTGTCAATTGTCTATTTTTTATATAATCTCGATGTTCATTCTCACGCACTTTCAATGGTCTTGAGGTTTCACCAATGTAACTTTTACCACAAGAACAAGGTATTTTATAAATACAATTTTTTGTTTTTTCTTCAGTGTTGTTGGGTTTTGTATGTGTGAGTATAGATCTCAGTGTATTTTTTGTTCTGAAAGTAGTTCTAACATCATATCTATTTCCAATTCGTCTTATTTTTTCAGATAGTCTTGGAATGTAAGGTATAACGTTAGTTGTAAAAGGTGTCGTTGGATGTTGAGAACTACTTAGGATGATGAATTTGTTGTTTGTTTCAGTATGATTATTTCATATGACCCGCTTATGTCGTTGTATTTTGTATTTTGACAGAAGTCAAAACTTCTTTGACATCTGTCGAAGAAGTAAAGAAATAAGCTCTCAAAAAAGGAATAACTGCTTATTTATTCGAATTTTTATCCATTTCTGAAGACGGAGGCAGATTTTGGCCTCCGAAACGTAAAAGATAAGTATAATTTCTTAATATTTTTTTGATAGGCAAAATTGTGAAATACGACAAGTTACTGATAAATAGAAGATTTTTCTTTGTGAAAATTACTTTGATTTTTACGCAGTAACTTATCGGGGTAAACTAAAAAGTTTGCCCTTCTACACTTGTATAAAGTTCTCCATTATAATTTTTATATTTTTTCAGATTGTGGAAGGTAACCATTACCCAAAAAAAGGTCGATAAAAAACAATAAAGGTGTTTGACATTTCAGTAATTCAATTTATTTCGAAAATGTCACTTCCTCGCTTTGGTGTTCAAAATGATGCGGCAATTGACAAAATCATTGAAGAAAATACACAAAAAAATACTGTCAATAGTAAAAAATACACTTGGAAAATATTTATGGAGTTTTGTGACGCCAGAAAATATGAATTGGATGGAAATCGTACTCTCGAAGAGCTTGCATTAATACTCAAGGATTGGGCGATTAATATGAGAAAAAAGGATAGCACAGAGTTTAAGGAGGCTACTGTTAAAACCGTATGGAATACAACAAGCAAATTATTACAAGAAAAGTATTACAAGGAGTATAATATCATGCTAGACCCCTTTAAAAGTGTTGCATTCAAACAAGCGCGGAATGCACGCGACGCAGCACGAAGAAATTTACAAACAGATCCCACTAAACGCAAAACAAGCTCAGTACCATTAACTTCAAATGAAATGAGTAAAATTATAAACTTTTGGGATGAAAATACCCCTATAGGACTCCTACGCAAATTTTATCACATAGCAGCGGTGGAATTGGCTTGGAGAGGTGGTGAAGGTGCTGCTTGCTTAGTTGATTATTTTCATATCGAAAAGGACAACAATGGATCTCCAACTAATAGGATAGAATATAATCCAATTTTCAGTAAAACCTGCCAAGGGGGTTCAAAGAACTGCGCCTCTAGCAAATGGTTAGTTCAAAATAGTGATAACAATGCTTGTCCTGTCAGATTATTCATTAAATTATTATCAAAACGAGGCACAAATATCAAGACAAATAGACTATTTTTAAGGCCAAATCGTCACTGGAAGACAGGAAGCGATAACTGGTATGACAATATGCCTCTGGGTAGAAATATAATCAACGGATGGACGAAATCTTCTGCTGAAGCAATTGGCTTGGATACGAAACAGAGGAAAATAACCAATCACTCTAATAGAGCAACTGCAGTCAGTCAACTAGCTAAGAGTGGAGTTCAAGAACAGCAATTGTTGAAAATTACTGGGCACAATAATGAAAATTCCATAAAACCTTATTTGAAACACCTATGCAGTAACCGAGGCAAATACAGCAAGATCAACGGAATATCATTTTACGAATTGTTCTTTTAATAACTGTGTGTTCAATAAATAATTTTGTTCGAATTGCAAAAAATTTTCTCACCGAATATCCCTCGAACATTGATAAATAACTCATAATTTTATCACAACTTCCTCAAGCACGTTATTTTAGGTAACATCCAACCAAATAACGTGCTTTCGAAAACTGTGATAAAATTATTTCGTTAGTTATCAATGTGTTTGGGATATTATAGCTGATAACTACCCATGGATAGTTTTCACGGGTAGTTATCACTTATGTCATGACATTGCTAAGCAACCAACACAATAAAGTTGTTTGACATTTCAGTAATTCAATTTATTTCGAAAATGTCACTTCCTCGCTTTGGTGTTCAAAATGATGCGGCAATTGACAAAATTATTGAAGAAAATACACCAAAAAATACTGTCAATAGTAAAAAATACACTTGGAAAATATTTATGGAGTTATATCATTATACGAATTGTTCTTTTAATAACTGTGTTTTCAATAAATAATTTTGTTCGAATCGCAAAAAATTTTCTCACCGAATGTCCCTCGAACATTGATAAATAACTCATAATTTTATCACAACTTCCTCAAGCACGTTATTTTAGATAACATCCCTCCGCCTTCGGCGTCGGGATGTTACCAAATAACGTGCTTTCGAAAACTGTGATAAAATTATTTCGTTAGTTATCAATGTCCTTGGGATATTATAGCTGAAAATCATACAGTAAATAGTATCAGTTTGTTTCGATACGGACTTTCATCAAGTACCGGTCAGTTCTATTTAACATATTTTACTATAAATATAAATTTATAGTGAAAATTATACAATAAATATACTCGGAAGTTGCTGTATTTCATCCAGAAAGAGTCATCTGCCTGATTGGTGACTTTGATAGCCTGGAACATCGAAGAAAGGTTAGTGTTCATGGAAAGTGTTCAAGTGACCTGACACATTTGATTCCACCAAGAGCGGTATATATCAGAAATACGCGACGGACTATGGCTGATCATCGTTTTGAGGTTCAACTCAGTGCACCTCGAACTTTACTGATTATGAACTCTTTCATCTGGAGAACTGCGTTTATGTGGAATACATTTCCTGATAACGTTTTTCCAAATGGATTCAAATCCAATGTGAATCGCTACTAAGGATTTTCCTGTAGTGCTTGTGTTTTGATCTTGAAAAAATAAACTGTATTTAAGATTTCTATGGTTGTTATTCAATCAAATAAGCGAATGAATGTCATTACGTATTGTCATCGATGACATGAGTAGGATCAACTCATTCGTGACATAAAGTCGTAATTTTGTGAATGTGTAATTTTGTGTACTTCATCCTATAATGTTATCCAGATTGGTGCTAAAAAGGCAATGAAGCAAGTGTCTTATTCCGAAACATTGGACGTCCTCCAGTGAAGAAGATAGTGTTCCATGTAATTGAAATTTTACCTGTTCCATATACTATACTGTGTAGCAATCCTGTGAATGATATCTGATACAATTCCACAAGGAATGTTTGGAATAGAAAAATAATGTTTATGTATAAATCAGTGTTCATGCTGAAATAGTTTTTCGAAAGTATTTTTCTTTCGTATGATTTAATGTTAATATAAAAGTAGCTGTTTCGAGAGGGCTTTTTTTCCAGTTTGTGTCTGAAAGTTACTTCTTTGCATAATCAACACATCTTTGTATCGAGATAATTTTTTGAATTTGTTTTCTTTCTTCCTTTGGGAGATTCCCACATTTTTTTTATATAAAGATGGAAAAGTGGAGCGTCAGAACTTTTTTCTTCCCAGACCTCATATACCTTTTGTCAAGTACAATACGGAGGATTCTTTTTTCAAGAATTGTTCCAAATCTATCAACTGTTATTTGCCTAAAACAGACTTGCCTTTACTCGACATTCCCAAACATCTTTAGAGTTTATTTCTGATACAAGTGATCAATGAAACTGCGAATAACATGCTACGAAAGAAGTTATTGCCAGTCTTTCATACTAGTCTGGCCTACCGTTTTGAGGCAAGCGCCAAAGTTCAGGAGTGGGATATCATTCATTTCATCAAGGAAACCTATACTGAGAACAACCTATACTGAGAACTATGACCGGGACAGTCTTTTCATTTTGGCGATTGAAGAGGATAACATGAAGCTTATTAGCCTGTATCTGCCTTAAGATGGAGGAAATTATGGGAACAAATTTGGTGATTCTTAGTCCCTGCAATTAATTTGATTCGGTTTGGAGCATGTGGCAAAACTGCTGTTCGTTCAATATCACAAAGGTGTTAAATATGGTTATGCAAATTTTGATATGACCAAGTTAGGTCAGTAGACATACTGGACATTCTGAAAAAATGCTTAGAAGTCTCATACCTCTCGCGGCAAACCTTGTATCAGAGTTTTCATCTCATCAAGATAGACCAAGGTGTTGGAGACACCATCCAAGAAGGCATTGATGAATTCTTCGGTCTCTCACTTAGCCTACTATATCTGCAGCTTTGAAGTGGTCCTTTTATTGAAAGAGATTCAACGCGGAGACACCGAACAATATCGAAATTCAAGCCAACCAACCAAGACAATCATGTGAGCCGACTCACAATCATGATTTTTCAACTTTTATTCAAGTAAAATAACCATTTCATCAGAACTTTGCTTGTCTGTTGGTCAGTACAAATGAATAGTGGTAAATCATTTTCAACATTTGCACTGTTAAACGAATTAGCAGCACTTTAAAACTCATTAATGAAGACCATTTTATCCTCAGCTGGAGAGTTTTTTTCATAACATAAACTGTTACAAAAGATGTAGTTTTCATCCAGATTTAGAGATTCCAAGAACTGAATTTTATTGAACTGAATTCATTGTAACATATTCTGAGTTTTCAAAAAAAATATTTGAATGCATTCAAGAGGCCATCGTTCTGGGCAGCAATAATATAGTTCTGGACATGATACTATTTTAAGATTATTTTTGAACAATATACGAATTTTTGAATATTCACGATAGGAGACACATAGCTTCTCAGCAGACTGTGAAGAAAGTTCAACTATATCGCAAATAACCCAAATTACTTGGAAGTAAATTGACCAAAATTCCTGAAAACAAGTCATTTTATGTATAATTGAGAAGGAATAATTTTGAAGTCATGATTGCAGAAAGGTCGACTCCGGAAGAATGAAAACAAGCCCACTTCTTCTAATTTAATGTTTCGTTGCATGTTGCTACCAGAAAATATCGCTCATTCCCTCTATGAATAGGACCTCAACTCACTTGTTTTATTCCAATCAACATCTGAAAAATGTCCAATCGTTATACCGAATGAGACAGAATAAGATTAGTAGAAATAAATGTAGGGCTAAAGTAGTTTCAGAACCTAACAACTTTTTCTGTTGTCGATTAAAACCGGAGTTATGTCGAGTAGTTCTTCCAAACAAACTGCCTGGACTTTTAATTACCTGTCTGGTAATGGACATACCGTGTATAACAAGAGAGTGGCGCCGTTCAGTAACAATTGACAGTCGCCCCACATAGCGACAACACGGTTCAAATCGAAGTTTCTTTGGTTTTATTATACGAAACAAGTTTCAAATATAAAGAAGGAGTAAAGATCCATTAATCCCTCCGAGGAATTTCTTAATGGGCCTATTAACAAGGCATTTATCTTTATCAGTAATACTACTACTTTATTATTTTTTACGGATCACCACCTCCTTGAAGGCTCTCTTCGAAGAATATGGATATGCGAAACGGCGCAGAATATGTTTTTTAATGTCAAATTATGGAAATGAAATGAATGATATAAAACCATCACATCTATACTTTCAAATAAAATTGAAGTTAAAAAATATTTGCGGAAAAAATTATCAAACTACTTACGTCTCATACTTTACGAATTATAAGTCTCTTTACATTTAGGCTTTTTTTTTTAATGCAGAGGGAAATTTTACATGAAAGCAAGCGCCAACGCAATCACATCTACTCGTATAATTTAGTGATTTTTGTACATATTTCAATTTACTAGATATTATGTCTTTCTTATTGGGCATATTAATACATGACATGCACAAGTCACTTCCAAAACAAAACAAATATCAACATAACTCGTTAAGATATAATGTTAATAATAATAAATTCGAAAAAACCACCATGAGCATTTCTGATTCAATTTGAAGAAATTTGACTTCAAATTCCTCATTCCGTTGGTCCAATAATGAGAAGAATCATAACATCCGTGATTACTGGAATGAAAACAGCGGTGGCGAACGTATCACCAACAGCTACAACAGAATTGAATCAGTGAGACATTCCTCAGTCAAAACCCTTGGGCTTAATGGGTTGAAAAATATTGGCAACATCTGTTTCATGAACAGTGCAATCCAATGTTTATCAAATATGAGATAGTTACTGGAATATTTGGAAAAGGATGAGTACATGAAAGATATCAATACTAATATTTCTAATACGGAGGGTGCTTTAATCAAAACTTTCGCAGAAGTTATCAAGGAATTGTGGTCAGAAGATTCATCTGATAGAGCAGTGAACACAGTCTCCTTAAAAAGTCAGATTCAGAGTTTTGCCCCTCGATTAATGGGTCATGCGCATCAAGACGCCCATGAGTTCTTTCGATATCTTTTAGAAGGTTTACATGATGACGTTAATAGAATTTTTGAGAAACCTAAACCAACCGTAACGGAGATTAACGTAAAATTGAGCGACAGCGAAAAAGCGTAAGAGTCATGGCTGATTTATTTGAGTATATATAACTCTAAGATTGTAGATAATTTCGTTGGTCAATTAAAATCCACGATGAAGTGCACACATTCTGGAGACTGATCTGTAACATTCGATCCTATCTGGGATTTGTCACTACCCATACCGCAAAGAACTGGCCAATTGAATTTATCACAGTGCTTGGATTTCTTCACAAGAGAGGAAACTTTGGATGGACATGAAAAACCGACGAGACGTGTTTAAGTTGCAAGGAAAGAAGAAAATGCACAAAGTCTCTATCGATCCATAAGTTTCACCGTATTTTAGTCATTCATTTCAAAAGAAAATGTGACTCCTTGTCGTTATAATCTATATGCACTTTCGAATCAAAGTGGATCTACCTACAGCGGACATTATACAGCATTCTGCAGACATCCTTATACTGGCACGTGGCACGAATACAATGATTCACACGTGTCACCAATTTCACCAAAATCGCTTGTGAGTGGAGATGCATACATCTTCTTTTATGAAAAAGAGGAAACAAGTTCGCACCTTTGGTTTCGAAATGTTATTTTTGTACTGTTGTTTTTAATGTTATAATGAATTAGTTATGTAAGATTTATGTTATATTATATTTTCAGATGTAGGTGATATGAATGAAGTTATTGATAAAATGTACGAGGTCTGTCCGAAAAATAAGTTGAATTATCATTTTTTTCGAAAAATAAGAATTTATTTATCAATTTTTATTTTGCCTCCTTCAAAGTAGTCCCCCCTCAGATATAACACACGATATACACTTGTTAGTGTGTCCTTGATCTATCCCAACGATTCGGTTTCTATCTCTTCGATCGTCGCAAAACGCCATCCTTTTATAGGCCTCTTCAATCTTTGGAATAGAAAAAAGCCGCAGGGGACAAATCTGGTGAATACTTTTGCTGAGGCATGATTACGATGTTGTTTTTGGCCGAAAAATTACGAACAAGTAAAAACGAGTGAAAAGGTGCATTATCGTGATGCAAATGCCATGTATACAATACCAAACGTTTTCTTCGTATTGCTTCTTGCAAGCGGCACATAAATTCAAGATAATACTCCTTATTGACCGTAGGATCATGTGGCAAAGACTCCTGATGCACTACGCCACGGGTATTAAAGAACGGTGAATAAGTTAACAAAACCTTGACATTTGATTGACCTTGGCGTGATTTTTTTAGTCTTGTCTCCCCGGTACTCTTCCACTGAGACAACTGGTCTTTGGTTTTGATGTCATAACCATATACACATGATTCATCATCAGTTGGCACCTTTTTCAGCAAATTTGGATCGCCATTGACGTCATTCATCAATTCCTAGGCGATGCTTATGCGACGGTGTTTTTTTGGTCAAATTTCAGCAATTTTGAAACGAAACGAATGTACGTAGCCCGCGAAACTTGAACATTCACCTTATTTTTTGTACGGACCTCGTATACCTACATGACCGTAACTCTTGCTCTATATTATGTTCATTTATATTTATGTTAGTAATGTATGACAGTTCAAAAGTTATTGCTCTAGTGTCAAACCAGTCTTTTTTGCAATATATTGCATACAAGTTCCATTCGTTTAATTGTCCAAATGTAGAGTAGCCTTTAATGTTACCTTCACTCCGTTGAGTATTTGTTCAGAACACAATAATAATTGGTGTTCTTCTGGGTGCGGTGTTAAGATCGTTACTATTTTCAGTTTTACCATTGCACAGAGTCTTCTACCTGTCCTTTTTCTGTTTATCACAGTTGTTACAAGCAATGACCTAATACTAATCAACCAAATCCAATGGCAATTCGTTACCATTGGACATCCAATTGCCATTCTTGGACGTATTGGTGAAGAAGACCGACACCAAGTGGGAAACATCTGTAGAAAATTAGCTCACACGGGACAGTATCTGAACCAGGAATTCAAGCACCACCAATCGACTGAGAGAGGAATCATCAAGACTCTAGTAAACCGTGCTTTCGGGCTCTGTAATAGAAAAGAAAAATGAGAATTAAAACTTTCTGACTTTGAAAATGACGAAACTGCAGTAACGTTAGTTACAAATAAAAGTGGTAAAAACATAGAGAGTTTCAATTCTCATTTTTCATGATGATTTCCTGCCACACCCGTCAGTTTACGAAAGAAAGTTTCCTACATCGGTGAAACTAAAAGACCATTGGAAGTTTGCATTGCCGAGCACAAGAAACACACAACGAGGAGAAACCATTAAATCTGGGAAAGCAGAGCATGTTTGGATTCATCAATATAACATCAAATGGTCCAAAGCTGAAAACATTCACAAGGAGGAACACTGATTTAGGAGAAAATCGCATATATTTTGTCCAACAACGCATTTAGCCAAGCTAGCGTAGAGATACGCAATATATGGAAACACATAATGAAGAGGAAAACAGCCAACTCTTGCCAAACGGACCGCCCCAGTGAAGCGGAGAAGAAGAGGGGATATGTGGAATCACTCGAATGACCTATAAGACTATATAAGACCTATAAGAAATAAGTCCATCCGTTAGTTAGTTAGTTATGCTGTAGACGACCCCTCTCGATATAGAAGGCCCCGACACTCTGTCGAATGAGGCCTCATGTCCCCCGTTAACGGACAAATAGCTTTTTCATCTATCCCACCCCAGCCAGGTAGGGGTACCCCGTGAAGGGCGGCACTGATGTCTGAGGACTTCATGCCGTCATCCCCTCAGTCATGAACTCATTTGTCCTTCTTCAACAAAAATCAGCCAACAGGGTAAGGGAGCTGGGCTCCAACCTGAACAAAACCAAGACGACGTGCAGTAAATAAGCCCAGTCATCACCCGAAGACGATTGTGGGTACTAACAATGGAATCGTCGTGAAGTAGCTTGGCTTGAAATCTTTTCATTTTTAATTTCCATTTCATGTTAATTGTTCAGTTTTCAATTTTTGCTTGTATTTCATTTGATTGTAATTTTTTTTTTTGCTTAATACAATTGTTATTTTCATCTAATCTGTTTAATATTATTGAATGTTTTTAAGGATTTCAAATAATTTTATATCACATTAGACAATGGAAGTCCGAACTAATAAATAAGGAAATATATTGTTGACTTTCTATTCAAAGTGTCGATGAAAACAAATCATACGAAGAGAGTTTGCGAATTCCCTCCAACTTGAGGATTTGGTTGATAAAGGTATTCAACAGTATTCAAGGTACTGAAAATATTTCGTCCTATAAATCTATGGATGGATTTGAGTATCCTATAGAAAGTGGTTATTATAAATTTTCATTTATTCTTCTCACATGTCTCTTTACCAATTTCATCTTTCAAACTTACAAAATCGAAGATCAAAGGCGTAAAAAATTATCATATGATGTCTAGGAACAACACCAAAATAAAACGATGAGCTTATTATTGAAATAACAATATTTCTGTTACATTTGCAAAAACGGAAAAAGGCTATAGTGAAGGTTGTTTTCAATCGGATATTCTGAATATTTGAAAGAACGCCATATACACTGACAAATTTAATACTGAGATAGTCTTCTGAAGTGACGAGGGATTTCGTCACTTTAAAATGTTGACTGTGCCCCAAACTTCTGACAAGCGCGGTTCAAAAAGCTTTTAATAATTCCTCTCTACCATAAAAACTTTTTTTGGGCCTATATTTTATTCAGGACAATGTGAATGATGTATAGATACTTAACACTTGTATAGGAGCATCACATGTCCATGCAATAACATTATCCAAGAATAAGTAGGTAAGTAGCATGGTACACTATCTTCATAGTCCAGTCATTCTGGCAACGTTTTAATCACAAAAATAAGATGGTTATTTTTCATGAGAACCCGCACACTACGATTGTTTAGTTGCGCTAACTAAAAAAAATCGATACATCCAATTCTTCTCAAGACTCATTAGTTTTTAGCTGAAGAGATACTTATCTCCTCACATTGGCGACTTGGTTGCAATTTCGAAGTGCATCATCATGACGAGAGATATCGAAGTAACCGTGAAAGTATTATCGTTACGCGTTGCATGTCACAAAAATTAATAAAAATTTCAGCAGGAGTTTCTCAAAACCTTTATCGCTCATGCGAGAAAAAATCTATGCAACATTTTTCAAACTATAAATCAATTCATAAAATTGTTCCTCTACATGGAGGATTCAACATTTTCTGTATATTTTTTCTGTTCCTTAAAACAAGAGAAAAATCACATTAAGTCTCGATGAAATCCAGTTTTTTAGTTTCCAGTGTGAAGATATCCAAATAAGGTGTGAAAGATCTCAGAATTGAACAAAAACATCAGAACGTTCTTTTTCGTGTCTATATGTATTTATCAACTTTTAAGGGGACTGTGGATGAATTGGCTGCATAATATTTTCGTTATAGAAAAATTACTCTGTATTACTTCATATATCGATAAATGCATTATTATTATTAATGTAGAGCGTTAGAGAGAAGGAAAAAATCGGAATCACGGAGCAATGAGAACTACTCTGCATTTGCAGAAAATTCGTACTTTCACACTATCATTTTTACTATTCTGATAATTTTTGCTATATGGTACTACCATTGAGTGATTTTTTTGAAACATTTTGTTCGTGAAAAAATATTTCGTTTGGGAACTGAATATTGTTTGTAGTACCATTTCGATTTCTTTCGAACTATTAACCTACAGTTTTTTTTCTTATATATTCATTCATTTTCATCATTGAATATTTTCGAATTATTCCTGTCATTGTTGAGTGTTTGCTGAAAATTATTCAATAAATATTATTGGATAAGGATTCAATTTGAAGCACATGTATTTTTTTTTCAGTTGGTGACTCTAGGCATTTTTCATCTATCAGCTGTCACATATAGATGATACATTGTCAGTTTTTTGAGATTTATCGTCCATATCGATAAGTATTTCAAAACTCATTATTTCAGTTTATTGCATGATTTTCAGCATAAAGGGCTTTACAAAAACCTTGACAGGTGTTTCGCTATATAATAGCTTTCCCAAGCTTTATAGTGAACATCATATAATAAACTGTATTAATGAGTTTTAATATGGATTTTTATCAAGTATCGGCCAGTTCTATTCAATTAGATAAGTATTTTGTTTGCAGCTCATGTTAGTTTCTCTGAGTTGGCTGCTCTTTGTATTCATCACTAATGTCAGCTGTCATACGTTGTTGATGTTTGAGGTTTCCCATTTTCATTTCTATTTGTTGTTTTCATTCTTCTCATTTTCCAACAATAAACATGACAATTGACACTTATGACAGATAAACAGGGTAGCCAACTGTACAAAATCACATATGCTTTAAATGAAATTCTTATCTTATATTGAGGAACAGTTTTGAAAGTTCGATTTCAACTAACGATGTGCTGCAAATTCTTTTCCAATCTATCTCAATAAAATCTTCTAAGTTGAAACTAGGAGTCAAACTGAAGGAAGAGAACATTGAGAGTTTGAGTTTGAAAGGAAATTTTCACAACTTTTTCAATCTTTAATATCGATTGGAATCTTGAGTTATAGATTAAAAACTGAGTTTCATATAAAAATAGATGAAAGAATTGTCTGGCAGTCCTGAGAACCATGGTCAAGCGATGAGAAGAAGAATTTAGTACATTTTAATTCAATTCAGTACTTTTATCTTCAAATCTCGTACAAATAGTCATTTCAGAAACAGCAGCACTGTGCTTGGTTGAGTTTGACGTGGAAACCAGCTGTGCGTCCGTTTTTCGACATTGGAAAAGCTGATAAAAAAGTTTATGCATTTTGATAATCAACTTTATTTTCGTAGTAATCCGAAAATATTCGTTTGCCTCCCATCATCCCATTTTATAAAGTTACAATAATTTGTTTCAGAAGTCTCAAAAAAGAGATAGGTTTTAGAGACATCTCCGTAAGAAGTGCCAAAATTGTCCAGGTTTGTTAAATCGTGCTGTCTATAGAGTTAATGATAACCGAACTATCATAAAAATGAATTCAATTTGATATATTTTATTATCACTAACAGATTCTTCTTGTTACAACAAATTTAAAATACTGATTACTGAACCATTTCTAACAATTAAATTGAGTGATATTAAGAGTTTTACATTTGTATATAATCGGTATTCCATGTTCGGGCTAACGGATTCCCTCAACCAATCTAGTAAAACATAATTTACTGGTACACATACCCACCGTTTGTAATAATGTCGACACAAAAGATTTTCAAACGTGAAAACGCACAACAAATTGTTACTTTATGTTGTTTAAGTGCTAAGTCAACGAAGTGGTCGTTTTTAATTAATGGTAGTGGCAAAAGTTGTGCTCTGTTAACCAAGAAAAACCCATTAACGCGAAGACTAAAGTGACAAATCCACTTTCAGGTGAAAGACATACAATCGCAAGAGTTGTACCAGGTTTTTAATTATCTTTGGTATTAAGTACTTGAAATAACAATTAAATGTTGTCTACTTGACTGATTTCCGTTTCCGCATTTCTTTTCACCTTTGTTCATTTGAGTAAAACCAAGTGTTAGACCCTGATTAAGTTTTTTATTGCTTTTAGCCTTCTTGTGAGTACCATATTTTGCATGTCCAACGTTATGGGTGATCAACCTGATGACGAATACGTAGCACGATATTTCTTAATAATTATCGTTCTTAATACCAAGAAAAAATAAAAATGTTAATTATTCTGGCATCCAAAATAATATAAAATCAAAGTTTCAAATCTGAAAGGTATTTCAAACTTTATCTCCTATACAAACATGTGTGAGTTAATTTCATCTGGGAATTTAAAAAAAATATGTGAACTGTTCAGATGAGAAATAACTTTTGACACAAATTTTTTGTTCATGTTCTCATCATGAATAAAACTCAATTTTTAACAGTTTTAATGTTCTTTACCTTTCATGATTAGATAAAACATGAGACAGTGTTCTAGGTGCTTGAGGAATTGTTGTTTACTGTTTTCATTATTATTTATAGCCAGTTTTCATTCTCTTGTCATATGGTGACAATAAAAACCCTACTCTTGAGAGACACAAGCAGTTCAGGGAAATCCTTCAAACGCTCTGACAGTTCTTTCTTGTTAAGGTGGTGGTTTGCATTGTATTTGAATTGCTGTAAGTTATATACATTCGGAAAAACCTCCACATAATATTGTTCTTGAAAAGTGTAGTTCGATATGCTTTGAGTTGATATAGAAAATGATAAGCAGCTACATTTGACCCCATACACTTTTGTGGATCAAGCTGTTACTTCCCGTTGAACTTCCCAGTCGAATATTTCCCTTGAAAGTGCCTATAGGAAAGAGACAAGTTCCTAAGTTTTCTGGAATGTAGTAACTTCAGTGTATGCTTAGGGGCTGTGCTCCAGCTCTTACACCATCAAACGTTCTATTTGTGATGGGTCAGTCACCGCCAGGGTCCTAAAATCCTCGTCCTCGATTACGGTAGGTCGACCACTTCGAGGCTCATCTTCGAGACTTAAATTTTCCGAATGAAATTTTGCAAACCAACGTCGAACAATGCTTTCATTAACTATCATTGCCAAATGCCTGGTTGATTTTTCGGGCTCTTTCGGCAACGCTTTGGTTCAATTTGAATTCGTCGGGAAAAATTGGTCGAAATCTGTTCAAACAATTTGTTTTCCCGTTAATCAGCTGTCGCTCCCATACGAACGACAACTCTCAGAAGTTGAGAAACTTGTGCGAGCTAAGGACTAACGAGGTCTTACCTTTTAATGTGTGATTCCTAACACGGTAACGACATAATAATATAATAATAAGCTGAAACGAGGCAAAATATTTAAATTTGGAAAAATTATCTAGCCATCAGTATGTATCACGACATAATATTTATTGACAGATGAAGCTACAAAAACACATGACATTAGAACGGATGAAACTTTCGAAGCAATCTAACATTTTGGATTCCACCAATCAAACCTTTCTTTACATTTACATAACATGACTTGTACTACTCAAGAAACTTATGCCAGTTACTTCATGTTCTTAGTTTAATTTCGTCTTTTATGTTCTCATAGAGATTTATTTCTCATTCGGCAAATACTGACTGTTAATGGAGATTTAAATTATTGTCGTTGAATTTTTCCCACTTTGTCCGTCCCATTTAAATGGTTGTCGTTTAGATAAGTCCCACTACGGTTGACATAGTTAGCATAAAATAAATGTAATATGTACTTTTACGATAGCCTTTCAGGTCTTCCAACCAGTTTAAATCGAATCTGCATCAGTTCTCTTGCAATCTCTCTAATGGGTGAGTTAAAGATATCTTCAACATACACTCAAACCCCATCACATAATTCCCTGTTAATTTTAGCGAACGAGTTTGATGCGATTGTTTTTTTAACTATTTGGTGGTGATTAACACTGTAATTCTATCATTTCAGTAATATTTTGCATTTATACAAATTGTATATCCAATTTAAATACCTTGTTGCAAGGGTGTCATCTCATAATCAATTTGACGGAATCGGTGACAATTTATCATTAAATAATATTGTAATTGAGTGTATGTTCTCAAATTAATGGTACCTGTAATGAAATTCAACAATATAATTTATTCTGATTATTATGAATCAAGTGCTGTGGGCATTGTCATGAATATCAAAATGAAAACAGTAGCAATATCTCACAGAATTGAGGAGGTGAATCACATTTTGAAAGAATTATTAAACCAGGAAATATTTAAAGATATGTGGAAAATAACAACTGCAGCGATATCACTGAAAAAGACTCCTGAAACGTCCACATGACTTGGAAATAAAACATATTTGGATGAGAACCAAGTACTGAGAAAACTCAACCTGCAACTTCCACATCATTCGAAATTAAAACTTATTTCGATGAGAACCAGGTACTTCCGGCTGAGCAGCATTATGGGCTTATAACTATTGCGAAACCAAAAGGAAACATAACATGCAACTTACACATCACTTGAAATCAAAACATATTCAGATGAGAACCCAGGTAATTCCCGCTGAGCAGCAGTCAGGGCTTCATAATTATAGCAATACCAAAAGAAAACTTCACCTGCAACTTCCACATCACTTGAAATTAAAGCATATTTGGATAAGAACCAGATACTTCTGGCTGAGCAGCAGTTTAAGCTTCTAAATACAGCGAAACCAAAAGGAAACGTTACCTGCAACTTCCACATAACTTGAACTCAAAGACTCCTGGAACGTCCACATAACTTGGAAATAAAATATATTCGGATGAGAACCAGGTACCGGGCTTCATAGTTATAGCAATACCAAAAGAAAACGACACCTGCAACTCTCACATCACTTGGAATTCAAAGATATTTGTTTGATAACCACTTTTTTCCAGCTGAGCAGCAGTCTGGGTTTCCTAAAAACATGGGGCTCACCTACTTTTGTTAGTTTTGTTAGTAAATTATACATCTTTGGACAGCAGTCTGGGCTTCGTAACTGTAGCAATACCAAAAGAAAATGACACCTACAACTCCCACATCACTTGAAATTGAAACATATTTGGAGGCGAACCAGGCACCTCCAGCTGAGCAGCAGTCTGGGCTTCTAACTATAGCGAAACCAAAAGGAAACGTCACCTACAACTTCCACATTACTCAAAATTGAAACATATTTGGATGAGAACCAGGTTTCTCCAGCTGAGCAGTAGTCTGGGTATCATAACTATAGCCAAATCGAAGGAACACAACACCTACAACTTCCTCATCATTTGAAATCAAAACAAATTTGGATGAGAACCAGGTACTTCCAGCTGTGAGCTTCATAAATATAGCAATACCAAAAGAAAACGACACCTGCAACTCCCACATCACTTGAAATTAAAATATATTTGGATGAGAGCAAGGTACTTCCCGCTGAGCAGCAGTTTTGGCTTCATAACTATACCAATACCGAAAGAAAACGACACCTTCAACTTCCACATAACTTGAAATCAAAACATATTTGTATGAGAACCAGGTACTTCCAGCTGAGCAGCAGTCTGGGTTTTCTAAAAACATGGGGCTCACCTACTTTTGTTAGTTTTGTTAGTACATATAGTTTTGTCATACATATTTGTATGAGAACCAGGTACTTCCAACTGAGCAGCAGTCTGGGTTTTCTAAAAACATGGGGCTCACCTACTTTTGTTAGTTTTGTTAGTAAATTAGACAACAAGGCAAATTTTGAATTTGAAGTTTGTATATGGACAGTATGTCCACCACTTGAATACACTATAATTTCATTAAGTTTGAAGGATGTCTCTTCTTTTCAAAAACAGTTAACCGCCTTAGGAATCCGATAGATTAAAGATGGAGTTTTCGTAAGAAGAGATGTCATCGCTTTCATTTACTCAGGCCTCTGATACCTTGGCGGGTCATAACAGCGCAATCTGATTGGATAACGAATGTTTTATATTCATGTTTTATCTCTTTCTCATATATTACTCTCAAATTACCTGAACGAAGTAGATATACTTTTGAATTGTTTTTATAGTAAATTGAAAATAATTGATATCAGGTTCTATCAAACTAAAATATTTTCAGCATTGCGACATTGCCGCTTGTATCAAAAAATCCTTTTTTTTTTGTCAATCACGCCTTATGTTGATACTTTTTTAGAATTACCATTTTATTACAATTCTATACCTCCCTCTGTAGGTTTTCGAGATTGAAAATAATTTGTGTTAAATATGGTCCGAAACGTAACCTTTATTGAACGTGCGAAAATTAGTAATTTCATCCCATGAGAAGTTTATATTTTGACAGTAAGTTGGAAAAATTGAAATTGATATTATTTTCGTTATGCTTAAAAATGGTCTGAAGTAGGTTTTTTCAAATGAATCCTCCTGTATATTATTCGATAAATTGAAAGATGAAAAAAAATTAATACCCTTTCAGATGATACTTAAATCATCAAGTTTTCTCAATAAAGTCACATTTTGAGATTTTTTTAAAGAATTTAACTTTAGCCATGTAAATCTCAAGGTTATGATAGTTTGGTGACTCTCACAAAATATCACAAATATCATGGGAATCCAGATCTTCAATGAACCGCACTATTCGCCGTTACATTTCTTCTTTGAATAAATTCAAAAAGCAACCAAGTTTCTTGAACAAAAGCATGTTTCAAAATGTTTGGAATTTCACAGACATTTCCACCATTTTCTATGAAATTTTGAAATATTCTAAGGCTCACCAAACTGTCATAAACTTGATATTTTCAAGGCTAAAGTTAGAAAGTAAAAACTCTAAAGTAAAAAGTTGAAGTTAAAGTATGGAAAAATATTTTTTCTCAAAATGTGGCCTCATTGAGAAAAGTTGATGATTTAGGTGTATGGACATGATATGAAATTTGAAAGCATTTTTATTGCTTCCAAGTTATAGAGAAATATACAGGGGATTTCGTTTTAAAAACCGAAACATTTGACCACTTTCATGCACAACGAAAATAATATTAATTTAAGCACGCTCTGTTTGGTGTGATTTCTCTGTATAAACTAAATACTTCCAGTTTGCCTAAATTACTGTCAAAATATAAACTTCTCAACCATAAGAAATTTTGATAAAATGGTTATTCTGAAAAGTTGTTACTCTACAGAGTATTTCATTTGAAAATATTAATTTCCTAGAACATTTTGATAAAAGCGGCAGCGTCGCAATACTGAAAATATTTTATAGTTCGATAGAACAAATAAGGAATTGTAAGACATCTAACCTACCATTGACTCTGAATATGTCTGTATGTAATAATACTGATAATTACTGTAAAATAACTAATAAGGGATTTATTGCCAAATAATTTCAGCCAGTGATAACCACGACCCCCAAATGAAGCATTAGTCGATTTTTCACCTATTTCTATATTTTATAAAGGCATGACAACGTTTACGACGGTTGCTGTTTTTTATGTCAATATAAACATTAATTTTTCAGTTTGACACTTTAAAATCGCACGCCTAGAAAATTCGAATGAATTGTGTCTATCCCGCCAAGTATTTACTCGATACTCGAATATTTAAACAATCGCATCGGATTTTTTCGTAAATTAAGCGACACGATGTATACATTGAAGCTGAAAAATCAGCTTCTATGGTGGCGAGAGTACTCATGAATATTTTAGCTCTCAAACACTAGACCAATGTCGGTCTATATTATTCAGTATATTGCTCTGTCGGCTCATGATTTATGCAGCAGCTTTTAGGGTGTCAAATTGGCAGTGCTAAAGCCGACCCCGGTCGCTACCCGTTTTAGAACATAGCCTGGACACTTGGCCATAATGGCACTCCAGAGCATGAACGGAACACCAACACATTCTCACAAATCTACAAGTTCGAGGTATTTGACAGCCTAACCACGTTGAAATGTTCGGTTGATGAGTTGATAAGTGGTTGGATATATTAGAATGCAAAAGGGAAGAAAATGAAGATAATATCTCTTTCTTAGGGGTCTTTTAGCAATTGATGAAGTGTTATCTAAAATAAATGTTCTTTCCCGATTAAGAATGACCTAAGAATGACCGATTTGATTCACCCCAAAGTTGTGTATTTTTTCCAGATTACCCAAATTAGAAGTTAATATTTTCTTCAGTTTTTTCATTCTTGATTTATGATGTTATCTACAATGTTACATCGAAGAAATTTCATGAAACAAAATCGATGAAATTGACATTAACAGAATTATTGTTAAACTTCTTGAATTATCAACCAGCAACCAAATGAATTTTCCAGAAAACTCGGATAGGCTTTTGGGATGTCATCAAAATCAAATACTCAATTTGTAACAAATATTATTTTTAATTAAACGGTTTCATTTAGCTGGCTCTATTTGTTAGTTTGTTTGTTTGGGTCAAATTTAGTAGAGGTCGAATAGACCCACTCACCTTTGACGTAACCAAATTTAGTAATTAAAGTTTGACCCCCTTACCGTTGACAAATTGATCTGATATTTGCTATACATTAGTTTTTGATGACAATACAATTTAATAAATTCTGTTCCATTGTAAATCCATCATAAACCTCAATGTGGATATCAAATGACAGTTCTTGACTAGTAGAATTATGGACGTAGAAAAATATTATTTTTCTACATCCATGAGTAGAATGGTAATACACTTTGGAAAAGATGCAAATTCAAAATGGCCGCAGCTACAAAATGGCGGATTACATATTACATTGTAATACAATATATGGAATATTGGAATTTAATTTTGGATAGAATTGTTTCACCGGAAGTGAAATTTTCTCTGCAAGTTTTAGAACCGTAGTAATAATGATAAAAATACTTAGAAAAGTCGTTAAATTATTATGATAACCATTATGTCAACTGAATTTTTAAAAAAACTCTGCTGCAGTCTATTAGAAGTCCACCTAACTGATTTGCAAAGCTCCGGGACCGCTATTTTTGATTTTGATAGAAAGTAGTAACCCCTTTCACTTTTTACTCGCTTGTTTCTCTACCACTTTTCAAAAACATTTTTCTTCAATATCTGATGATTTAATCACTTTTGAAATTCATTAGTTCGGACTTCCATTGTCTAATAATATATAAAATGATTTGAAATCCCTAAAAGAACCAATACAAAGTGAAAATTAAATGGAATAGCTGAAAGTAACCAATATTAACCAAAAAAACCCTGAAATAGAATTACAATGAAGTAAATACAAGTGAAAAAGTTATTTCGAAATGTTTCGATTGTGGATACTAACAATCGAAATGTCGTGAAGAAGCATGGTTTGGAATCTTTTAATTTTTTTATTTTTCATTTTTAATTTTTATATTTTTTCATTGTTCTATTCTTTACTAGTATTTTATTTCACTGTAATTTTATTTCAGAGTTTTTTTGCTCAATATAATTGTTACTTCTAGCTATACTTTTTAATTTTTCAAATCTCAATTTGTATCTCAATTTGTATTTTTTTGTAATATTTCAAAGTATTAATAAAATTACTTAACTATAAAATACTTACAGAACTTTCATCGATAATAGTTACGTCAGGTATATTGGTCAAACTGGCAGAACATTTAGGAATCGAACCCAGAAATATCATACGAGCTATGTAAATAAGAAAACAAATTCAACATATTCAAATCATCTTCTAGATGAAAATCATATCTTTAACGAAGCGTTTGAAATTTTGCATATATAAAATAAAGGTTTAAAAGTGAATCATGTGGAAGCAATGGAAATTAATAAACTTAAAAATTCAAACATTCTAATGAATGACCAACTGGATTTGAATAGATCATCATTATTGAACTTGTTTTCTTAAAAACCGAGAAAAATTATTATTGATGTAGATGTAAGGTAATATGCTTCAGGTGATCATGAATGAGCAGGTACCTTAGGTAGAGGTTTAGGTAAATTTTTGGGGTCTTAGTAGTATATAAATATTAGTGTAAGAAGCAATTTGAAGTATTCAAATCACTTGATAAAGCTACTGTGTCAGCGAAACATGTTGTGATATATATTTTTTAAATAAAATTTGTAGAGATCAAATCGTGAGGTGTAGTTTATGAAAGTTACGTTATATATTGTCGATGGGATTTCTGCTGCATCTTATTACTTTCACTATCAAGTTTATTTCCTCCCTATGCGAAGATAATTAGGCAACTGATAAAAATGTGCTATATTTGATGTGTGTTGTAGAGAAAATATAGCTATGTTAATTGTACGAAAACTAGCCTTTTTTCATATGTCGGTACTCATGCCGTATTCATATTGTCTATTGCTTCCAGTTTATATATTTTGTATGATTTTTTTCAATTTTCAAAAAGTTGATTTGTATTGAAGTTATTTCGCGTTGTTATGTAAGAAGGATTTTTTTCCTATAGGAAGCGGTATTGATTAAAAAAATCGATGTGACTCAGCATTTCTCTGAATGGGTTTCATAAATGATTTTTTATAACAATTCGGTTACGTATGGGAAGCACTATACAGGCTGATTCACGGTGGATGGCACATTAGACGTTTCTGGTGAACCAGACAACGGATCACTTTGAAAATTTAATGGAGGGCATATTCGGACATTCTCTAGCCAACTAAAATATTTTCGACAATGCGGTGTTGCCGCTTCTATTAGAAAGCAGTAGCAACTTTGATTTTTCAAATGGAACACTCTATATATAATATTATTTTTGGAATCTCCAACAATTACCCGACAACTTTTCTTGATATTTCCCTATACCTATCTGTTACCGTTTTCGAAATAAAAATTAATTTCAATTTTTTTCTTCGAAAATCATGACTTCTAAAAATGCCGATATCTTTTAGTTAAGAAGTACTATGATATCGAAAATTGGTTTGGAGTTAGGTGATACTTGGACACTTCCCACACGTCAGCCTAATCTCCGTTTTTTTCGTTTGCTTGAAAAAGTTGCTGAAATTTGATTATTTTAAATGGAACACCCTGTATATTATTGAAAATTCGGAAAGCTGCTGAAATTTGCTTTCTTTCTATGTATATCATACCTATACCTAACTAGTCAAGTTTCGGACTTATGAACATTCATTTGTGAAAATGTCCCTTCAGAATGGTATTTCCATTCGGTATTTGGTAAGCAGGCCATGATTACTATTAGACAGTTGCGTTGTGACATTCTCCTAATAATATCGACATTTTCGTCACTTCAGAAGTTGCAAATACCTTCAAAACGATGGAACAAAACTATTCAAACGAAGTTCTTATGAATTTGTTTATTATTTTTGGACAGTGTGACAAAATTATCAGCAGAACATGTAGAAAGTTCAATGAACCGCCAATGAACCTCAAGAAATTTATACGAATTCGGAACAATTTCAATATGTTTGGATAAACATATTGAACATTTGGATAAAAAGCACCAAGAAACTTGAAATTGGAAATATTGATATGAATAATTATAAAAAAGTAAAACAATGTGGAATATTTCAAAATATGTTCGAATCGCTGGCCGTTCACTTCCAAGCACTTTAAAATGCGGGTGTTGACTGCTTTCGTGGTGGCAGATCTGATTTCATTGGGATCCAAATCTTCAAATGTTTGGGCAATCCTTTCTAACAATTCATCTCTCGAACGCACGGGTATTTTGTAAACTTTTTCTTTAAACATTCCCCACAAATAAAAATCTAATGGATTAAGATCGGGTGATCTCGCTGGCCAATTCGATGGCTCCAAGCGCCTCATCCACCGATCGTCAAATAGTCTATCCAGTTCTGCGCTCACTTCTCTTGTGCAATGTGCAGGAGCTCCGTCTAGTTGGTACCAACAGTTTCGATAATCTTCGAGTGGCAGATTTTCCACGAAACTGTCTACAGTATTCTCCAAAATATTCAGGTAGCTTCTGGATGTTAATGACTCCTCGTATATCACGTACCTCAATTTGTTGTCCATCAACATGCAGAAGACATTAAAACTAAATTTTTCTTGAAATCCGGCTTCTTTTGTGACGTGAGGATTTTCACTGGACCAATAATGACGATTTTTTCTATTGAAAATCCCTTCTCTCGAAAATTTCGATTCATCAGTCCAAATAATTTTATTTAAAAAAAGTGGATCTTCTTGAATGCGTGTCAACAACATTTCACAAAATACTACTCTCTGTTGAGGATCTTGAGGCTTCATTGCTTGAATTTTGGTGAATTTATAATCATGCATTTTATGTCTTCGCAAGATTCTTTGAACCGATGAATATTTTATACCCAAATCTTCTTCAGCACTTCTCATCGATGACTCGGGAAATGCGTGAAAATATGCTAAGACATTAATCTGGTTGTCTTCGAAAGTTACGGGTCGAGGCAAGTTTCTTGGTGCTTTTAAAGTTGATCCAAATGCATTGAAATTGTTCTGAATTCGTATAAATTTCTTGAGGTTCATTGACGGTAGATTCGGATACATTTCATTGAACTTTCTACATGTTCTGCTGATAATTTTGTCACACTGTCCAAAAATAATAAACAAATTCATAAGAACTTCGTTTGAATAGTTTTGTTCCATCGTTTTGAAGGTATTTGCAACTTCT
Source organism: Leptinotarsa decemlineata (assembly GCF_025532065.1). NCBI lineage: Eukaryota > Metazoa > Arthropoda > Insecta > Coleoptera > Chrysomelidae > Leptinotarsa > Leptinotarsa decemlineata. Next base: position 5,807,555 of record NW_027412545.1, on the reverse strand, counting down.
GAAGTGACGAAAATGTCGATATTATTAGGAGAATGTCACAACGCTATTGTCAAATAGTAATCATGGCCTGCTTACCAAATACCGAATGGAAATACCATTCTGAAGGGACATTTTCACAAATAAATGTTCGTAAGTCCGAAACTTGACTAGTTAGGTATAGGTATGATATACATAGAAAGAAAGCAAATTTCAGCAGCTTTCCGAATTTTCAATAATATACAGGGTGTTCCATTTAAAATAATCAAATTTCAGCAACTTTCTCAAGCAAACGAAGAAAACGGAGATTAGGCTGACGTGTGGGAAGTGTCCAAGTATCACCTAACTCCAAACCAAATTTCGATATCATAGTACTTCTTAACTAAAAGATATCGGCATTTTTAGAAGTCATGATTTTCGAAGAAAAAAATTGAAATTAATTTTTATTTCGAAAACGGTAACAGATAGGTATAAGGAAATATCAAGAAAAGTTGTCGGGCAATTGTTGGAGATTCCAAAAATAATATTATATACAGAGTGTTCCATTTGAAAAATCAAAGTTGCTACTGCTTTCTAATAGAAGCGGCAACACCGCATTGTCGAAAATATTTTAGTTGGCTAGAGAATGTCCGAATATGCCCTCCATTAAATTTTCAAAGTGATCCGTTGTCTGGTTCACCAGAAACGTCTAATGTGCCATCCACCGTGAATCAGCCTGTATATAGGGGAGACGGGGGCTGGTTCTAACAAATTTTGAATTAAGCGTAATATTTTGTAAACTACTTTAGCAAGAAACATGGTTTTTTGGTAAATGATGCAAAATTTAATGAGCTTTACGTAAAGTACAACAAAATGTATATAATAATTACCATATCTGAGAAAACACGAGTTTTGGCAAACAAGTTACTTGTTAGATCTTACCCCCGGTTTGAGGTTGGTTTTAACACCGCTGGGGAAAGTTTTAACAGCGGGGGTAAGAAATAACATGTAGTTGGGAATGGGATTTTGGTTAAGATAAACAACAAAATAATATTCAATGTTTATTAGAAACACTAATAAAATTAAATGCGGTTCCTTACCGTTCATAAAATAAACAGAAAACTTAAATTATATAGTTAAACTAACTCACTTAATCAGCATTACTCAAATCAGAGAACAAAAAATAATGTTTGATCATCAAATGATCATTAAAAATCCAAATAAAATGAAATTCGGCTCCTTGCCGTTTAAACATGTGTAATAAACTTGAAACTTACTAAATCTATCTTTATCAAATAAAATAACAAAACATTACTCCTCTAATAAATCAACATAGGTACAACTTTGGTTGTAACAGTGAAACTTTCTAATCAGTCTTACTCAACCTACTCATTAGTCAGTCTTCAAACCAGTGATAAAAATTAGTCATCGTAATCGGAATCTGAGTTGCAGTTTGTGCAAACATAAGCAACTGCATCGCCTTTTATGCAAGTTATATGCGACCATTGTTTACAGGATATACATTCAACCCAGTCCACACCAGATATATCTTCAGAATATGATGAGCCACAGCCTAAGCAAATGGTTTCATCCTCATCATCGTCGTCTTCTGAACTCTCTTGTAATACTTTCTTTTTCACTCTATCCCTAGGCTGTTTACTGGACTTCTTCTCTTTTTTTTCCACTTTACGTTTCTTAACTCTTTGCTTTTCCTTATTGACTTTTACTTTCGCAGTAGATTTCTTTTGTTATTCTTTAGCTTAGCTTCTTCTTCTAAAGCACTCTTTTCCGGAGTGTCGGTTAAGATTGCACATTTTCGCTTGCGACCTCGATTAGACTTAGAGCGGGGGGCCGCTTTTGGCAATGGCCGTACAGCTTCGGGACTAAAGAATGTTGTTGAATCTCTTGGACGAGACGTCACTGCAGTACAGTACAGTAAGAACAATATTACCTACGTTTAAATTTTTTCAACTGTTAAAACCTGCCCGGTGTGCGGGGCAAATATTAACGCGTTAGAACCTACCCCGTGCATTTTGTTAAAACCAACCCCACGACCCCATTTTGCACAAAGTTATAGTTTTTCTTTTACCAGTTATATTCTCTATTAAAACTTTAACATTAATGAAAAATACAATAAATACAGATTTATGCATAACCAAAGCCAATTTTTTACGATACATATTTAAAAAGTAATGCAAAAAATTAAACACGTTAAAAAGTTCATTTACCTGTGAAATTGGAGGCGTCTGACACAACCTGCTCCCGTGACGCTCGGCCGGCAACTGACAGGTCGAGACACGTTCGCGCGTATTCGTAAGCACAAAGTGCGTTGGAACTAACATGGTAAGTCGAATAGGTTCCATGTAATTACGCTGTTAGTATTTACCCCTGTTAAAACCAGCCCCAGGGTCCCCTACCTTATAAAAAAAGAATGATGTGTGTGGAGGTGACAAGTTTTCCTCCTCAAAATAGATATCGATGATTTCCAGTGATCTATTTATTCAAAACTATGACAAATTGTCCTTATTTTGTTTTCATTGGCTTACCCTGTATTATTCGTATATTAGGGGTTGTTTTCGAACATGAAAAAAGATGATATGAAATTAATCACCTGACACTGCATATAAACAAACATACTGGACAATACCAGTGATTAAATACAGTTGCTTTATGAACAATTCGACCACAAAGAATTCAGTAATTTGTAACAACGTAATTAATTATAGGGTCTTTATGATGGACTTGAAAAATAGCTCACAATCACTTCGAAACATTGCTTGAATAAATCACCTACTCGCTTGAATAAATCAACATCACCTTCAATTTCAAAGTCGTTTGTATTTTGAAACAGTCTAACTAGTTAATATCAGAGTGAGTTTGCGGAAGTTTCAGACAGTATATAAATTCACCGGTGTCAACTAATTTCTACAAAAACAAATTAAACAATTCCGTAAAATTGGGGAATACTGACTACCAAAAGCTTCTGAATAGCGGAGAACATTATCTAAATAACGTTAGGTGTTGATACAATGAAGCTTTCATAATTAATTAAAGCCCTAATTAAACTACGCGGACGCTACGGTAATTAGGACCCTTATTAGGGATGAGCGGAACGGCTCTGCAGCGTCCCAACAATTTTAATTAGCACTGTGCAATTAATAATTAACAGCAATTCCTTGCACAAGCGCTTTTTAACTAAACTAATTCCGAATGGAACAACCAAGGTTTCTGTGAAAGATTTTGTGGAAAACTGGAATTAGAAGTGTTGGGTAAGGATTTTTGTGGAAAAATAATTTAGAGTTCAAGTAATAATTGAAAGTCGCAGTGATTGAGAAAAGAAATTGCTCAATTTCAGCTCAACGAATTTCAACGAGATAATATAATTTTTCCTGAAATTAATATTTATTCAAGCTTATGACCAGAGTAGTCGATGCTGTTGACACAAAAAAATTAAACACACCCCGTTGAAGCAAAGTTGTGATAGTATAATATAATAAGTATTTCAGACAATGACGTCTTCAAAAGTATTAATACTACATGTTGTGTTTGGCACATTTTTATAAATTCCTTCTATATCATTTTTATATCTATTTTTTATGGGTATGATCTATTGAAAACGCTACTGAGTTATAATAGCTATTCATGAAAACTTTTTCACTCACAAAACAAAACTTCATTTTTAACACAAATATCGTACAAAGTTTTTTGTATAACTGCCCTGTTTCCATAATAAAATAGATAAATTTAATATTTCAATGGAAACACATTTTAACATCTCTTGTCAGTTAACTATTTTCATGTTATCGCATTTACTGTGAAGTGGCCGTGTCAGGTGACGCCGGATCACCTGGTTACCAACTAACAGTTTTGTTTACAGCTCACGCATTTTATTTAAAGTCATATTTAAAGTTCTTGCTGGTGTCTAATGTCTTGCATAATCTGTTTAAAATCTGTTTTTCCGTTAACCAGCTGTCGCACCCCTACGAACAACAACCCTCAGAAGTCGAAACTTGTGCGAGCTAAGGATTAACGAGGTCTTACCTTTTAACGTGTGATTCCTAACACATTGTTCCTAATGAAGAACAATGTGAGGAATTGTTTGTTCCTAACGATATTGAACAGGCTGCAAAAATAACTTCAATTGAATTGTTACCAAAAAAATCGGTTCAGCAGTACGACATCGCAAATTCCAATTTTCTAAGCTGGTGTAGACACAATAAAAACGTCGAAGAAAATTTCAGCGAAACCGTCTTTTTAACCTATCTAGAAGAGAAATCAAAAATATGGAACTAGTCAACTTTATGCAGCAAGTTCTCAATGATGAAGTCGAGTTCGCTCGTTGATAATTGTGTTCATACAAGCAAATATTTCAAGGTAATAGCATTCTCAAAGCGGAAAAATGTATATGCCCAAAAAATCGAAAACTCTTACGTTTGAAAAGTCCAGAGGTTTATAAATGAGGCGCCAGATAAAAAATATTTGATGATAAAAGTTGCTACTATTTTCGGAATATATGGAGTCTGCCGGAGTGAAGAGCTGTGCCATTTATTAATAGAAGACAATAAAATAATGGATAAATAAATATGATATTTCTGGGTTCGATTCCTAAATGTTTTGCCAGTTTGACAAATATACCTGACGTAACTATTATCGATGAAAGTTCTGTAAGTATTTCATAGTTAAGTAATTTCATTAATACTTTGAAATATTACAAAAATAAATTACAAATACAAAAACGAAAATAAGTTGCATTGCTGCAAAAAACATTGACTATTTTAATAAATACGTTGCATTACACCCTTCTGTTATCAATCATCAAAGTTTTCTGAAATACTTAAATTATAAATGAAGGGCCAACCCAGTTGGTATAAACAAGTTTTTGAAAATGCCCTCTATCATTGCTGACTTTCTGAACCTCCCGGAACCAAAGGAATATACAGGTCATTGTTTCAGAAGGTCTTCTGCTTCTTTGCTATCAGAATCAGAAGCATCAGGTTACATTGATCAATCTATTTCTTATAAAAAGGCTATTTCTGAAAGAACAGCTAACTCCAGCGTTACGGCGTCGCCCTCTTCACTTCAAGAATTAAATGTTAATGCCCATGAAATTGTCAATTCAGCTAGTTCAAATATATTACAAGGCTCTTCAACATCGCAAAGTATTAAAATCATCAGTTGTTTTAATTGTACTTTTCATAATGATGTTCATAAATAATAATAATGTAATTATTGTATATAATACATTTGTAACAGAATTTAATTGTATCAATATCTATTGTTCATAATAAAACTTCCTTGAAAATTGAATAAATATGTTTCGTTCTTTGCTATTTGCTCGAAAAAATACTTTTAACACTTGTTAAGAATATTTTTAACACGCTACTTTGTAAACATCATCTTTTAATACACTTGACAACCATTGTAGAAAAATACTTTTTTTTGTTCAAAGTTAACAAGATCACTCATTTGAGCATTTTTTATGAACTAGACTACGACAGGCTTGAATATTAACACTCCATGTATTTTTTCAAAATCGGGAAACATTAAATAAAATTACCAATGTATCATTTACAAAAAAGAAATTGAAAGTGGTATATTTTTCGGAGAGATTGATTTTTGGAAAAGAAATGTTTTGTTTTTCTGATCCTTCATTTTCCTACAAAAAATACAATTGATTTAAAAAAAATTCTACAGAAAGATGTGTAGATCATGCATAAAAGTTATCTTCAGATACAAACTGGAAGGAAAAACTCTCTCGAAACAACTTATTTCATATGAACTTTGAATTATACAAAAAAACCTTCATCCATTCAGTTTTTACTCCAAATATTCATTGAGGAATCGAACCAGATATCTCTCACAGGAATGCTACAAGATATAGTAAATGAAAGAGATACAACTTTACTTCCATGGAACACTGTCATCCTCAATGGCGGACATCGATGTTTCGGAATGAGACAATTGTCTTATTGCCTCTTCAGCAAAAATCTGGATAACATTTCAAGATGAAGCATCTATTCATTCATAACATTACACTTTATATCACGAATAAGTTGAATGTATTCACATCACAATAATAGTACGTATTGACATTCATTCGTTACTTGATTCAATCTCAGCCATAGGAATCTTGTTTAAATTGAAGTGGGTTTATTTTAAGGAGAGAATAATTTTTGGCAAAGATAGGTTTTGGCTTTCTACTTCTCTATTATTATACAGAAAATGTGGGAAACTTCCAAAGGAATGAAGAAATAAATTACCCGCACAAAACAGCAACTTCTCTAATTTCATTTATAAATAATCAATTCGAAGTACAATTTTTTTTCATTCATCACAGATGGTGTCTCTCTGAACTTGGTAACGTATTTCCGGTAAACGTGCTTATCCGGATTTTGACCATTAAAGAACCGTTCTGTAATATTAGCGCACTTATCGTTTTCATAATAGATTCCATTTATCTAAGTTAAATAAACATTAGTGGAGAAAATAAGTCGTAAATTACTAAGAGAGAATAAATGCTAGTGAATCCAGATAAATGGATTATACAATACTTCCACTTTCAGAAAAGATAGCAAATACTGCGTTAATTTCTTATTGAATTCCAATTCATTCGAATATTACGTCCTGTTATTCTCAAATGTTTTCTTCAATATTTATTTCACTTTCCATTTCATTTTTTCCTCCATAGAAGAATGGAAGACACAATGGAAGAAACAGTCAATCCAGATTTTTTTTTTATATCTTTCTTTCAGTCGATCAGAAATATTATACCCTCTCTCTATTGTTTCAGGAGGCAAACAGCAGAAGAACGCGAGGCAGAGCGACAAGCTGCTAATAGACTGATGCTATCCCTTCAGGCGGAAGCTCTGAGTAAAGGCTACATGAACGAGGGAGCAGCTTCCCAGGCAGGACCTGGTGACACCGCTCTCAGCGCTTTGCAGAATCTTCAACCATGGGCGGGTCCTTATAATGGTCCCCAGCCAGGCCTAGCGGAATCCATTTGTTAGGAATTCTACGAAAGAAACTCGTGCAATATTAAAGCTGTTCGCAAAAAGCCCAGAAATTTCAGAAGAGATGAATACTGAAAGACAAAGTTTTGATTTAGATTGTGTCTTACATCAATTTGATGTCGTTTGAAATTTGAGAAAATGCATTTGTATTTCAAAAATGGTGAAAGTTACAGAAATTATGAATCTTGAAAATTTATATTTTCAACAAATTCAGTTTTTCAACACGTTACATTTAGAGATATACAGAAAATAAGGAAAATTTATTTCGCTTCTTTATTTATATTTGCTTCAATTGAATAGATCAGGGACCTCACAAAATTCTTAGTTATCGACGATATCGAATATTTTGAAAATTCAGAAGATATGTAGGTATATTATTTTCGACAATCGAAGTCCGTACTGATGAAATACAGCACGAAACATTGTCAATCACCTTCAAACAAAAGTCAGTGGCGTTATTCGGGGAGTGTCTAGTGAATGAGCACCTGAGAAATTTTGACATCCCAGTATTTTGAAGTAAATATCTCAAAGTTTACAAAAAAAAAATATTTACATTTCAATGAGCAATTCAATATTAAATTCTACAAAAAGGATTTGAAGCTTTATATCTTCTATAAATTATCTGAGAGCGCTTTCGACAGTTGGCAGTACTGTCATCTTCTAAGCACCCTTCTAGGCATAATAAGCATATCATCTCTTTGATTCTTCATTGAGTGATTGAGTACATTATGAAGTTGTAAATAATAGTTACGCAGTAAATGACCTACGAACGTCTCAATTTCACCGGAGTTGAACATAAACTACTTGAATAATGAAAAAATAATATCATCCAACAGATAACTGATTTGTGTTGCCGCTGCTTTTTAAATTTTTCAAATCATCTGAATATTTTCCTGCTTGCTGTTGTTGAAAATAAACACCGAAAATACGATCAACCAGAAGCTATCATAGGGTGTTGAAGTAGACATTTTCAAAGCTACTAATGACATCTAAAAAAATATTTTGTATGAAAATATCCGTGTATTCATCTTACGTAGAACATTGAAAAGGAAACTTGTGTTATTTATGCATTTTTTCGAGGTTTATCCAAACTGCCAACTAACTAAATCGGTTTCTGCTCGCCTGCTATGGTTCTGTGGCATTTCTTTAGTCAAGAGGCCGATTATTGATGAGACCATACAAGTTGTTGAATGAACAATCGTTGTAGCCTACTTTTCATCAACTGGAAAAAATATTCACATGATTATGATTTTCAGTAAAAAGTGAAAACACACCTAAACGTTGACGTTGGAATTATTGACACAATCAGAATATCTAGCTATTCATTCATGAAATTATGACCTGAATACAATAATATTACTACAACAAGATGTCTCTGAAACACATATTTTCTAAATTACCAAAATAATCAACCCTTTGGCTTTGAAACCAAAACAAGCACTTTTCCCAAATACCAGAAATGCAATACTCTTTTCGACGCACGTTTGATCAATAAAGTTGGCGTCTTCATCTGCATATTTTGAATTAATTCTTCACCAGAGGTTCTCGTTTTACCTTTTATGTCTCTGAAATGTGATAAAGATACATTTCCCTGTTTCAAAAAGTACTATTAGGGTAATCTCAAAGATTCACCTTTTGGATGTTTCCACACCCTTTTGAAAGTTCCACTGACAGTGGAAAAGTTTGTGAAAATCTATTCAATTGATGCCAGATGAAATAATGAATTTATATTTTTTTCCAGTTGAATATCTTTGAAACTGGGGCTATCTCAGATTTTTTATTGTAATAATGGGCACTATTCCTAGTCCAGTCATTTTAGGAAGTTTGTCTAGGAAAGTGGGCATACCCAGCTGTAAATTTGTATAAACTTTGTATTTTGGCATCATAAAAGTATTCTCAAAATTCACATATGATTTGACGGCCGCAACTTCAAAAATTGGGGGTCAAAAGTTAAAAAAAATAGGTTTTATGTTGATTGTATATGTTATCAATATAGATATAGAGAATTAAATGCTCTACAACTTTTGTTCCAAACATTCTTTCATACGTTGAATAATTTTTGAGATAGAGGGCAGCGCGAGGGCAAATTAAATATTATGTGAAATCAACTGGTTGTTCCGATCGAAATCAGCTCATTTAAGGTTTATAAATTATTACTTAATAAATAATTATAAATAATTTCAATTTTTTATTAACAAATACATTATATTTAAATATTTTTTTAATTAATTATTTATTTTCAACACTTACCTGCCCGTGTAGTTATAAATTTGTAGAGGTAAAAATATATATTACATTATGATTTAAATCTAATCTATAGTAAATATTCTTTAATAAATAAAAATGAATAGAAAAGAAATAAAATTTCAAATAATATTTTTATTGAGAAATCTCATTTGATACATTTGTGAATGTCAAAATTAAAGAAACAGATAAAATTAATTAAAAGAATAATGAGTTTAAATTTCAATTTTCTTCTTCTTCATCGTCGTCGTCTTCTCGCAGCTGTACAAATTCAAGGCCGTTATCATCTTCATTGTCATCTTCACCCAGATCTTCGTTAACATCGATCTCATATGGTACAGCATTGAGACAAGCTTGCCCATTACATTGGCCACAAGCTAAAGAGCATTGCAACTCCGTTTTCCTGCATCCACATCTTGAACCATAACCACTGTTGCAGTTACAGAATATCGTATTGAGCAACTCATCTGGAGCAGGTGGTAAAATGGTCATGATAGGTTCTAGCAATCCGTTACGCATTGGCCAACCCCATTACTGGGGTTTCCAATCATGTCCTAACCAAGTTTGAACTTGGTAATAAACACGATTGAAATGTTGGTGAGTTGCTACACTTGTTGGTGGGATATTTGATAACTGCACAGGTTCATTGAGCTTTGTTAGCTTGACATATTGTGCATAACGAAGATGATCGATAGTATCTACAGACTTTGGAGCATTATAAACAGCTAATAAAGTTTGCAATCCACTATCAAATAATCTTTGAACCGGGCCATTTTATTCTTCAAATGCTGCGGCAAGTTCATCCAAATTAGATAGTTTCTCGAATGGTTTTAAAAACTTTTTTCCTTTTTTAAAGAACGCAGATGTCGTATCACAGCCGCTTATAGCGTGAAGGAACAAAATGTGTTTTTAAGAATTCGAATATTTGTCGAAACTCTTAGAGGAGAATATTTCCGTTTTCACATTTGTTTTGCCAACTTTTTTGAAGAAAATTTCTAGTGTACGCCAACTAAAATCACAAGTAAATCAATATCCTCACCGACTATAATTGCTGTTCTTTGACGTTTAAATTCTTCAATAGCTGTCTCAATAATGAGAACATCCGTATCATCTCTGGCCTGTTTAGTGTTGATGTATTTGTTAAAAAAAATTAAAATTATTTATAATTATTTATTAAGTAATAATTTATAAACCTCAAATGAGCTGATTTGGATCGGGACAACCAGTTGATTTCAAATAATATTTAATCGGTTGTAGAGAATTTAATTCTCTACAATATTGATAATGAATACAATTAGCATAAAACCCATTGGAAACGAGATATTGGCAAAAGACGTGCAAAAAGTCGTTTTTTTCACTTTGACCCCCATTTTTTGAAGTTGCGGCCGTCGAATTATATGTGTATTTTGAGAATACTTTTGTGATGCCAAAATACAAAGTTTATACAAATTTACAGCTGTCACCTGTCGACCTAAAATGACTGGACAATCTGTAACTTTCACCATTTTTAAGATCCAATGCGTATTCCGAATTTCACTCGAGATGTTAATTTCTGAACAAAAATGAATCAAATATTATTTATTCTCTCTTGATGCGTTCAAATTCGGCAGCAGAACCTTCAATCGCTTAGCGTACTATTAAATTATTTATTTTCCCGTCCTGGTGTTTTTTTCTGAGAAAAAATATTTCGCCAGAGCTAAGATCTCTTGTAAATAGTCCCTAATATAGAGATATGTCTTTGACATTCGTGTACAGATAGACACTTGGTTTCGCCAGTGAACAACTGAACGTTCGTGATGCGTTCCAGATTCGTATATTCGATGAAAAATGTATGTAATTTTTCTGAAGTAATTACGAAGAGTAGTGTGATTTATGTATTATAAATGCTCTAATTGTAGATAATGTGAGTTATTACTGTAAGCACTAGAAATATGACATTAAAATAATAAAAAGATATCACAATATCACTTTGTTTCATTACAGGCGAGGTCGTGTCGTGCAAAATCTATTCCATGGAGCATAACTCAATAACATTCATTTCAGAGGGTGTTCCAAGACGTAGTTATATTGTTTTCTAATAGAACGTTCACGATGATAATTGCAGACTGTTCGCTGTTCTATTGTTTGTTATTCTATTCACTCTTGTAAGGTTTCACTCTTGTGGAGTCAAATTTTTTAATGATTTTAATTATCTGTAGACATCAGGAAAAATTAGCTCGAAAATTACGAATTCAAATCGGTGAAAAATTGACATACATCTTTGAAAGTAATTAACAATATTTCTTGTTGAGTTTTCTAGATTCAAACTTCCTTTGTCTGTGAGTCTAAAAGTGGAAATATGAGAAGTAAACAACGAGTATATGGAAGAAAAATATGATGAAGGGGAAATGTAAAATATCAATAACATGAAGAATTTTAATTCAATCACAAACTTGAAACATATTCCAAAATATTAGATGCAATCTAGCAATTGCAGATGCAGACCACCTCTAGCGCCTTCAAGATACTTCAGGCCTTTGAGGCTTTTAGGCAGTTTATTACAAAAAAGAAAGCCTAGTGGTCGAGCTAGATGACCACTAATAAGTATGTCTAGAATTGAACACCCCTAAAGTTCTTCCTACCGAAACAACTTTTTCCTAAGGGGAGAGTTGTTATATGCCCATGGATGACCTCCATAATTCATCCCCAAGGTGACTTCTAAAGTTCAAGCTGAGCAAGTTCACAGTTCCACACTTACACCATTCCAGGAGATAGCCAGAGATGCCAGTTAGGACTCTTTCACAAGGAGAGCTTCACATCTCTCGCTCCTATCACTCCAACCTTTCGCCCATTCACACCGGAAGCCTTTTTAGCTCCTGGCTCCTTGAGGTCAATCGTAGAATGTATCGCATTCGAGCTGTTGCCATATACCTTCTCTACCGTCGACACAAACCTCGACGACTGAAATGTCAACGATATAGAATAGATTGATGGATGTAGACATTACTACGTGGTAGGAGATCATAATGAAAAGAAATGAAAATTTCTATGTTTTTTACCACTTTTATTTGTAACTAACGTTACTGCAGTTTCGTCCTATATGGACATTCTAAAACTTATACAATAAACTTATTGTATTGTTCGAAAACAGTATTATTCTGTAACTTGAGGGGTAACGTACGTTATTTCTTCTCGAAGAAATGAAAGTTTCACTTTTAGACCTGACATGGATAAAAAATGAGTATGTATGTCGCGTGCTGAATATTCTTACACAAAATATGACACAAAAATTGTAATAATGTTCAGATAAATATGTTTTGAGGATGTTTTTGGTATCTAATAAGTTAATTGAACATTTGAGTTTCGTTGCAAATGAAAAAAAAAATGTTAATTTCAGCAAATTAACAAAGCAACCCTAAAAAAAGAAAGGGTACAAGAATTATTTTTCTTTCACGACATTTTCTCGACAATGAAAAAAAAAAGCTGATGAGTGTGCCAGACACGTATTAACAAGTCCATTTATAGGCTCTGAAACAACTGTGGCAGTACCGAACATTTCGAAAAATAATAAATCAGTTTGTTCAATGAAAAATGTTTGATTTATTCTTTTTAAAAATTTAAAATACGATCACAAAACTCTGTACCTATACAGGGTGTTTCAAATTCGATCCTCGCCTCAAAAAGTATGAAAGATACAAAGATGGTGAAATTGGGGCAAAGGCGCGCATTTACCTGACTAACAATATTCCGTTGAGAAAGTTCTGAAATTCCGAGTATACTTCATACATACCTCATGTTGAAAAAATATGACAAAAGTCAATTTCAAAAATGGAATGCCATGTTGTCTGAGTTCGGGCATGAGTCGATAGCTACAGTGCCACAGTCCCCCTGACGAATGTCTCGAAGATTTTTTCGGATCTGTTGAATTAATCACATCTGTTGAATTAATTGATGATGACGCGGATTTGCCAGTGGTTTAGTTAAGACATTAGCAGTCATTTTTTCGGTACATAAATGGTGCAAATAGTGTCTCCTCTCTCGACAACTTCACGAATAAAATGTTGTTTAATATCCAAGTGTTTTGATTTAGAGGTCACCATTGGATCAGTAACGATTTTTTCAGCTGCTTGATTATCGTAGAATAATGCAACCTAATCCTGAGTTTTTCCCATGTCTTGGATTAGACGTTTCAAGTGAATAGCCTCCTTGGTGGCTTCTGTAAGGGCATAGCATTCAGAATGAGCGGTGGCTAGCGCTACTGTGCTCTGTTTCTTTGAGCACCAACTAACTGGTACGTTTGCATAAATGAAACAGTAGCCAGAATGAGATCAGCCATCAACTGTACATAATCCCCAATCAGCGTCGCTCAAGCCAAATAAGGGTTTGCCACTTTTGGAAAAAACAAGCATAAAGTCTTTTGTGCCTTGCAAATAACGAAAAACTCTCTTAGCCGCTACCCAATGTTCTTTGCCATAGCTATTATCGAACTGGCTCAGGTAGCTGACTACATAACTGTCAGGTCTAGTTGCTACTGCTAGAAACATCAGGCTGCCAATGAGGTTTTGGTAGAGAAGATTTTCTGCTTCATTCACTGTTATTTTTTCAAGTTTCTTTGTAACGTATTCCAAAAACACTTTATTGTGAGATTTTCACTAAATTGTTTTACAAAAACGCAACACGTGTTTCGCCATACAATGGCTTCATCTGGCGTGTCTTTCAACTAATTCTACACATTCAATACTAAATATATATATAGTTTATGGAGTACCTGAAATCAAAGTACCTGTAAACGAAGTACCTGAATTTTAAGTAGCTGATATTTTACCTGAGTTTCTAACGAATTAAATTACCTGCACTTATGTTCCATTTTCACATTTGAAAGAATATATTCAGTAACGGAGAGTTATTGAGTTCTAATTGATCATTCAGTAAATTACCCGAATTCCTGAATCTATTGATTTCTAAACATTCTAGATGATTAAGTTTCAAACTCTTCTCTTCTAAATGTAACACCTCGTACTCATGATTGAACTCGTGTCCTTCTGCTAAAAGATGGTTTGCAAATGTGGAATTGGTCTTTCTATTTACAAAACTACTCCTATGTTCTTTGATCAAATTCAGTCTGATAGAGAAAGTAAAATTGCAAAATCAATTAAGCAAAAAGTTAAAGATAATGAAGTGATTTTTACAAGAGCAGATAAAGGTCGAACGGTGATTGCATTAAATAAAAAGGACTACATAGGAAAAACTCTAGATTTCCTTAATTCAGGAAGCTACGAGATTCTGAGGAATGATCCGACAACTATGTACCAGAAAAAGGTTAAGGAAACTCTCAAAACAATAGAATTGGTTATGAATGGAAAGGATAAATGCAGAGCATTGATCATGAATCCACAACCACCAAAACTGTATTCTCTTATTAAATTACATAAAACCAATTTCCCGATTAGACCAGTGGTATCGTTCGTAACGGCACCTACTGTTAAAATCTCAGAAATCCTGATTAAATTGATTCAAACCTATACCAATTTCAAGCCTAAATTTAGTATAAATAATTCTTATCAATTAGTGGATAATATTAAAGACGTAATCCTCCCAGATAACTCAAAATTAATATCGTTCGATGTCCAAAATTTATTTCCTAGTATCCCGCCAACTGAAACAATTGGACTAGTGGAGTGTCTCTTAGACAAAAACCATGTGAATCCACTGATAAAACAAGAGATTGTTGTTATAACGGTTATAAGGTAGATATTGTAAACTCCATTCTTTCCAAAAAACGACAAAAGCAAGCCATGGATCTGGTCTACCCATATTCAAGATGCGATAACGTGAGTTATAAGACATTGACATATGTGGGGGAACCAAACAGGAATATTGCCCGTTTTTTGAAGAAAGAAGGCGTAAACGTAGCTTATAGAACGAATAATAACCTAAGTAAATTTATTAAAAACAATAAGGACAAAACTTTGGTGTCGGATAGATCAGGAGTATATAAGCTGACTTGTGGCTCCTGTCCAAAACTGTATATTGGGCAAACAGGAAGAACATTTTTCCAACGAATTAAAGAACATAGGAGTAGTTTTGTAAATACAAAGACCAATTCCACATTTGCAAACCATCTTTTAGCAGAAGGACACGAGTTCAATCATGAGTACGAGGTGTTACATTTAGAAGAGAAGAGTTTGAAACTTAATCATCTAGAATGTTTAGAAATCAATAGATTCAGGAATTCGGGTAATTTACTGAATGATCAATTAGAACTCAATAACTCTCCGTTACTGAATATATTCTTTCAAATGTGAAAATGGAACATAAGTGCAGGTAATTTAATTCGTTAGAAACTCAGGTAAAATATCAGCTACTTAAAATTCAGGTACTTCGTTTACAGGTACTTTGATTTCAGGTACTCCATAAACTATATATATATTTAGTATTGAATGTGTAGAATTAGTTGAAAGACACGCCAGATGAAGCCATTGTATGGCGAAACACGTGTTGCGTTTTTGTAAAACGCTCACCAAGACTGCTTAATTCAATTAACTTCCATCATCAGAAGAACTATATAATTTTTGGGAAAGAAAGTTTTTGGCTTTCTACTACTCCATCTTGAAAAGAGAAAAGCATCTTCTGTATAATTCAGTGTTCATATAGAAGTATTTGTTTCCAAAGATTTTTTTTCTTTCGTGTAATTCAATGTTTATATGAAAGTAGCTGTTTCAGGAGGACTTTCTTTCAGTGTGTGTCTGAAAGTTACATCTTTGCCTGATCTACACATCCATGTATAGAGTTACTTATTTTTCAAATTGATTACTTCCTCCCTTTCTTTGGAAGATTCCCTCATCCCTTTTTTTGTATCAAGATGGAGTAGTAGAAAGCCAAAAACTTTCTTTCACAAAAATTAATCACTCCTAAAAATATAATATTTTGGTGGAACCTCGCTTCGAGCCATTATTACACTCCTCTTTCTAACACATCCAATGTAGTCCCAGATATACTCAATAGGATTTGCAACCGGGGAATATGCTTGATCGTTGCACATGGTGAATACTTAGAGAAAAGGCAATGCTTCATGCATTATTTGACGAATTTGAAATGAATCATGATATCAAAATTAATAAAAAAGCACTTTATACTTGTGATGCACTGTATGGAACCTTTGGTGTAGGAATTAATATTACTGGAGTTTTTTCCCATAACACCAAACCGTTATTTTAACACCTCGACACATAGGATTAGTTTGATCTTCCTCTTGAAGATGATCACTTGGTGATCGAAACACGTGTCGATGTGTTAAAATAACGGTTTGGTGTTGGGAAAACTCCAGTAATATTTAAGCACTTTATAGACAATGAACCAAGCTTACTTACAGAATAGTATTGAGTGTTATTCAAAAGCTGTATTTCACAACAGGGTGTCTTAAACCTAGATGATAGAAACATAACTTTGTTTTACTTCGTATATATATATATATATATATATATATATATATATATATATATATATATATATATATATATATATATATATATTATTAGGGGATCTATTTGATGTGAATCAATCTGGAATGAATTCTGGAAAAAATATCAAATTTGGGCTGAAAATAAAAAAGTTATTTACGATCAAAATGATAGAAGAGTTTTGCTCATTGTTTTTTTTTCCTGGTGTCATCGGCATCGACTAGATTGGTCATTAGCCTCGTGTCCTGGGTAGGCAATTAATAACTCCCCGAGCCACCTAGGGAGCCACCTGGTCGAAGTTGGGATCGAACTCACCACGATCCAGCCGTGAGTCGGCACATTACCACTATGCCAATTTACCGCTTTTGGTCATCGTTGATGTATCGAAAAGTTTTTTACAACGGAAGGGAAACACAAAATGAACCAACAATTGCGGCCGCGAATTTTTGTAAAATCCTGGTTCTTAACATCGATCGTCCAAAGGAAGATGAGACAAGTCCTAACCAAATTGTGTGGTATTGATGAGGCCAACGATTTTGTAGATTTGTGTTCATATTATCAAAAAATACATGATCAACCACTGTTCAAGCCTGTTACATTTTTTCACATGCTTTAAATAAACACGCTTGAGTGATTCTAACCTAACTAATGTATATGTCATGCCTGTTGAACATTATCGATTAGTGTCTTCAAAAATTGAAGATAATATTGGGATAAACTTTTTTCTCCAAGTATAAGAATTTCATCCTATGAACTGAACAAGCTGCAAAACGCCCACAGCTGTCTGTCCTAATTCCTTACCACTTACTCTCTCCATTTTAAAACTTCCAAAAATTTAAAGTTTATTATACTTTTATAGATTACCGAAAGTTTCCAACTCTACTCCGCTTTCTGATCAATTGAATTAGCACCCTCGGTAAAGAGCAGAACAATGTGTGTTTTTGAAAGGGGGATGAGAAGAGATCGTGCGACGTACGATCGTTGAGATCAACTCTCATACAATAAGTTCGGTAACAGGCCCATCAAAAGAGGGGTGTTCGTCGCCAAGTGACTAACAACTCGGATATTTATTATTTATAAGGGCAGATCTTCTTTCGGTAATTATTTTGAAAGCTTCTGTTCATCTCCGCTGCTGCTACTTAATTTATAGGAATATTGCGTATTGCGTGTATGGAATAAGTCAAACACTGGCAGTTATCTTACAGGGGAGGCGCGAAAAATAAATAGTCGGGACAGATTCGATGCGGAAGCCGTCTGACGATAATTATTTTGATTTTGAGAAATAATTTTTGTTGCCATAATAAGAGCGGCATATTTTTCTAGTCTCGTGACAAACCGCTGTTTTTGTAAGTTAATCACATAAGAATGTTTCGAACAAAAACATAATGAGGTAACAAATGCTTCGAATTTGATTAGATTCATTATCCATGACATAGTGTGAAGGGCACGACTAAGAAGGAAGATAGGTCTAAGAGAAAAAAATATTACACTTTTTTTGGCTATTTTACCAATAATAAAAAACCGTTTCTACATTTTTTCTACTATTTGAGAGCCCTGTGACTTCTCCATATCTCATGTTTCCAAAAAATATTCATTTCTGGAAAATAACGACTTATATAAAAAGGTACAGGTAGCAGGGCCTACTCAACTTAAAGTTGAATGTTTGGTTTCATTAATTCTAAAAACAAATGAAATTATGTCTCATACGAATGATGATGGACCTTATTGCTCGTCGAAGTTCATAAATATATCTAATATATGAAAATGGATGTTTGTTGGTTGGTTGGTTGGTTGGTAAGTGATAAACTTCTACATCGCTCAACCGATCGTGATGAAACTTGACATGTATAAGTAATTTTTCATAGAGAAGGTTTTTAGGCTATCAATTTATCTGTAACTCGCCACTAGATGGCGCTGTAGAACAATTTTTTGAAATCACTGTTCTATAACGCTGCGCAGGGCTAAGTTCTTTGATTCTGATTCTGCCAAAACATTGGAACAGCAGCGATACAGCAACATAGTACTAATTAGACTACAACTGCCAAATTCTACACGGGCGAAGCCGCGGGCAACAACTAGTCAAATATATAATGTTACTCATTTCATCTCTATTACATTTTTGTCAGCTAAATACATTTTGTCAGAAATATGTACGTTCTTCTCCAAAAGTGCACCAAAATCAATTTCCTTATTCTGAAAAAACTTCCCAAACGTTTTTCAACGCTGTCCAACTGCAAGTGGTTTCTTGTTTCTTAGAATCCGTCATTGTATATAATTATGACGATCTGCAGGTGCGTTTTTCGTTGATTGACTTTTGAAATAAGTTTAGTAGGGTAATAATGTGGAGACAGTTTTCGTAGGCGTTATCACCGACGCAACCTATTCTCAGAAAACTTCTAATGATTAATTTGAAAATAATCCAATGAGGAGATAAACTGCAAAACAAATTAAAAAATTATACCTTGTAACGTTTTACTACTTTACTTATCTACAAAACAATAATTGAACAAAAAACCATTTTGAATTACTAAAAGTTATAAATCCAAGTATTCGTATCGTTAAGATGGCAGCGCCAGTGATAGCTGACCACGTAGAAGTATTTATTTTAAGTGTATGTGTGTAAACTTATTTTCCGTTCATAATCACTTGAACACAGTCGAATAGAAATAAATTAGGGCTGATAGGCCGTGGTCGAATATAACTTGAAATTCTTCGGCAGACATCAGGTTATGTATCGAAGTCTCAGCTGAGACTTCAAAATATAACCTTTGTCCACTGCACATACCACTGATGATGTCTGCCGCAGAAGCAGACGGAACTTTGGTATTTCAGGTTCATTCGACCACGGCTCACCATGCGGATTTTGTTCCCGTTATCGTGACCCCGGCTGTGAAAGCCTATCTTTGCGTATTTATACGCAAGTTTTCAGATGTGGGGCTTTTCAAACCCCCGGCCTTATTTGCTTCAAGTAAAAAACATGAAAATTCGGCATTCGAACTTACGTCAAAAAGACAGCTTAAATACTCAGTTTCTACTGCGTATAACGTAGTAGGATATTGTCTATATCTATTAATGAGTATTGTCATTTTAGACTCAGTTTTAGCCTTCCACATACTGGCAAATGTTTAACGATATACATTCATTCAACAAAAGTTGAAAGTTTGCCGTCCTTGTACACAATGACAGATTTTTTTGCGACAGTACCTATCTTGCACTGATGAGTGGCTAATGAGCCCGAAACCAGTCTGCAAGTGTGCCTTGAAAACATATTTCTTTAGATTTGTTTACTGCCAGTCTTCAAGCATAGCCCACTGACTAATAAGAAACTATTGACTAGTTAATATAATGTGAAACTGGAACCTCTGATATGGAATAAATTCAGAATGAACAACTTTTTCAAATACCAGAACTGCAATACTCTTCTCGACACGCTTTCATCAACCAAGTTGGCTACTTCAGGAGATGAAGTAAAATAACCCTTAGTTCAACCTGGAAACCATGAACCATGAACGAAGCTATATAAATCAGCTTTTTCTTGATTATTTGAAATTATTGTTTTTCCATTTGTTCAGAGGTTTTCATGAGTTGCGGTGTAGTTTTTCCACACTAGCTTGGCTGAATGGTTCGTTGTTCACCTTGTACACAGCTTCAACGAACTTTCTTTTGAAGCAAGTTTCCCCCCTTTATATAATTCCATCTTCGAAATACTTGATATTCTGGTAAGTCCTAACATGCTCCGTTATTCCCGATTTTTTCTGTCTTGTTGATTTATTTTATTATTTGCTTGTTGTTGAAACGATTTATTATTTTTTTTCTTTTCAGGTCACAAACGTTTATTTTTTCACAATTAGTGTTGTCTTGAATTTCATACTCATAATTGATTTGTCTCTTCTCGATGTTATGGTTGAGTACGCTTTGTTTATTTTCAGGTAATAAACCCGAAAAACAGTAATAAACATTGGCTCCTCAACAAAAAAGAAATAATAATTTTTTCATCTGATTATTTGTTTCCTATTATTTTCAGTATTATTGATATTTTCAAAATGTCGTTATTCTTCATTTAATTTTTTCTTTGAAGGTTTAGAAATTTCAAATCTGTTAACACAATGGAAGTCTAACTTGTGACACCTAATAAGAAACATGGCAAACAACATTCAAACAAACTATCCCTAACCGTGTTAATTTTGTCAATTTGATATCAAGTCCCGGAATTAGCAGTAAGGGAGACTTTTTGATCCTCGACAAGGTAAAATATCTTGGACAAAATTTGTCTTTCGTACATCCGGTATGTTACTTCTCCTTGCCTTTGTTATACTTTTCGTGGTGTAACCCAAAGTGGGTTTTATTGCCATTTTATTACCTACCGCTGACTCTCTGTTATCTGGATACATATAACAATAATGATGCTGTGTTTCTCAGAAGTCTCTATGGTAATTATTATTAATTAGAAACATTTTGAGATACTGCCTGTGTAAAAACAAACTTTATATTCGATTCGAATTAATAATAAAACATTCGCGAATAAACGAAGCAAAAACAACATTAATAAACTGACGTTAATTTATAATAGGCAAATTAAATTTATTTTTATTGATAATGTGACCGATAACAATCTATCATGCATCATTAAAGCGACCCATCACAACAAAAATATTCTGTTTTATTTCCAATTCTCCAGAAGATATCGATAAAATCCTCTCCTTAAAACATTCTTTCATGACAACTCATCTTTCAAAAAAAATACATATATGTTTGTATAATAGCATCCGTCCAATACCACCGTTTTTTTTTTGTTTTCCTAATTTTCATTTCAGAGCAATAGTTCTCTACTTTTCAAATCGAATTCATTTCATAGGTGTCTTGAACGAAATGTGTAAGCGGTTTGCCATTTTTTTTTGGGTTTTTGTTTGCGAAATTTTCCCGTTTTGATTTAGGTCAAACACACTTTATAATATCGTCTCAGAATTGATACTTCTTTAGGACACTACATAATTATTAACTATAAAACGATTTGAACTCAATTCAAATATTGTCCATTTTCAAGCTATTTTCTATTGTATTTTCATTATATACAGACCGTTTCTTTTATCATGTGGTAATATTGCTATATTCTAAACCGTAACAGATACGAAGACGATTGAATAAAAAAAAGGTAACTGTCATCGGGAACAATACAATGGTCGAAGAAAATTTACGGTGACTCTCGCCAAGGGAATATCACATTTGATATTTTTATAGCGTTTCATCTGAAATAACTACTATCATCAGTGGCAACAATCAAAGAGAAAAACAATTTATTTTATCATGAATTTTTGGAAGAAATGAAACCAATACGGAAAATTAAAGCAACATGGCAATCTACATCAAATGCTCGAATTGACGACCTCTTTGTTGAACGCACATAAATTGTCGGTTCAGACAATTTCTGTGGCAATTTTCTAGCATAATAGGTATAATACTAAAACATGCATCTTTTATTTTTTGTATGAGATGGTCGATATCTGTACTTGGTGTTGAAAAAACTTCATCCTTTATGTATCCCCAGATAAATAAATTTAAAGGAGTGAGATCTGGGGATCGAGCTGGCCAGTTGATTGGTCCAGTTTTTCAAATCCATTTTCTTGGGAATATTGTATCTGAATGTTCCCTTACTATAGCTGCATTATGGGGAGAAGCGCCGTCCTGTTGAAAATATTGTATTTCATGGCGGATATTCAGTGGCAATTCATTTGAGTATATAGCCATCAAATGCATTGAATAGAAAATTAAGATACATTTCACTATTCAAATGATCATCGTAAAAGAAAGGGCCAAGGATGTTTGTTTCCACAATTCCCAACCAGTGTTCATTTGTATTATTCCACCTATAATGGATATTTCTGTTAAACCAACTATTGTTGGTGAATTTTGATTCGTCTGTCCATATTATTTTTTTACAAAAATTTTCAACTTTCCTATTTCTATCCTGTTGCATTTATATTTGTACTTTTTCAAAATAGTTTTTCAAAGTAGTGGTGGATTTTACAGAAATTCGCATTTCGTGGGCAATTTCTCGTAAAGAACAATCTTGATTAACATAATTTTTGTAACTGGCTAATTTTAAATTTAAAAAAGATGTTTTCACTGTGTAAATTTGTATGTGGTAATACAAGTATTTGTTTAGCCATAACATTTATTTCATTCCTAACACTTCCAGTAACCACACATTTTCTTGTTTTCTTTCTATCAAATTCTAATTATACCAAATTATACAACAATCGTATATTGACCAAAAACTGATATTTTTGTCACTTCTAGGATTGAGATTTATAGAAAATTACGAGTTATAATTTATTAGGGAGAAATAAACCTTGAAAGAAGGATTATGGCAATACAAACATTTCCAAAATGAAAAAGTACGAATTTTCATTGTGTTAGGGTACCTACCTGTCGAATTTATTGGGTTGTCTGAATTATATTTTGAAGAAATTGAAACAATTTACAAAAGAAGTAAAGACAGTACCGTAATTTAAAATTGTTGTCACTGATGATGTTAGTTATTTCGAGTGAAACGTGAAATAATAATCGAATGTGATACACCTTTGGATTGTGAATTTATTACTTTATCAATATCTGTAATAAAAAAGACAGGTCCGTGTTTTAAAAAAAGTTGATGGTGGCCATGTTGACACGAAACGTTTTATCGAATACATCGTCATAGTACACTTTGTATAAAATAATATTTTCCTTTTCCTTTTTTTATATTCTCCGAAATAACAATTCCATTAAAAAAAACGAGGACGAGAGTCTCCTTTTTTCCCATTTGATCGTCTTCGTATCTGGTACAGTTTAGAATATAGTAATGGTACCACAAGATAAAAGAAACGGCCTGTATAGTATTCTGCATCTAAGGACCAACTAGAAGTTAATCACTGATCTTCATTGAACTCATTTTATATTCAATAAACACTTTATTGTGAGATTTTCACTAAACAAACGTTATGGATTTTCAGTGTCGACCGATTCTATCAAATAGAAAAAAACTTATTTTCATAAAATTCCGAGATTTATTCTTCATTGATCAAATTCAACATATTTACCTAGAATTTATATTGAATAGTAATTACTTTTTCTTTAAGTTTACCTGTTTACCAAAAATAACCATTATTGACTAAATGTTCTGTCACTATTGTTGTTTAATATGTATTTTAGAAGAGTTCAGTTTGATTGATGAAGCTACTGTTTAGCGAGACACTACTACAGTAGCTACTACAGTAGCTACTGTAGTAGTGTCTACTACAGTAGCGATTTTCGGAATTTATCAAGTTAAAAGTGTGAAAATTGTTTTATCATCATGGATAATAAAATTATTGTTCATTCTATTTGGATCAGAAAGAAATATCTTCCCTGTCAAATAAATGTAATATGTCCCATTGAACTTTGTGATTGGTGATTCTTAATGATAGTAAAATAAATCTATTTCTCATTTTTAAGTGCATATAATATCACCATGATGTTAGGAAAAAATCCCATCATCCTTTCCTCTTCGCTCATAAAATTGTAGTATAAAATTATTATATGAAAGCTGTGTTTGAACTGCAGGAAGAATTGATAAAATTTTGATTTTTCACTAGTTCGGACTTCCATTGTCTACTATATGAAAACATTACGCCAACATCTGTGCCCACTTTGGAGATAATTACTGCAGTGGAATCCACCAGTTCCCTTATTGACCAGACCGAGGCAGAAGAGTTCAG
This sequence comes from Leptinotarsa decemlineata, assembly GCF_025532065.1. Taxonomy (NCBI): domain Eukaryota; kingdom Metazoa; phylum Arthropoda; class Insecta; order Coleoptera; family Chrysomelidae; genus Leptinotarsa; species Leptinotarsa decemlineata. The sequence continues at coordinate 5,783,171 of NW_027412545.1, read as the reverse complement.
ATGGAAAATTAGAGAACAGCTGGATCGAGAACCAGTTCCAACATCTAACATCAGCAATGAAGAACGTAGAGCTCTGAACGGCCTACGTAGAGACAACACCATCAAGATCCTACCTGCAGATAAAGGAAACGCTACTGTGGTAATGGATACCGTCCTCTACGAACAGAAGATCGAAGAGGTTCTTCAGAAGGGACGATACACAAAGATCGTACGGGACCCTACTGCATCAATCGAAAGGAAGTTGTACCAGATTTTGAAAAAACACCAAGTCTATTTTTCGGACAAGGAAAGATCATCGCTAACACTGCACCACAGTAAGCCCCCTCACTTGTATGGACTAGCCAAAATCCACAAGAAGGACGTTCCGCTTAGACCGATCATTAGCTCCAGAGATTCGGCTACTCTATACTTGTCTAGATTTTTACTTCCCTTAATACAACCATTACAAGGAAAAACATCGTCTTTTGTGAAGAATTCAAGGCATTTTGTCGAACTACTAGGGTCAATTGAGGTCACACAGCAAGATCAACTAATTAGTTTCGAAGTGGAAAGCCTTTACACCAACGTTCCGGTCGAAGAAGCACTCCAAATCATACAGAGAAAGCTTTCCGAAGACGGGAACCTAAAAGAGAGAACGAATCTACCTATAGAAGTAATCATGGAATTATTAGGATGCTGTGTACGAAACTGTTATTTCCAACTGAAGGACGAATTCTTCACACAAGATGAGGGATTGCCAATGGGATCGCCACTTCCACCAGTCATAGCCAACATATATATGGAGTGGTTTGAAACTCTGGCCATTGAAGAAGCCCACAAGAAACCTCGAGTCTGGTTGAGATATGTTGACGACACCTTCATAATATGGAACCATGGGAATACTGAACTAGACGCCTTCCTGAAACACATCAACAGCGTGAGACCTTCCATCAATTTCACAATGGAGAAGGAAATCCACAACGAATTGCCATTCTTAGACGTTTTGGTAAAGAGGACCGACACTAAGTGGGAAACATCTGTATACCGAAAACCCAATCATACGGGACAGTATCTGAACCACGAATCCAACCACCATCAATCGATATACCGAAAACCCAATCATACGGGACAGTATCTGAACCACGAATCCAACCACCATCAATCGACTAAAAGAGAAATCATCAAGACTCTATTAGACCGTGCTTTTGGGCTTTGTAATACGAAGGAAGGTCTCGAGAAGGAACTAGACATCATCAAAAATGATCTTCAACGGAATGGCTACTCCAAAGCGATGGTAGAAAAGACTTTGGCTAGAAGACAGCAGGAGCCTCGCAAGGAAGAGAAGCCGTCACAACCAGTGCTTGCACTTCCCTACATCAGAGGATTATCGGAGAGGATAAGAAGAATTGGTTCCAAGTACAACATCACAACCTGCTTCAGATCCGGTAACACTATCCGTAGCAGCCTCACGAAAACCAGGCCACCAAACGCGGACTGCAATTCCAAGAATTGCATTTACCGGATACCCTGTGAGTGCGGAAAATCCTATATTGGTGAAACTAAGAGGCCAAAAAATGTTCGCATTGCCGAGTACAAGAAACACACACAGCGAGGGGAAACCAGCAAATCAGGAATAGCAGACCATGTTTGGACCCATCAACACAACATCGAGTGGTCCCAAGCTGAGATCTTGCACAGAGAGGAACATTGGTTTAGGAGAAAACTCAAGGAAGCCGCATACATGTTGTCCAACAACATATTCAGCCAAGCCAGCGTAGAAATACGCAACATACGGAAACCCATCATCAAGCGAAAAATGGCCAACTCCCGCCAAAACGGTCATCTCCCACGGAACCAGTGAAGCGGAAAATGGAAAGCGGGGATAAGTGAAAGTACTCGAACGACCTATAAATAGTCATCTCTCGGAGGAATCAGTCCAGTCATCACCCGAAGACGATTGTAGATACTAACAATCGAAACGTCGTGAACTAACGTGACTTGGAATCTCTCCACTTTTTATTTTTATTTTCTTTTTTCTCTTTCAGCTATTCATTTTTAATTCTTCTTTTTTAGTTGTTTCAGGGATTTCAAATCATTTTATATAGTAGACAATGGAAGTCCGAACTAGTGAAATTCATCATGAAACATTGTCAATCACCTTCAAACAAATGATGAAATTGTTAGTGATACTGATATGGTACAGAATGAGAAATATCTCATAAAAGCCTGCCTAACCACCCTCGAAGAAACACAATGGAATTGTTTCGAATTTATCTTAGTCATTTGTTGTTTAGAAATTCCAGAATTATTGTGCTTAGTTGACAACAGTGTTTTTATACCTTTCCTCTAGAATAACTAAGTGACTGATCAACTTTCAAGTATCAGTCAACAACGATATAGTATTTAGCGTTAACTCAAGTAACTGTAGCTGCTAAAATATAAAGCCTAAAAAATTTGTTAGAATAATTGAGGGGATATTGCTAATTTCTACTAAGAAATTTCTGTATTACACCTCCATCATAAATGTATAAATACTACTTCATTTCGGATATTCATAAAAATATACTATCCTATGAAATATCATCTAATTATCAGAGTTACTCTACCACATCAGCCAATAACCTGGAAAAACAAGGTATTCAGACATGCATCAGTATGTTTATGTTATGTGTATAAAGTCACATCCGCCACCAATGGAGTACCAAACCGGTGACCCTAACCAATACCCTAACCAACGAACACGAAATATGAAATTGACAGATGTCTTTGACTTCGATGATATGTGATTTCCAACTATATGCAAGTAATGGTTTGATACTTTTTTAATATCCTTCAGTTTTTTCATCGGCACTGATTGTATACTCCAAACTTTCAAAATACATCTCAATTGGACGTCCAAAAGATACGTCTTGAATATTCACCGGATATTCATTGATTGTCCCTGACAGACATACATTTTACATACATACATTTTACATACAATTTAGGCGATATCATTGAGTAAATTGATTTCTGCAAAATCTCAATTGAAGACCGAAGTACTTGAATGAGATTCAATAAGCTCCAACCGTATAAAAAGATATTACAGAGGGTGCTCACATGTAATGTGAACACTGTGGGTAACGACAAACAATTCACAAAGGCAAGTGAGTTTATATCTGTGTTAGTTGATTGACTTCTAATGAACTTATGGTGTCCTTAATCCTCGAGGGCCCTACAACCATAAAATTAGTTTCACCCCTGCATTCACAGATGAAATAGATTGAATTGTATTTTGAGGGATGTGACGGAGAATGAGTGGAAGGTTTTACTTCCCAGCAAAGAGGAGATATTCAATAAATTATTATCAGTATATTCTGTTTCAACTTAATAGCCCAATACAAAAAGGATTCAATAAGTGGGGAGTAAGGAAAAAAATCTATAACACCTTCATAAATGTAAGTCGAATAAAATCATCCTCATCTTATTTGATAGACACAGTACAAGACACAGTACAATATTTCAATTTGAGAAGAACAGATACCTGAAGTGCTTAAATGTGATATAATAAGTAATAATAATAATAATCTTTATTCAATCCTTACAGATCACATACAGCATAATATAGAATACGTCACAAATAAATCACAATCACACAATCAACAATATTAAAATATCACTATTTAATAGATTTGTAAACATATACATTTATTACATGTCTACTCATGCATATGAGCAAACACATTTTAATTTTTCATCAAGAAATTCTTTGATACTATAGTAACATTTGTCTTGCAAATATACTTTCAATTTTGATTTGAAGAAGTTTTTATTCCCTTGCTCTCTCAGATGTGCGGGAAGATGATTGAAAAACTTTATACCTCTATATGAGGGGCTTTTTCCATAGAATGATGAGCTGTGTGCAGGAATTCTGATGAGGTCTTCATTTCTAGTTGGCCAATGAGAAATTGTTTGATACATCACAACATGTTGCATGAATAACAGTATACATTTGAAAACATAAATACATGGAACTGTTGAAATTTTATATTTTTCAAAATATGTTCGACACGATTCATCGGGTTTAGATTGAAAATGAGTCGAATAATTCTTTTTTGGGAAACAAATATTCTGCTTAAGTTACTGGAGCATCGTCAGATGTAGATGTTATAGAATATATTTTTTAATTGCAATATAGCATACAAACCCGTGTTCACTTTTTTGCTTAAGGCATCAATATTATTTTCCCAACTCATTCCACTATCTATATAAGTTCCAAGGTATTTCGTAACTTCAAGAATATGGATAGTATTATTTTTGACATCCACTTGAATATCAGTCACAGATCTCCACCTAGAATGGAAATGGATACATTATCAAAAAATTTCTTTCACGCCAGTTTATGAATTCTTCTGCTGCTGAATCTGAACTGCTGCCCCAAAATCGACCCCTAAGGAACTCGCAGGCCCATCTCATAATATTCAGATTCATGCTCTCCGATTTTAACTGAGATTTTCCTGAAGTACATGCATGACATCAGCCATGACAAGAAATTTCCACGAAAACCAAGAGAATAAGTATCAGTGTCAATAATTTTCGAGTTTGAAGGCCGTCGATATCCAAAATTTCTTCCTGTTCGATGTTCTTTAATAGCGTGTTTTTTAGTTTTTTAAACTATATTTATTTTTCATTTTTTAGTTTCGTATGCTATAAAAGCGTGTTTTGAAGTCTTTTTAAACTAAAAAATTATATATTTTTTTCAAATGAATAAATATATGTAAAGTGAATTCGAATTATATCAAGGAGGTTACGTACAGCGCCATCTGCACGCGAATAGATCAAACAATAATGCCGATAATTCTGTCAATACAGATCTCGAGCATTCGAACGGGAATAAATATGAAATGAAAAGGAGAGTTACAAACAAACAAACAAAAAAACATACACACATACAGGTGGAGCTAATGAAAGCGTGGTAATAAAAAAATTTACTTTTTTCAATTAAGGAAATACATGTAAAGTGAATTCGAATTATATCAAGGAGGTGACGTACAGCGTCATCTGCCCGCAAATACATCAAGCAATAATGTCGATAATTCTGGTGTTACAAACAAACAAACTGACAAATATACATACAGGTGAAGCTAATGAAGTCTGTTTTTCTCGATAGTTTTATATTAGTTGAATAGTTTCGGCCATTACACCATTTTCAAAACTAACTAGATTACATTCAAATCTGAGTATTTATACCTACATTGCCTATACTTGTCATAAATAATTTGATACCTACATTTGATACCTAACACCTGTGTTAGGAATCACACGTTAAATGGTACGACCTAGTTAATCCTTAGCTCGACAACCCTCTGAGGGTTGTCGTTCCGTTAACCAGCTGTCACTGGTTAACGGAAAAACAGATTTTAAACAAACAGACAGATCAACATTTCTACCAGTTTGGCCTGTATATATGGCGGGACATTCTAGTCGATATATACGAGATATCTTCCCTTTGTATAATTCAGGTTTGGTATTAAATAATCTGTTTCCTAAATTTCCGTTGGATGTGTAGGATGTTCGTAGATTGAGTTTTGAAAGATAATTTTTAATATTCCCGGAGATTCTATATGCATAATTGATACTAACATATTTGTGTTCTGGTCATATGGAAATTGAATAAAGTTATTTCATTTCTGATTTTTGTTGATATTTCAATTTATCTCACTGTTTTCTTCTATCTCTACGATGAATTTGATTTTATCGTGTAGACTATTGAGGAATTTCAAGTAATGAGTTATTTTCTAGTTGAACCATCGAAGCACACTAATGTATCATCTACATATCTAAACCAGTACACAATATATTTTTGGGAAGATATTTAGGAAGATCCGCTATTAATGGACTTGGAGGTGATTCCATCGGTAGGCCCGAGTTTTGTATATAAAATGTACCTATTATTCAATTTAAAATAGCTTTGTTTTAAATACGTGTTGAACAGTTCACAGAGTTCACTGTTGACATATGGGTTGGTATTATGTCTATCTAATATGTTTTTTATCAGGGGAAGTCATTCATCTATTGGAATATTTGGAAACATGTTCTTGACGTCAGTGTGTTTCTTTGTCAGTACTACAGAATTTAGTATGGTGTGGGAAGATTTGAAATCAGTGATCTCCCTGAATCAAACAGAATCCTGTGAATTCCTTCACTGAGTGCATGTTCCGCTACAGCCGACTTGTTCGATTGGCCTAGTCTGCAGTTTCTTTCATGCTTCTTCATCCTTGTTCCCAGAGATATCTGGTGATTCCGATAAGCCCCCAGGGATCTATATCTCAATAAAGATCTTGAAAAGTATCAACTGAATATTATGAAAACCCAAGTAGCAGTTTCCTTCAAGAAAGATATCGAGTTCGGAGCTGGACACTTTTGTGTCCAGCTGCGAACTCGATATCTACTGAGTCGATTAATTTATTGAGTATGAGTCAGCTTCTCAGGAAATTTCGAGCCTGAAAGATGTAGAGCAATGTATAACAGCAATTCTTTATGATCGATACAGCTTAAATTGAAACTTTTTTGGAATATTCCTATTCAGAAAAAGAATATCCATCAGATTGGAAACCCAATCATCATAGCATTCTTGATAGCCTGGAACATCAAACGAAGGTTAGAGATTTGAATACCACTGAAGTGCTTCTGTAATCTCCATCGAAAAAAATTTGTATACTCGTATGTGGTGAAGTACGCAAAATTGAGAGAAAACTGATCTAGATCCTTCTGGTCGGTAGCAAAAGCTGTCGATCAGAACTTTACAAAATCCACAATTCCACCACTAACAGGAGCGGATGGTTCAATTGCAACAATATCTATAGGAAAAGCAAATCTACTAGCCCACTCCACAGTCGATTTTCTGGGAAAGGCACCACCCACCATTCCCATACTAGAATCCACAATGCCGGATATAACTTTTCGACATCGCAAATAAAGTATTTTGCTGAATTTTCAACCTTCTTGTTGGAAGATTGCTCGCGGTGAGCCCATTCCCAAAAAGGGCAAGAAAAATCTTTCAAATAACTAATAACTAAAATATTTAAGCATATCCTTAAATATTTGGCCGGCTTCAACATCTTGAGCGATCATCAATATGGCTTTTGGAAACAAAGCTCAACAGGTGGCCTTATATCCTATGTCACCCATATTTGGAATAACGCAATGGAGAAACATGAAGACTCAAGAGCTGATGCGCTTGATATTTCTAGGGCATTTGACCGTGTGTGGCTTGAGGGTTTGCTGGTCAAACTTCGATGCTATGACTTAAAATCTGTTTTAAAATCTGTTTTTCCGTTAACCAGCTGTCGCACCCCTACGAACGACAACCCTCAGAAGTCGAAACTTGTGCGAGCCAAGGATTAACGAGGTCTTACCTTTTAACGTGTGATTCTTAACACGAGTTGTCGGTAGCAAGTGAAGATCGATCGTTCAGACTAGGGCTTGAACCACCGACCAGCACGGCAGTCAATTCGAGTGAGTGAACAAAGCACCCACACCGAACCGCTTGGCTACCGACTGACCAATTATTTTTGTGTATGACTCTTCAGCTTCCTGAAAGAACGTTCCCTGCAAGTGGCCGTCGATGGATATCTCTCGAGTGGTGGAAAAAAACAAGAATCCAATATATTGTTTTGCTTACGACAGAACACTTGTCTCGTCATTCCATTTGGATTCCAGGACATTGGCTACGGAAGTACATCTTCATCAGCAGCAGGAGATTGCATATCTTAATGATGATCTAGAAGTGATTTCAAATTGGGGTGAAAGTAACCAGGTTCGATTCAATGCCACAAAAACCCAGGTATCGGTTTTCTCCAAGAAGATGAATGTCTCCGAACCGGATATAACAATATCAGGTCAGATAATTCCGCTTTTTGCTTCGATAAGTTTGCTGGGGGTTAAAATGGACATCAATATGTCTTGACACAATCATGTCGCTGGAATTGCAAAGGCTGCTTCTCAAAATCTCGGAACACTGTTCCGAACCAGAAAACGGTACACACCTCAACCACTTTTGATGCTTTATAAAGCTGAGATCAGACTTTCTTTGGAGTATTGTTCTCATGTATAAATATCTGCCCCCTAACGTATATTGGAGTTGCTGGATTTCATCTAGAAAAGAGCCATCTGCCTGATCGCAGACACGAACATCACGTGCAACCTTGATAGCTTGGAACATCGAAAAAAGGTTGTAGATTTGTTTCTCTTCTATAGATATTTTCATGGGAGGTGTTCAAGTACATTTGATTCCACAAAGAGCGGTACATATCAGAAATACGCGACGGACTGTGGCTGTTCATCGTTTTGAGGTTCAACTCAAGTACTCTTTAATCTGGATTCAAATCCAATGTGAATCGCTACTTTCGCACAGGCACCGCTCTGAGAGCGCCTTAAGGATTTTCTTGTAGTGCTTGTGTTTTGTCCTTAAAAAATTTTTCGGTGTGGGTACCCGTCAAGCTAACGTCCTGCGACTATTCCGGAACAAAATACAAAAAATATCTAATACAAAAAATACCCATTATTGTTCACTTCCATTTTCAGACAATCGAATTTCATAAATTAGTGTAGATGATGCATATTCAATCGTAGCGGATTGTTTTTGTTAAATTCATATTCAGGAAAGACTATTGTCAACTAATCCAAAGAAAAGAAATTAACGATATGTGACACAACGAGCAGATTAAAAATTTCATTCGCCAAACGAAAACGGAGCAATTATTTCCAATTCAAATAGGTAGGGTCGATCGGCGGATATCGAATTAAAATATCAAAATGCAATGATTTGAACGGCGCTCGGCGACGGGGGAGGCCTAACATTCGAGCATCGCGCAGCATACAAAGCTGGCTAGATCGAGCGATAACCACATATCGTTGGGGTAACAATTGGATTAGCCATTTAACGTCAAGTTTGAGTAATGGCCGGTAACCCAACGCCCCTCTATACCGACCGAGTTGCTGCTGATTAAAATGTAATCTAATATAGCTACCGGAAAATGTACTGAACGCAAACCGAATATTTTGGCTTTGTATTTCGATTTTATTGTTTTATTTGTTTGCTGGATGAAAATCTCATCTGGTTCGGTTCGTTAGTATCAATTAAATACACTCTTGGCAGAACAATGTGTCAGGTTCTGAAGATATTTTGGCAGAACAGATCTTGAATGATTCCTTGGATAGCCCCATACTGGAGAAAGGATTTTTGTTATAGAAAAGACTGTAGACGTTACTAATCCACTGAATTTTTTTCTAGCCAAAACCATCCTGTTATGTTAGACATTGAAAATTCGAAAGTCCATGACCTCTCACTTGTAAAAAAATATATAATAGTGGAGGGTATGATTTAGCTTGAAAACTACTATGACGACAATTTAATACATTTTTTTGGTATTTACGTTGAGTTGGTATAGCTTCTATCGAGGTCACTTTACTGCACTAAATGAGTATGGTGAAATTGGAACAACTTTGGTAACCTTGCTTTCTTTCTTGGCAGTTCTGACGACCATCATGTATGTCGTGAGTTTGGATGACATACTCACGGCAGAAAGTGTTTTATTCTGCCACCAATAAGAGTAGGCTCACAAGCAGTCTACATTGGATATAAGACACGTGTCTCTCTGACTTGATTCTATTCAATTGGTTGGGATAGTTTAAACATCATAAGCCTGAATCCAGTTGAGGTGGCTTCAGGCACTTGATAGTTCGTACCGTAATTTGTGTTCTGGTGTTGTGGAAGTGTTTTCAATAGATTGGCTTCAGGAAGCCTTATACTATGAAGCGCCCTTCGCATTCCAAGTGGATGGACATAATCGAAACATTCTGTCTGATAGTACCAAAACGAGGTAGAAATTTTACTTCTTCTGTTTCGTCAGTCAGCACTACCTTGCTTTTGACCCCTTCGAGTTGGTCAGTTGTGGAGACTCCTGCCATTAATTAATGATCATATCCCATATCGTGAGGTGACTGAAATCTGAGAATTATGTTCCGTAAGTAGATGCAACGATGAGAGCTAATAATAGTATGGTCTGTATAGATTCAAAAAATTCATAAATTATTCAATTCGTTTCCCTCATCTTTCAGTGCAAACATTTGTTCATTTCAAATAGAAACATCCTAATATACAAAGAGTTATTAAATAGAGTATATCTGAACGTAATAATAATATCCACCATAATATCATTAATACTATATCGTACACTATAAATTAACAATAAGATTTAATGAAAAGATGTACATAGAATCTATAAATATTTTTGATTTAAGGAACACTACTACAATCTTTAAAAGGTTCTCTAAGTTTATTATACTTTTTAGGTCGTTTTGAAACACTGATTTCATTGTACCAGTCACTTTGGTATTTGGTATATCAAATTGATTATGAATATTTTTTTGAGTATTTGTTCTTGTTTAATAGGCGAGTTCTTCAGATCTAGAGGTAGAAAAATCCTCAAGAGAACTTGGTAATAAATTTTGTGATAATTTGAATACGAAAATCATAGCTATTTGATATAACTTTTGGGAGACATATACCCATTGTGGAAAGTCTAATATGAAAAAAAATAATGGGATATCTATTCACTCTCATTCAAATATCATACCAAGATTTTGCAGTTTTTGCAGTGCCGATGACTTGTTAAAGTCAAATGAATACAATTAAGTAGCACAAGAAGCAGCATTCTGTACGATGCTTTTATAAAGAGTTCTTCGAGTACATGGTAAGTTTACCCCTAGAAAAGAGGTACAATTTATTTTATTTTTCTCTGAGAATGAAAAGACATTATTCTTCTTGATGAAACCATAGCCTAAAAACCAAGCATTCATAATTCAAAGTGCTGAAAACTTCTTCATGTTGAAAATTGTTTTATTTGACAATAGTGGGAAACTATATTTGTGAACTCAGTTTGTATTGCCTTGGAATGCAGAATTAACGGATTATTTTCAAGGCAAGTAGGTTATATGATAAGGTTCCTGTCTTTTCGGCCAATATTCGTTTCATACGAAACCAAAAATTTCATAACGAATATCTTTTTACTTTCATGGTAGAGGTCGGTATATAGGACTCACTCCTTTTTATATGTTTGAGGTTGGAGAATGATTGGTTCCAATAAATTCGTCACTTCTTATTTCCCACAAAAGCACCAATATCCATAGCTGCACGAAAGTACATCGCTCAGTCACGCATAAAATATAAACTGAGACTGCTCATGCTAGAAACAAATGCTAATTTGTCTCTTCGTTTCCGTATTCATAGCATGGTTCAATATAAAATATCAATAACAATGTCTTGAAACAATATTCAAATGATGTTTAAGTCATATTCAACACACATAAAATTAGTATTTTTCGATTGTCATTATATACCTACGATCGTTTTCGAATGATGATCATTAGTCTTCAGTTTTTATTTTATTATTTTATATTATTAGCATTTCAATTACTGAATATTACTGCAGTTTTATCACAACACCAAACCGTTATTTTTAACACATCGACACGTGTTTCAATCACCAAGTGATCATTTTCAAGAGGAAGATTTAACTGAGATAAAACTCCAGTAATATTCATTACTACATTAAAGGTTACAAACAGTGCATCACAAATTTGATTTAGTGTGCAACCCGTTGATTAATTAATTTTCATTCCAAGTTACAATTCTTTTTTCCCTTCACAAATTACGGGTTTTATAATTTTAAATTTGATCAACACTGTGTCCAAGATAGAGGGGTCAAAATGGGAAAATAGGAATCTGTTAAAGAACAAATTTGATTAATGTTGCCTATTTTAAAGCGTATTCAAAAGACGTTTTGAGTGTGTTACATCAGTGAAGTTATTGCCGAAAAGACTAACTTAAAATTGATTACTATGTTTTTCGGAACAAATAAAAAATAAAATTCGTTATGTTTTCTCATCGAAATCTGTCAACGCTATCTGCTTCAGCTTGAAAAATAGCAAAAAAAGTGTTCTTGTTTTTTAATATCTGAATAACGTTGAGAAATTTAAAACGAAACTGAAGATTTTTGGTTCTTTTCGACTATTTTCGAAAATAATGAGACTTTTCATAAATTGTAAAACGTCACTCATATAAGCTCTAACTAAAACAAGCAACTCCATCCTGATTCAACCGGTTTTGCATCTCTTACAGTTCTCATCATCTTTCAATTCTGATATTTTTGAAATTTCTTTCATTCTTTTTTCTTCTCTTGTATTTCTAAAATGTGTAAAATTTTTTCAGAAGTGTCCGATTTCTTATAATTAACTTTTGTGTTCCCTAGTTGAAGCAGTTTATGGTTCGTTCAAATATTGTATTAAATAGTTTCCTGGGCATATCTGACTTGTAACTATTACAGATAATTCGCCGAATTTAAGGGCTCTATGGAATTTAATGTTTTTAATTATATCTTTAATATTACTTCCACCGGTGTCAAGTTGGTGATACTCTGTATCTGAGACTTAGCGAGCAACGTTTTCTAATAAAACCATTGGTCAAGTATCAGCTTTTAAAGTTATATTATATTTTCCAAACATAAATATTTTTTTTAATTTCATCTTAATAAAATACAATATCTTTCCCGCAATAATTCTTTTGGTGCTCTCCCATCGTCTTTGTTTTGGTCGGTCGGTAGCAGGTCGGTTCGACGTGGGTGCTTTGTTCACTCACTCAAATCGGCCACCGTGTTGGTCGGTGGTTCAAGCCCCAGGCTTGTTATTCCTTAGCTCGCACAAGTTTCTACTTCTGAGGGTTGTCGTTCGTAGGAGTGTGACAGCTGGTTATCGGAAAAACAGATTTTTTTTTAAACAGATTTAAACAGATGTGATATTGGTTCCAAAATAATCGAATTTTTCACATGTTGTACACTTCTATAACCTATTATTATTTTATGTGACTGTTTCATATTATTTCAAAAGCGAGAGCAACTAAAATAATATTCAATTTTATTCAAATCCATCCAATCTATTCTCCTTTGTTTCCAACAACATATCAATCTATCATTTTATCAGTGGCACCACTCGATGAATATGCAGAACTGACAATGGTTTTAACCCGGATTTTGTTCTCTAAAATAATTTCAGGTGCTTCAAAATGTTATTGTTTCAAGACATTGTTATATTTGACGTTTTAAAAATTTGCAATGATTTCAACGGTATTTTGTTACTGGCTGGTCCAGCTATGCCACTGGAGAAGCAATAATCAGTTAAGATTATGAAATCTTCCCTAGGTTTCTAACCAATCAAATAGATAATATCACGTAAGTTTTTGATGAAAATGCATGTTCAATCAACACGATGTCAAAGAGGAAATTTTACTGCAGTGTTCCCAATCAGTCGGCTTTATGAAATGTTTTTGTCAAAGGAAAATGCCCAACTGACCAGGAGAAGGAAATCGAAGTCAGTAACGCCGTAGAGTGAATTATTAGAAAGTAAACGATGGTGGACAAGCGATTACGGTGGCTATCAGCTCTTTTCGGTTCCGATTAAGTTAACTGTCACTATAACTTTTCTGGATTTCATCCATGATCCTATCCTTCTTCCTTTTATGGTGATATTTTCGCATATGGTCGGCACGTAGGATATTATTTCATCTGGATATTTTGCCAGAAAACTGTGGGGCGTCAGTGTGGCCCACTGAAACAAAAGAGTTTTTGTGTTAGCGGAGATTTCAAGTTATGGAATACATATATGGAATGATCATTGAAAAAGAACAGAACAGTATGTTTCATTTTCGATTATAGTGATTTATTTCGGTTCAATAAAGTGGTTTTCTGAGTGGTTTAGGTATTTTGGAATAGAAATCGAAAGAAGGAAATTTCGAGAGAGTGTAAAAATTAGATATAGACAGACTCACCAGTTTTTAGTAGCGTAATTCAATGTAGTGAAAAAGGGACCTCTCTTTGTATTATGGATTTTGATTATGTCGAGCAGAAAACTGAAATAAACCATCAGGCACCTGTGCAACGTCTTCTATTTGAAAGATTCAATTGTCATTCTGACTCCCACCCCGGAGTATGTGTTTGTGGAGTTGTTTCCGGACTTTCCTGGAGCTGCTGTGGACATCCTACTGAATCAACTGCAGATAGAGCTTATGACTAGTTGGAATGAATTTCGTTCGTTCGGAATACTCTGTCTGAAATGACCTTTCCTGACTGATGAGGAGCCAGTACTCCGAAACCGGTCTATCATCGGTGGTCATCCCGATCAAATGAAATTAATTTCTGCTTTTCATATATAGAAAATTCATTGCGATGAATCTTCCAAATGGAATTGTTGAAAAGGTTTATGATGGTTTCACTCCAGCTTTCTGCGCGGCATTAGCTGGATTAGCTGTTGTTGTTTTTCCGTTGGGTATCTACCACACCTATCTACAGAGTCATAGGTTCACATGTGAGGCAAGGATATGGTGTTTTCACCAACTTTTCATGAGTTACTTCCGACAAGCCAGTGTTTGCAGTGAGTTTGTGAAAAATATCACCGATTAAGCATGTCCAAGTATTAACTTCAGTTCTTTTTTACGGAGACATTTGGAAGAATTACATTTGGAAAATTAGGAATTTTGAGCAAATATAAATGCATACATAAGCGTGGAAATAATAATAATAATATACTTTATTGTCATTAAGATTAAATCTTGTGGACAAAGCTTGTGAAAAATAAATACAAATGTTAATATAGAAATATAAAATAGGATTATAAAAACACCTACAAAAAAGTAAAGTTTTAATATACACTATAGTTCAACGCCGAAATTTTGTAAAAACATGGTTGTAAACAGACTTGTTTTAAAATATTATCAACACTTATATAATAGACATATAAACATATATTTCAACCTCCAGAACGGAATACAATTGCCAAATATAATGACCAGAATCACGTTTGTATTAATTTCTATCCAATTGAAGAAGGTGAGGTTGTGAGTGCTCTGAAGAAAATGAAGGACAAAATGACATCTGGTCCAGATAACATACCTTCTTTCTTCATCAGGGACTGTTCTGGTTGTCTCACTGTTGTTTTAACTAAGATCTTTAATTTATGTTTAAAAATGAGAACATTTCCTGAGAGATGGAAAGAGGCTAGAGTTTGCCCGATATTCAAGAATGGCGATGAAGATAAAATCGAAAACTACAGAGGTATTTCATTGCTCTGTAACTTTGCAAAAGTTTTTGAAATCATTTTGTATAATCGTATATATTCCTGTATCCGAAATATGATATCTCAAAATCAGCATGGATTTGTCAATAATCGCTCAACAGTGTCAAATCTGATATTTATCACTCAATATATCGCAGAGGTGCTAGATGACCATAGTCAAGTAGATGTCATCTATACAGATTTTGCAAAAGCATTCGACAGAGTGGATCACACCATTCTATTAAATAAATTGAGTGCAATTGGCTTTACTGAAAATGCAAGAGATTTTATAGAATCTTATTTATCAAACAGAAAGCAGTATGTTTCATATAACGGATTCAATTCCGACATTTAACTAGCATCATCTGGCGTTCCTCAAGGATCAAATTTGGGACCACTTCTACTTTTAATATTTGTGAATGATCTATGTAACAATTTAATATGTGAAAGGTTGTGCTTTGCTGATGATTTGAAGATTTTTTCTATTGTGAATGATACGAATGACTGCTTAAATCTGCAGAAACAACTGGATTATATTCAAAATTGGTGCAATATTAACAAGTTATGTCTTAACGTTAGAAAATGCAAAGTTCTGAGTTATACTAGAAAAATTACATCAATACAATATTCTTACAAGGTTGAGAATACTCAACTGGAACGATGTACCAAAATCAAGGATTTAGTTGTTATTTTTGACAAAGAGTTGAATTTAATAGAAAACACAACCTTAAAAGTCTCCCAAACACTGAAGACATACGGTTTCATAATGAGAAATTGTAGAAATTTCACCAACATCAAAGCATTGAAACTACTGTATTTTTCTAATGTACGATCAAAACTTGAATATGCTAGTATTGTCTGGTCCCCTTTTTACGAGTGTCATAAAACAACCATTGAGGGCGTTCAAAAAAGATTTTTGAAATTTCTCATCTTCAAAATAGGGGAACAAACAATGAGGAATTATGCATGAGGGTCAATATTGACAGCTTAGAGTGCAGAAGAAATTGTGCATTTGTTATATTTTTGTATAAAATCTTGAATGGCCTTATTGACTCTCCCAGCCTGCTCAGCCTGATTAATATCAATGTTCCTTCATATTTTTCTCGAAATCATGCAACTTTCAAACTTCCAAGAATAAGAACAAATATGCAATTGAAATCTCCACTTTATATAATGTGTAGTGAATTCAATAAAATTAGCAATCGAATTGACATTCATTCGTGTTCCATCAAGGAACTCATCTCGGTGATGAAAAATTAAACAGCATTGTTATATCGATATTTCGTTAATTTTTGATATGTTATTTTAATCATTGTTTAATCTACTAAATATTATTATTAATTTACTCATACACACCATTTTATGTTTTGTTATTCTTTAATATTGTCCTGTAAATGGGAAACTGTTGGACAATAAAGGCTATTATTATTTTTTTTTTTTTTTTTATTTTTTTTTTTTTTTTTCCACCGTAGTGTGCGCTGGTCAGGCCCTATCCCCCGAAGCCCCGATACATTCGGGAGGGCGCGCCAGCATAATCAACCAATGACCACTCCCCACACCGTGGGGTAAGTGATCATTGGGTCCGAGAATCATGTGCCCTGAGCAAACGCAGTGAGCCAAGAATGACAGCCTTCTGCATCTGTGCGGCTAAGATTTCTGCCTTAGTGCGGCAAGCCGGTATGATTTTGAGATTCGAGAGTAGAGAAGACGTCATTCCACCAAGGACTCCAATAAACAGAACGACCATCTTGACAGAGTGATCTGGATAGAGTCTGCGGAGTTCGAAGAGAAAATCTCGATATTTTATCCGTTTTTCCTCCTCTTTTCTGACGATATTCGTCTCGCCAGGAGCTGAAAACTCCACGACAAATATCATTTTGGTCTGGTGGTCGAGAAGGACTACATCAGGCTTATTAGCTTGTATGAGCCTGAGGGTGGGGAACGAATAGTTCCAATAAATTCGGCACTTCTCGTTCCCCACAACGGATTCAATATCCCCCGGAGCGTAGGGCAACACCGGTGTCTCGTCAATACCGTAAGAGTGCCGTAGATGGTAATATAGCACTCTTAGGGCCGCGTTATGTCGATGGATATAGGCCGAGACCGCATATGCTGGACATGCTGATAGCAAGTGCATTAGGGTCTCGGGCGCCTCGCGGCAGGCCCTGCATCTTGTGTCAGGAACCTCTATACCCCCTATTATTATTATTATTATTATTATTATTATTATATCCTTATACAGAATATTACATAAATAAACACACCCATGGCATCAGACAATCAAACACTTATATCCAAACAAGAATATAAACAACAATCTTATATAACCTAAGTAAATCCAAATATGCACATTTTGTCACGTAAATGTATCATTATAGAACTCTTGCAAATTGGTCTATCAGTCAATAATGTTTTTACTCTTATTCTAAACATTTTGTTGGTCAAATTTGCCGGTCATTCATCTGAGGGCAAGTGATTAAACATCTTGACCCCATTGTAATAAATAGAATTTTTGACCAAATTTGTTACAGAAATTGTCAATTTCAACGCGGTGGAACGTAGGTGGGATTCAATGAGGGCGTAATACACCGTTCTGATGGCAGTTTTGATTCCCAAATTTATTGAAGTAACTCTCACTGCATAACCTCCAGAACAAATTTTATCTTGTAAGTTGTTTGATATGTTCAAATAAATTTGAGCTTATTGTCAATGTGAATATAAATATATATTTATTAGGAAAATCTTTAGAAGGAAATTGAGAATTATAAAATGATACAGAACAACCATATTATCCAACCCCCATATTACTCAACAACCAACCAGTTTCCCGCTAAAAGCAGAACTTCAGGAGATTTATGCGACTTGAGGTATGATAGGCAGATAGATAGATTACTTCGGGTGATAACAGCGAACACCATATTCCCGAAATCTTATAGAAAATTTCAATTTTTGTTTTCAAATGAATGACAGATAAATCAAGTGAAAGTTTTTCTGAAATTAAGTATATAAAAATATCACATAATAACAATATTCACTTTTCTTGCAGCAACCACGAATTCCGTTTAATATGTAGATATACGTCGAGCAGGATGAAGTTAATGTAGAAGGATTTGTAAATTTCCTAGAAGCATTGAAGGCCTGGAAGGCTTCTGCTTTATACTTCATCCTCAATATTGAATATCCAAAAGGTTTTTCAATAATATTAGAGTTGTTACAGCGTCTAATTTTGAAAATTCAGCAGATTTCGGTTCCAAATATAAAAGGCTGAATCCGGTGAAGGGGAAATAGTTTTCAATTTTATAAACAAATTTGTTCAACTTCAAAAGTGAAGATTTTATAAAATAATGTGCTTGAAATTAACTTATGTACTTATTTGTGATGCACTGTTTGGAACCTTTGTTGTAGTAATAAATATTGCTGGAGTTTTTTCTCAACACCAAACCGTTATCTTTAACACCTCGACACGTGTTTCAATCACCAAGTGATCATCTTCAAGAGGAAGATCAGAACTTGAAGATGTGGTGTTGAGAAAAAACTCCAGTAATATTTATTTACTTATAACTTACAGTTGATAATACTCTTTGAGATTCATTGTAACAGAAACCTAATTTAATGTGTTTTTATGTTTGAAATGTATTTTTTTCTAATGTTCATGCAATATATGCTGCACTGATGATGTTGAATTAAATTATAGGTAGTTGAGTTTCAACAACATTTTTTAAATTTTACTTTCTAGTTGGTTATTATTGTTAGATGCCATATGTTACATTTCTCAGTATGTTTTAAAATTCATGTTCAAAAGATCAGTTGAACTTGAATTTATTGAATTCTAATAAATTTGGCACACATTCTTGACTTATAGTATTCTGATATGATACAACTCCTTGAAATAATGATTCAAGTTTATGTACACATTCCTCAGTGAGATATGATAATTCTGTTATACATTGAAATATATATTTGGATTTGACCTTCACATAATAACATATAATTGGATTCGAAAAGACATGTGTTTTGGACTAGTTGGCCCTTATCAATATGGTGTAGTCAAATGGCACAGATTGGGCAATTACGGGGTTACAAATAAAAGCTCAACTATATGCAGTCATCAACAGAAGTCAGTAGCACATCTGTGATTTTCTTAAGAAGATCTAGTATTCACAAAAGGCAGCTATAGCTACTTACGTGGAATTTTCTATCCGGAAATGGTAACAATAGGTAACAATAGGATTCTGATATATAAATCCAAGAAACAGATTTATCGGACATACTTTGCTTTTATTTCAGTGCTATATGCTTGATAAAACTTTCCCTTTGATATATAACACTCAACTTTCAAATTAACATATAGGCAAAAGTGAAATATGTCCATTGTAAAATGACAATGAAATATGTGAAAATACATTATTATAATACATTGTAAAAATACAGTGAAAATGGAAATATACAATGTGAAAATACATCATTAATTAGGTAAATATTACCTAAGTTCATCTGCAAAATTGAGTTACTTTTGAGGAAATTTACTTAAAATATTATTTAAAATTACATTACATCTGCAGAATTATTCCAATTCATATTTTACTGTTTCATTAGTATTTGTGGGAAAACACAAAAGTTGTCGTGTTATTTTCCATTATATCAACGGTTTTTGTTCTACATAATTTATAATGGACTGTCTTCATTACAATCACTGTTGTATTTTCACATTATATTACGTTGGTTATTTATGGCTAACGTAATGTTATGTAAATTTACAATTTTTTTTCAACAGTGCTGTTCAATTTCAATAATGTAACTACTAGGAAAACTTCTGGAGATTGTAATGAAAAATATCTGGACTGTGAACAGTTCGGTATCAGATTAGCCGTTTCTACTAAAGAAAACATTCTGAAAAAGGTTACAGAGAGGAGAGCCCTGGGAGAAAAGAAAAAGTTGAAATTACGATAAGTGGAGGAATTGCTGATCAACTCGTATTTATGTAAACGCAAGCAAGGTATCTTCGACGAAATTAACATATCTTCTATTAACATCGTTGAGCATGAGTTGAGATCTTGGGTCCGTAATTTTTCTTGATCACCTCAATTTTTTTATAACAAAAGAGAAAAACCATTTTATAGCTGCATTTGACATCCAACATTACAGAATGAAAAATTTTCTCTTGGTTTTTAGCAAAGCTGAACAGGGACAAAAGTAAACTATAATTCCCTCTTCAAATTTTTGTAATATAGAAAACACCAGCATCAAACTATTCGGAGTCATTTTGTTAGGCAACTTCCATGTTTGTTGGAATTTGACATGTAAGTGGGTTTCTTGGAACAACTTCGTATTTTCCTGAAATACCTGAAATGTTAGTGGTATATATTACATAAAGAGTTTTCAAATTGTTCCAATATGTTTTTATATGCATGATCTTTTACTTCATTTATTTCTACATTGACTCACACCAAGACTTTATTTTATTATAAACAATGTCGAATACAATTCATCTATGAATTCATAACGATCATCCAGTTTGCCCTGTGGGTAACTTGACTTTATCAATTGTTCAAAAGTATCATGTTCATGACGAATCACGAGATCGAAATGAAACTGTATCCGTTCCAAGGTTTTTTTTTTTCGAAAGCAGAGACTGTAAATTACGGCTTTTACGACGACCAAGTTGACGATGACTAATCTCGGTATTTCATAAACACAAATAACCCAAATGACATATAATTTGTTCAGCCCAGAATGAATTTTATAGTACACTTTTGCGGATTTCTGAATGGAGTCAGGTAGTTGTAGTAATGTTGGTCGGCGGAAGAAGAAGAAACCGAGATTACAGGTAGCAACGGAAGTGAGCACTGCTTTGTCTAGACAAAAAAACGACCACCGAGTGACGACCTCCTGATTGCTCTAAGTCATTTGTTCGATATCATAAAATGGACCAAGATAAGATTAACAAATTTATTGTTATTAGTTTGTTTGGTGCTAATTGCGTGAAAATGTTCTTTTCTCTATTAGTGGTGTTCTAAAGTGACGGCTGAGTAAAATATAGGTAGGTATACCTACATTGTTTTGGTGACGTGATATAACACTGAAAGGAAAAAGAATTGGAAAGTAGTGATTTTTGTTCACTCATTGAATTATTAGCATACATTTTCAAGATCATTGATTATCAATCATTGATTAGTGGTTATTATTGAAACGCATTCGTTTTTCAAATCAAATTTGATTATTTATTTATAAATCAAGTTGTTTTTTATGTCTGTTCACTGGGGTAATTTGTGAATGAATGGAGAATTTGCCGATTTTTTTTTTGAAAAACGGTCAACGATATATGAACAGAAAGATGTTATTGAAACAGAAATTATATTTTGAGCCCCAAAATGAAACGTCACTGATTTTTCCGATTTCTTTACTGAAGCAAAGTTGAAATATTACAGTCACTCTGTCTTTGGCCCTTCAATTGATTTCTAACTTTTCTTATATTCTATGTGACAATATTGATATTTGGCATTTGGCGAACGCACAATATACCTATGTTGGTGACTTTAATGTCGTTTGATTACCCGATTTCAGTCAGAATATCAACATCGACCGCTGAACGGAATTTATCCAGTCTTTCACTGAAGCAACGAAATGGCTTTAGTCTTGTCACGGAAAAACAGAATATGCTTATCAGAAAAATGGAGTACTTTAGGCTGCTTTCTTAATATCGATAATAGTTCTTATAGTCGTGGAATCCAGGAGAAGACGTATCGACGAGACAAGTTGCAGATATTAGACTGCATACTTCGAGGATGCATGAGGATATAGTTTATTGACTGTACACAATAAGCCACTTTTTGTGGCCACTCTATATTTGTTCATCGTATGAAAGTTATGAATACTATAATTTTGGCAGAGAAAAATATGCACCATGAAAGTATTTTTGACGTCAGAAGGGATGTATGCGTCGTTGGCGTCTGTGCCAATACATTTCGAATATAGAAATACATCAACTACATGTAATCCTAAAGAGCTTGTAACATTTTCTCGTCATTTGCAATAACACTACCCGTACCTCAGTCTTTTGGGTTCAGGTCGGAAGTATGACTTGTATTCTGTAGGAAATATTGTAGTTATCTAGCTGTCAAGCCCTTACATAAATAAGTAATTACAATATAATAAATATAGTTTAAAAAACTAAAAAACACTCTTTTAAAGAACATCGAACTGAAAAGTATTTTTTTTAATAAGCTTAAGACACTAACGAACGAAAAATACTAGTATTATTGTGAAAAAAGCGACGGGCACTTGAAGAAATACATGTAAAGTGTACGAATTATATCAAGGAGGTTACGTACAGCGTCATCTGCCCGCGAATAGATGAAGCAATAATGTCGATATATCAAGGAAGTTAAGTACAACGCCATCTGCCCGCGAATAGATCAAGCAATTATGTCGATAATTCTGTCAAATACAGATCCCGATATGAAATGAAAAGGAGAGTTACAAACAAACATACATACATACATGTGAAGCTAATATAAAGCGTGAAAAATACAAACGTATATTCAGTTAACTAGTTTGGTGATCCAATAATGTTTCTGAAAAAAGTTTGGTTGGGTAACAGGATCAAATTTTTCTTAAAAAAACAATTGTTTTCTTGCCGACGTTTCGAATTTAATTAAATTATTCTTTAGGGCTCGAAAAGTAGTTTTTTCATGTTGATAATATTACTATGTCAAAAACCATCAGATACATTAGATACATATTGGAAATAAAAAAAACATTGTAACAACCAAATTTCTCGGAAATATTCATATTCACAGTGGGCATACTTGAAGATATGCTATAAATTAATTGCTAATAATTAATTATTCACTCTGGCAATATTACTTGGCCTTAAGCTGCTATCACGGAAAATCCCCGGTAGGAGACCTCGGGACTTTCCCTCGATAGAAAGCCAATCAAAGTATTGCATGCAGATGCAGTCTCGCTTCATGTTCCTATATTATAATTTCTAAAAGTATTCGATGTGAAAATAAATAACAGTGTTACATAGTTTTGAAACGATAATACGTGTTCAATAAGTAGAAATTCGGATTGGGTCGTGAAGAAGAAAAATAACACCTACAATTTTTTCATTTATCAAGAATAAGGTAGAAAGTATTTATTATGCTCACACTCATATTTTTTATAGTTTTCTTTACACGATTCACAATTATGTCTATTATTTGTTCATATCTTCGATTTGTTGCACTAGAATCCACCTTCTTTTTTTTTCATAGGTATGCATATTATATTGTAATAAACATATTTATATAACGTTAGTGAAATACCAAAGTAGGCAATTTACAAAGAAATATCATTATGTATTATATTAATTCAATTTTTATTCAAACGAATTAATCCACTCAAAAATAATAATACTAATATATTTATTCGTCTTGAGAAACACAAGGTGCAATTAAAATCAGGCTATATACATTTTAAGATTCCACAATCAATGTTGGTCATGAATTGAGAAATAAAAAATACCAAGACATACTCATTAAAACAAATTACATTACATGATGGAATTTGAGAATTAGACGGTAATCATAATGTTAAAAAAATGATATCCAGACATTCAAGAATATCAAGATCGTTAAGAAGTTCAGTACAAACATTTGATTTAAATTACAATACACATAGAAATTAGTCAACTGGGAGCATACCTATTATTTAGGTGTCCACATTGAAGGCATCTCTATTTAGTTGGAAACTTCCATAAAATTCATTGATATCATACAAAGGATTTTCAGTTAGGAAACACTTCAGAAAGTACTTAAATCTATTGAATGACAAACTGCGAAAGTCTAGTGGCAGAGTATTGTATAGCTTAAGGCCAATATTGTCAGTCCTTTTCAGTCTATTTGCTTGCATGACGAGGTCTGATTTATTTCTAGTATCATGATGGTGTATGTCTGTACGATAGGTATGATTATTTATATTTAGTCGAATATGTAGTATAGGTTTTCATAAACATTGACTGAATACAGTGTCATTATTTTGAGATTTTTAAATATTGGACTGCAAGTTTTATCCCATCTGGCAGAGGTTATACCTCTTACAGCGAATTTCTGCAGGATAAACACTTTTTCCAGATGACATTTTGATGCACTGCCCCAGGATATTATTCCATATCTTAGAACTGAGTGAAAAAAGAATGATACATATTGAGAGCTGCGTTCTGGTTCTAGTACATATGTTATTTATATGTTCTATCCACGATAAATGTGTGTCAATATTAACCCCTAAAAATTTAACTGCAGTTTTATCAGCTTGGTTTGAGTTTCTTGTTTCAAAAGTTACTACATTCTGTTCATTTAAAATCAGTTCATTTGATCCAAACCAAGATCGTGATTTGTCTAGGATATTATTTAGGGTACGTTGAGGAGTTTCAAGTTCATCCACTGCTCTGCTCAAAGTTGCATCATCGGCATACATGGTAGTCTTAATATCTGATGAATTCAAGAAATGTGGTGGATCATTAATATATATATATATATATATATATATATATATATATATATATATATATATATATATATAAGAAAGAGAAGTGGACCTAATATGGAGCCCTGAGAAACTCCTCTTATCAATTTAATTTTTTGACTACGAGATTCTCCGCATTCTACCACTTGAAATCTCTCAGTCAAGTATGATTCTATCATTTTCAGGCACACACCTCTAATACCATACCAGTATAATTTGTCTAAGAGGATTTTATGATTCACACAATTAAACGCCGAAGTAAGATCAGTGAATACACCAATATATGTATCTTTATTGTCAAATGCATCTTTTATGTAATTTGTGAGAGAGTTGATTGCATCAGAGGTTGATTTACCTCTTCTGACGCCAAATTGATGTGGACTCAAAATATCATTGACTTCTAAAAATTCAATAAGTTGTGTGTAAATGGCATATTCAATTATCTTTGAGAAAGATGTTGAAATGGAAATTTGTCGGAAGTTTTTCGCTTCTGAGCAATCCTCTTTTTTTGATTATATACTTAAGTATAATGGAAATCTGGTTCAGCAGAGAGAAAAATGAGATTTTTGTTTATTTAACTGAAGTAAAGTAAATGAATAAATTTTTAATTGTCTTGTACAATGTTCCAAAAAACTACATAATTAAAAATTCTGGTTAGTGTTTCTTTATGAATAAAAAATTGTATAATTTCAATTGTTTCTTTATTTTATGATCCCTTCTTCTTCCACCATCAGAGGTCCTCGCGAAATGTACGTTGCCCACATTAAATTTAGATCTTGAACCGCCACTGATAGCATGGGGTGCTACTTTCAACAACCACAATCATAGCTTACAAATAGTGCAGATCATCTATATCAAGAGAATAATCTACCTAACATAAAATCATTATATAGTTACCAGTGTGTAGCATGGATGTTCTCGAACAACTACGTAACTCGTACAACAGTAAAAACTGGAGCAGCCGAGAATAACAATATTAAAATGCCCCTCTACAATAAAAGCTTTACACAAAGATTTGTGTTCTATTATGGTCCAAAATTGTACAACCTTCTCCCATTAGAACTGAAAACAATGAAAAAAATTAATAAATTCAAATATGACATCAAACGATTCATAATCGAAAACTCAAAAAAGTTCGACATATACTGAAAAAGAAAAGAATTTCCTACATTGTATAACGGTTCCTATACCATCTGTATCTTTTCTTACACAGGCATGTTCTCAACTCATACCTACTTTTTCTGTTTCCTCTATGAGTTTTGAATTTTATTTTTGGTAATTATATTATTATAGTTCATTGTCTTGGAATTGTCATATTGTTAATATAAAATATACATACCTATAGAACTCTTACCCAGACAATACAGACATTCCAATGCCTAAAAGTTATCCATTCAAGATAATCGAAATATAATAATCATGTTGTATATAATATTGAAAATAAATTATTTGATTATTAAAGTCAATAAATACAAAACTTCAGTGTTGGTAGTATAAAAGTTGACCTCTGGTTCTTGACCAAAACAGGTAGAACATATTCCCAAATAATAAAAGAACATGTGAGTAGTTTCTTGAATGTGCAGACCAACTCCTCATTCGCAAACCATCTTTTGGCAGAGATACATGAGTTCAAGCACGGCTATGACGTATCACATTTGATAGAGAAAGGTTTGAAACTGAATCTTTTGGAATGCTTCTAAATGAATGAATATTCACTGAATTACCAAACATAATTGAAATATTTCCTATTGCTAAGTCATCCTCTGTTGAATCTGTTTTCTAATGTGGAATTTAGTTCATTATATGTCCATTTAATGAGTTGGTAAAATTTCTTTTGTAATGTTTTCAAGAAAATGCATTCAGCTTATGGCTGAACCAAGGAAAATATTAGTCATCATTTAGGCAGGACATATGTTTCAAAATATTATATTAAGCACTAATTAGGTAGAATTGAGTCAGAATTAACCCGCCTCAGGAAACTATTATATAGCGTAACACGTGATGTGAAAACTGTCCAATGAAAATATCGCAACAAAGTGTTACTTGAATCATATCGGTCAATTCTAACACATATAAGGTTTGTTCTGGTTCTAACATCCCAAAACGTTTGGAAACTGCGCAAGACATGGTGCGTACAAACAAAAAATCTCAAACAGTCCGAAATAGTCTCGGACACTTGTTCAAACCAGAACGCTTTTGAGGAGGCCACTGTGCCACCTATCGTATATATGAAGAGATGAAGACGAGAAAATACTATTAATCATGTCCATTTTGTTACGTAGCGTATCCCTATAGTCTGCTCAAATGTTATCTACCCTCAATCATCAATTATTCAAATCAAATAAATAAAAAAACATCCTAGCAAATAGCCCAAACAAATTTCCACATGAATACGCATGAGCAACGGGAACAGTTCTCAACAG
Source organism: Leptinotarsa decemlineata (assembly GCF_025532065.1). NCBI lineage: Eukaryota > Metazoa > Arthropoda > Insecta > Coleoptera > Chrysomelidae > Leptinotarsa > Leptinotarsa decemlineata. The sequence continues at coordinate 5,756,115 of NW_027412545.1, read as the reverse complement.
TTCAACCTCGAGAGCAAGAACGATTCGGGACGGTTCAAAACAGTTTAGGATCATTTCGCAGTCAAACCAGAACAGAGGAGTCATCACTCCGAAAATATCCTCAATGAACCAGAACGCTCTATATCAACTGCGCATGATCCTGACGTCCTAGAACCTGAATTTCGCAGAACCAGAACAAACCTATATACAATCACAGTATTAGTTACTCAATATTTTGAAACCATGAAATGCTATATGGTGCCCTTTTCTTTGGCCTATCGACAGCTTTTGACATTATTGACGCCGATATTTTTTGCAGTAAAGTATGGCTTTCAGAGATATCCTTTTACTGTGGCTCAGGTCGTACTTGACTCTAAAAAAATACGTATTGAAATTGATAACTGTTACTCTCAATCGTATGGCATGGCCTTAGGAGTTCATCAAGGCTTTATTTTGGGACTTCTATTTTTTTTAATTTATATTATTGATAAGCCGAATTATATAAGTACAAATTGTATTTATATACCGATGATATAACTTTAGCAATTGATGCTAATAACCCCGAGGAACTTCAAAAAAAGCTAAACGTATTGTCATTTGAATTCACAAACTGGTTCAGAGAAAATTCTACAGTTGTGAATTTAAGCAGAACAGTGCTGATGCAATTTTACTATAGAACGACTAAAAATAGCGCACTTATGGTCAGGGTAGGAAAAGATAATTTTGCATCATCAGATAATAGATAATGTGAAAAGGTTCATTGAAGAAATACCTATGACGGTTCACAAATATTGTGTGGTACTATAATGCAAAAGCACGACCGCAGCTTAGTCCAAAACGTCTTTTTTAAAGGTTTCACGTGAGTGTAATTAACTGAAGATTTAGTCCGAAGTAACATATGATTCCAGAAAGTTATCGATAAAGACCACTTTTTTATTTGTGAAGACCATTTCAATGTAGGTGAAATTTGTAACGATTTTGTAAAAACCAATATTTTCCTAGAACTTGAACATAATTGAGTTATTGATATCCTATTCAGAACAAGCACTTTTCCCAATAATCAATAACCAATAACTCGACGCGCGTTTCATCCAACCAAGTTGTCTTCTTCGGGAGATGTCGCCGAAGCACTATTCATTCATTAAGTGTGTACAGCAATTTCATAGATATCAAGAATTTTGTTATGCTATCATACTATGGATTTTCTAGTTACTTATATTTCATTTCCTAGAAAATCATATATGTTTATAAAAAATAATTTTCTACGAACCCTTTTTCAATTATTATTATTGTCTACAGCAGTGGTTCTTAACCTTATAGTCATGCGGGACCATTTAACATGGACCACCAAGTTGGTTAATTAGTTTGTAGTTAATATAAAGTACCTTACTATAACTACAAATAAATGAAGTACAGTACAGTAAATAAATGAAATGGTTGTTCTAATTCATCTATAAATAAAATACGCATAAAATTATTTAATATTCATTAATCATTAGGTATAATCTGTAACTGTAACAAAAATTGCATTATAAATTAATGCGATTTTTGTGATTGCATACTCTTTACTAAATTCTGACTCCTTACCTAACCTAACCTAACATAATTATTAGGATGGCTCCGCGGACCACTTGGGATGCTTCCAGGGACCATCACTGGTCCGCGGACCACCGGTTGAGAACCAATGGTCTAAAGTCATTCACATTGTCACTATTACTAACCGAAATCCACAAATGAGTTCTATCAAAACTTAGGTTAGTATTTGTAAATGGCAATCTGACAGACGAATGCAAATTCTTACAAATGCAATTCGGTCTCTTCATTTGCTACATTCAAAAGATATGGTTGAAAATTGAGGAAACTTAATATTTTCATTTGATATTTTGTCAGACAGCTTCAAGATATCTTTATTTCTTATGATGCACTGTTTGGAACCTTTTGTGTAGTAATGAATATTACTGGAGTTTTTTTTCCCAACACCAAATCGTTATTTTTAACACCTCGACACGGGTTTCGATCATCAAGTGATCATCTTCGAAGAGGAAGATTAAAACTTCCTCTTCGAAGTTGATCACTTGGAGATCGAAACACGTGTCAAAGTGTTAAAAATTACGATTTGGTGTTGGGAAAAAACTCCAATAATATTCAATCTTTATTTCTTTTTAAATATTGAAATATATATGACAAAGTCAGTTCTTTGAAATATCACTAGTTACGGCGACTTGTGATGGCAAAAACTTCAAGGAAAGCGTTTTGATGTGACGTAAAATATGTTGAATTTTAAGTAAGAATTTTGCAGTATAAACTTTTTTGTTTTAAGAAGCAAGTCAACAGGTATTCTTATAATAATGAATAGTAGGGTTTTATTGGTATTTGGGTAAAAATAGCGAGATACGCAAGCAGCCCATGTTGATTAATTCCTGATTGTATTTGTTTTCACAATAATAAAAGCAATGACACATGCAGTCTTACATGTGTCTTCTTCACTTCCTAACCTGCTAATTATTCAGGAACGGCTAATTTGATTTCCAAAATTCATCGGATAGATAATTTATATACTTACCTATCAAATGGTTTATATAAGATACCCCTTTCATTTTAAAAAAGTTGTTGGGATCGTCGCGGCCACGAGAGATGCAACATTATTGTTTTTCTTGCTGAAAAGTTCACAAAAATAATGCTTTTCTGAGTAAATTTTTTCTGACTTTGATATCTTGGCCCGTTCAAAAGTTGAGAGTGAAAGGACTTTTTACATTGTATAATTTCTTTGACACAATGCAACATTTTTTTTAAATGTAAGTGTTGGTGTGAAATTGTGTTTTGTTTCAAGAGCATTAGATAATTTTTGTTTTCGCCGTTGAAGAAGCGGTACACTGAATTCGCTAAAAGTTACCAAAAACATTAAATCCTTTTTTCCTCTAGCACCCGCAATTTTTCAATAACGTTAATTTCATCACGCAATTTCGGTAACTAAAACATTTTCAATATTCAGTAAAAAAATCAACATAATTAGGTACCTGAAACCACAAAAAAAAAATCATAAAATTTCAGGTTGGTCCTTAGAATGCAAAGGATCAGTAAGGTGCATTGGACGATTTTGTTAAAGAAACATTCTTCATACATTCGAGTTTGGAAGATAAACATCACCGAAAAAATGAGCCACAGATGAATCATTACTATACTTAGCTCCAATGAATCTGATTCCAAATGATATTTTTCTTTATGTGTTTTCAAATTACGTCAACAAAAAACGAAGGTCATCGGAACAGGTACAGATTAAATACAATCACAACATATAGCAGGATATTACCTTTTCCAAGACGTCACACGCAACAAAAGGACAATTTAAGACAAATTTTGTCATTTTAGGTCAAATTATAGGGTCGGTGTCAGTTTCGTGATGTAGGAGTCACTTTCCTACGACTATTGATAGGTTGGTAAAGCAAATAATGATATAAAAACGTTTTCCCAGAGATAATTGCGGTTGAAGAGGGAATCCGTCTGAATTTGCGGTTTTGATTTCCTGTCTCAAATAGTCAAAGACCTACTCATTCACATAACAAATGATGCAGAGTAAAGTGAAATTAGTTTGAAACAAATGACGTATTTATTACTTTCAGATTTAAAAACTAGTTATGAAAACAAATCAGATGTTAACGATCAAATTGAAATAGCTTTCGGATAAAAAGCAAGATTCCAATGTTCATCTTTCACTATCATTCAATTATATATGAAACCAATACCAATGTATATTCAGCTAGATATTATTCAACTACCAGATCATACAACTCAAAAGACATTTCTTAGCTGACACATCTGTTTTTAATTTTTTTGTATAGATTCACAAATTATATTATGTTAGTACCTACATATTTGTAAATGCCACCTATTCTGTAATTGAGTTCATCCTGTAGAATAGTGTTTGAAATAAATTAATAATTTGAAAAAAAAATAATGTTTCAGATGAGTGAAATCTTTTTTTACATTTCATAAAAGTATGAACATTATCATTTGAAGTATTCACTACTTCTTCAATTTATTAATTCATCCATATATACAGGGTTGGCCATCGAAGATGTACCGCTAGGCATGATCGCCAGGGAAAGAATTTTTCGCAAATATCCATTAACATTTCAAGCTTATTTTTGAAGGGAAATGCTTTGATCTGAAAACCGTAGCAAAACTAACAACTCTCTAACTAGGGGTGTCACCCCAGATATTTTTTCAAACGGAAATAGGAACCAAGTGATACCTCATTGAAAAGAGCTTAAAAGTCCTCATTTGTTGTTGCTTTATTTCAAAAAATGTTTATACTAGTTTAGAAGCTTTAGAGCTTTGAAAATGGAACAATATGTTTTGAGGAAAATTGAAAAAATATACCGATTTCAAATATGTTATGTATACGAGGTCTATTCAAATATAAGGTAAATGTTCAAATTTCGGGGGCTACATTCGATTAGCAATTTTTGTATGTTGTAAAAATTGAATTCTGTGCTCATAAACAAAATGTTGTGATTTGCATACGGTGATTATACTCTAAGTCAGAAAAATGTTTCACGTGGTACAAGCTTTTCACAGTAGGTCGATATGAGATGTGAATGACTACGCTCGTTCTAGACGCCTCAGCATATCAACAATCGATGAAAATGTTGAGAAAGTGAAGAAAACTGTTCGGAGAATCGTCGAATCACTATTAAGGAAGTTGTTGTGGATTTCGGCATATCGGCAGAGAATTAGGGATAAACTGCTTGCCAATCCCAACCGGTCTAGATCCTTCTGGTCGGTAGCTGAAGCTGTTATTCAGAACTTTACAAAATTCACAAGTCCACCACTACCACAAGCGGATGGTTCAATCGCAACAACAACCATAGAAAAAGCAAATTTACTAGCTGAACAATTTGCGTCCTACTCCACAGTCGATTTTCTGGGAAAGGCACCACCCACTTTTCCCTCACTAGAATCCACAATGCCGGAAATTACGTCTAGTCAGGCGAATTTTGAAACAGCTCAATATCAACAACGCTCAATATCAACAAGATGGAGTGTCCGTCATTGTACTTAGAAAGTGCGAAAATGAACTCGCACCAGTAATTGCCTTCAGACTTTTCAACCTGTCTTACAAGAAAGGGGTTTTTTCTCCTTGTTGGAAGATTGCTTGCGTTCAACCTATTTCAAAAAGGACAAGAAAAATCTTCCGAATAACTATAGACCATATCCTCAAGTATTTGGAAGGCTTCAATATCTTGAGCGGTCATCAATATGGCTTTCGGAAACAAAGATCAACAGGCGACCTTCTATATTCTATCATATGCCATCCGTATTTGGAATAACACAATCGAGAAACATGGAGAATCAAGAGCTGTTGCGCTTGATATTTCTAAGGCCTTTGACCGTGTGCGGCATGAGGGTTTGCTGGCTAAACTTCGATGCTATGGCTTTTCACATCATTTTTGTGTATGGCTCTTCAGCTTCCTGGAAAAGCGTTCCCTGCAAGTGGCTGTCGATGGATATCTCTCGAATACTTCCACCATCAACGCTAATGTTCCCCAGGAATCCATATTGTCTTCAGCCCTCTTTTTATTGTATATCGACGACTTATTGGAAAAAACCAATAATCCAATATATTGATTTGCTGACGTCAGCACACTTGTCTCGTCATTCCATTTGGATTCCTGGACATCGGCTACGGAGGCACTTCTTCACCGGGAGCAGGAAGTTGCATATCTCAATGAGAATCTAGAAGTAATTTCGAATTGGGATGAAAGTTTGCTGGGGGTTGAAATGGACACCAATGTGTCTTAGCACAATCATGTCGCTGGAATTGCAAAAGCTGCTTCTCAAAAGGTTGGAACAATGTTCCGAACCAGAAAACTGTACACACCTCAGCAACTTTTGATTGTTTATAAAGTTCAGATTAGACCTTCTTTGGAGTATTTTTCTCATGTATGCAGCTCTGTCCCCAAACATACCCTGAAGTTGCTGGATTCTATCCAGAAAATAGCGTTCATCACGTGCAATCTTGATAACCTGGAACATCGGAGAAAGGTGGGAGATTTGTCTCTCTTCTATAGATACTTTCACGGAAAGTGTTCAAGTGACTTGGCACATTTGATTCCACCAAGAGAGGTAAATATCAGAAATACGGGACGGACAGTGGCTTTTCATCGTTTTAAGGTTCAATTTAGTACACCTCGAACTTCACTGTTTGAGAACTCTTTCATCTAGAGAACTGCGTTTGTGTGGAATAAACTTCCTGAGAACGTTTTTCCAAATGAATTTAATCTCCATCAATTCAAATCCAATGTGAATCGCTACTTTCTCACAGTCACCGCTCTGAGAGCACCTTAAGGATTTTCCTGTAGTGCTTGTGTTTTGTCCTTAAAAAACTATATAGATAATAAATAAAAGGTACTCCATGCTTGACAATTTTGGTATCAGATCTCACATTGTTATAAAGCGTGACTCACGGTCGATGGTAGGTTAGACGTTTCTGGAAAACGCAAAGCATGATTTTTCTGAAAATTTCACCTGTCACATTTCCTTACCTGTTCTATCGATCTGAAATGTTTTCAGCATTGCAGCATTGCCACTTCTATCAAAAAGTTCTAGCAATTATATTTTTTTTAAATGGAACACCCCATATATTAATACATTTTTTGGATTGCTCTAGTATTTTAATACTTTTTTGTTGATAATGTCCTATACTTATCTCTATCTGTTTTCGAGATAAAAAATAAATTGTGCTAAATATGGTCCAAAACATAGCCTTCATTGAAATTAAGTACATCATTACTCTCAATTCATGAAAAGTTGATATTTTGATGATAGTTTGGACAAACTCGAAATATTCAAATAACACCAAGAAATCGACTCCATATCATACAGGGCGTGCTAAAATTACTATTATTTCCATTGTGCATGAAAGTAGTCGAAAGTTCATTTTTTCAAATGAAACCCCCTGTATATTACTCGATAAATTGAAAGATGGTGAAAAATGCTTCAATATGATATACATGTCCCTATACCTAAATTGTCAAGTTTTCTTAATAAAGCCGTTTTTGTAGAAAAATAGTTATTCACGTTTTACCTACAAGTGTTGAAAGTGGCATTTTATTTTGTGAGTGGGGATTATTGCAAAACGAGCGTCAGTAAGTGGAGCAAACTCGCGAGCAAAATAAAATCACTTTTAACAAATGTATCATACAAATTTTTTTGTATAACGTTACTGCTGATAATAAAAAAGATTATAGGGTCCATGGGATTTGGACACACGATCTTTGGAATACAAGGCATATGTTACAACTACATACGTCAACTCACGTTATTTTAAGGAGGATTATTGGTTAGTCATGAAGGACTTTCTACAGTTTTACTGAATACTACTTCGTCATCGTCAGTAACGTCACAGGGATTTAATATTACCAATAGCACGAACTGCATGTGTGAACTTTTCTAAATGATTTTTGGTAGGTGTTCTGATTGAAGTGTTTCTATCAGAGAGATTTTCAATAACAGTTGTACAAAAAATAATTTTTAAAGAATTTGATTTCTAGGTAGCCGTGGAAATATCAAGCTTATGACAGTTTGGTGACGTTTATAAGTAATTGATAAATGGTTATTGAAGTCAAAAATCGCCAAAAATGAATGCAAATATTGATTATTCAAACGAAGTTCTTATGAAATTATGTATTATACACGGACAGTGTGATCAAATCATTGCCAGAACTTGTAGAAAATTCAACCAAATGTATCCTGAATTAACACCAATGAACGAGAGGAAGTTTGTAAGATTACAAAATAATTTCCTTAACTATGGCTCCACGTTGAAAGCGCCTTCAACATTTCCAAAACCTGTTACTTCAAATGAGGACAATATTGTTAACGTTATGGCATATTTTTATGCATATCCAGAAGCTTCCATTCGCAGTGCAGAAAAAGATTTAGGTGTATCACATGCTTCAGTACAACGAATTTTGAAAAATCACTTAATGCATCCGTATAAATTTACCAAAGTTCAAGCTCCAAAAGCAGAAGACTTCGAACGTAGAATGCATTTTTGTGATTCCATTTTGATTCATACACAGGAAGATCGGAAATTTTTATCAAAAATAATTTGGAGCGACGAATCAAAATTTACGACGGATGGTATTTTCAATAGAAGAAATAAACATTTTTGGGCTGATCATAATCCTCATGTTACAAAAGAAATGGGTTTTCAAGAAAAATTGGACCTGAATGTTTTCTGTATTCTGAAGAACAATAAAATTAGCATTTTTATTTATGAAGACACACTGAATGCAGATAGATATCTCCAAATATTAAGGAAGACTGTAACCGATTTTTTTGAAAATTTGCCTTGAGAGGAATATAGGAATTCATGGTTTCAACTGGACGGAGCGCCAGCTCATTCCACTCAGGAAGTTTCCAGGAAACTTGACGAACTCTTCGACGATCGTTGGTTTAGGCGTTTAAGGCCGTGGGATTGGCCACCGAGATCATCCGATCTCACGCCACTTGACTTTTTTTATGGGGTGTTTTAAAAGAAAGGGTATACAGTACTCCAGTGCCTACCAAAGAAGAATTGCAACGGCGAATAGTGCGGAGTATTGAAGATCTGGATCCCCAGGAAATTGAAAAAGCAATCACAAGTCGCGTACAAAAAAACATTTTAAAGTGTTCAGAATGTAATGGAAAACATTTTTAGCATTTATTGTGAAAATGTGATATTTTGTTTTCAATTTTTTTATTTTGAATCATCCTATTCTGTTATTGTCTGTACTTTCACATGCTTTAGCCCACAAAATCGTACTTTTTACCTAGAAATGACTGATTTTTGGTACAGTTGTTCCCTGGAAACTTTGAGCCATAGGTAAGGAAATTATTGTGTAACCTTACAAACTTCCTCTCGTTCATTGGTGTTAATTCAGGATACATTTGGTTGAATTTTTTACACGTTCTGACAATGATTTGATCACTTTGTTCATGTGTATAATAAATAATTTCATAAGAACTTCGTTTGAATAATCGATATTTGCATTCATTTTGGAAAATGATTCGAAACACCGTCGATAACTCTTTGTAAATTACTCATAAAAGTAACCGAACTGCTATAAGCTTGATAATTCCACTGCTACCTAAATCCAAATTCTAAAAAAAATTATGTTTCTAGAAGAAGCGACTTTATTGAGAAAACTTGACGATTTAGGTGTAGGATCATGATATATCATTTTGAAGCATTTTTGCACCATCTTTCAATTTACCGAGTAATATACCGGGGGTTTCATTTGAAAAAATGAACTTTTGACTACTTTTATGCATAATGGAAATAATTGTAATTTTAGCACGCCCTGTATGACATGGAGTCGATTTCTTGGTGTTATCTGAATATTTCGAGTTTGTCCAAACTATCATCAAAATATCAACTTTTCATGAATTGAGAGTACTGATGTACTTAATTTCAATTAAGGCTATGTTTTGGACCATATTTAGCACAATTTATTTTTTATCTCGAAAACAGATAGAGATAGGTATAGGACATTATTAACAAAAAAGTATTAAAATACCAGAGCGATTCCAAAAATGTATTAATATATGGGGTGTTCCATTTAAAAAAATTAAGTTGCTAGGACTTTTTGATGGAAGTGGCAACGCCGCAATGCTGAAAAGATTTCAAATCGATAGAACAGGTAAGAAAATGTGAGAGGTGAAATTTTCAGGCAAATCATGGTTTGCGTTTTCCAGAAACGTCTAACCTACCATCGAACGTGAGTCACGCTGTATAATATTTATTGCAGCCTATATGTCAAGCCATACGCTATGCCTCTAATACCATATTTTTTAAAGTTTTGTAGCAAATTGTAACAAAATCAAATCTAGTGGCGTCTCATCCAAAAAAAGATTGTTCAACAAAATAAATAAAACCTAAGACCACTAGTCTTCCAATATATCGATTGCCGTTGGCTATGGAGAAGCAATCAAGCAATCATCAAAAATAAGTGAAACAAAGAAAGGGTAATAGTTTAGTTAGGGGCTTTTTGAATTGATCCCATATATCTGATTCCGTTGTACCATTAAAGGCATTTTTGAATAGAACTGGCCGATACTTGATGAAAATCCAAATTAAAACTTATTAATAACGTTCATGCATTTCATTACTTCGGACTTTCATTGTCTAATATGATATAAATTGATTTAAATTACCTGAAAGGATCTTTAAAAAAAAATATAAAAGATTAGCTGAAAATTAATGACCTTCAAGGAAATACTCCAAAGTGATGGTGGACAGGCTTTAGCTAGAAGACAGCAAGAGCTCCACGAGGAAGAAAAGCCGCCACAACCAGTACTCGTACTTCCCTACATCAGAAGATTGTAGGAAAGAATAAGAAGGATTGGGTCCAAGTATAACATCAGAACGTGCTTCAGATCTGGGAACACTATCAGTAGCAGCCTTACAAAAACCAGGCCACCAAACGCGGACTGCGTCTCCAAGAATTGCATTTACCGGATACCCTGCGAGTGCGAAGAATCATATATCGGTGAAACTACGAGGCCATTGAAAGTTCCCATTGCCGAGCATAAAACACACACCCAGCGAGGAGAAACCAGCAAATCAGGAATAGCAGCGCACGTTTAGACTCATCAACATAACACCAAGTGGGCTCAAGCGGAAATCGTCCACAAGAAAGAACACTGGCTTAGGAGAAATTTCAAAGAAGCCACATATACGTTGTCCAACAACGCATTTAGTCAAGCTAGCGTAGAGATACGCAACATATCTATATATCTCTAATCAAGCGGAACCAATGAAGCGGAGAGAGGGAAGAGTGGTTAGGTGAAAGCACTCGAATGACCTATAAATAGTCATATCCCGGAGGAATAAGTCCAGTTATCACCCGAAGACGATTGTGGACACTAACAATTGAAACGTCGTGAAGTAACTTGGTTTGGAATCTTTTAATTTTCATTTCTTGTTAATAATGTTTTCAATTTTCATCTCGTGTCAATAGTTTTTTTTTTTATTTTTCGGTTGTTACTTGTTTTTTATTTCATTGTCATTTCAGTTTTTTTGCTTGATTGTAATTTTTCAGCTAATCTTTTTTATTTTTTTACAGATTCTTTCAGTGATCCTTTCAGATCCTTTGTAGTGAAAATTATACAGTAAACGGTAATAATGAGTTTTAAAGGCATTTTTTATTTGTTTCATCACTTCTTACTTGAAGACTTCGAGTTTGAGGGAGTTTAATAATATATAATCGATGTATGGGACCTTTCGTTTGTAAGCCGATGATTCAAACGATATTCCTAAACTTTTTTTAGTTCCCCAGTACCTAAAAGTTTAAAATAAATTCAAAGAAAAAACCGTCGCTTCCAATGTCAACAAGTTCCAACTACTTCCACAAAATTCCAGTAGCCACTAGTGATAAAACCCTGCACCTCTCTTAATAAACACTTATGTATCGTTAACAATATCATCATCTTAAAAAACCTGCTACCGTCATTGTATTCGGTGTATGACATATTCAAATGATATGAAATATTAATCCAACAAACACGATGATACGTTCCCACCCATAGCGCCGGTACTCGAGAGAGGCTTTGTAACTAAATACTCGTGAGTGAACCGAGAGGGTGGAGCAGAGACGTAGGCAGGGTTGGGTGATGTGGGCGGTTGCCCACATAAATGAGCCATAACAATCGAACGCAGAAACGGCAACGGATTGCTCGATTGCTTCAAATTAAACTCATCGAATCGTGTCGTTCGATTCGAATGACTTGTTTGTCAGGTGACTGCCTGGCAATAACTGATAAATAATAAATGTACACGAATCCATTTTATTTCATCATTTCAATTTACATGAATTAACCTAACCTAACAACTCAACGTGAAGGCAGTTACGGAATACAAAGTTACAGGTTACAAGATATAAAAGATAAGTGAGAGAAGTAATAACGAACAGTTCGTTGCATGTAGTCAGATGGTCCAACACAGAATGAAGTATTAGAGCACAGGTGATAAGAAAAACGTAATAAAAGTTCGGAAAATGCATTCTTGTTGCTTATAACTATCTAAGGAAATTTAGGATCCCCGATGAAATGCAAGATCCGGATCTTGCGCAATACAGTATTAATATAGGTATTTACAAACGTATATTTGGATTTATGACGCACTGTTGGGAACCTTTGGTGTAGTAATGAATATTACTGGAGTGTTTTTCTAACACCAAAACTTTATTTTTAACACCTCTACACGTGTTTCGATCACCAAGTGATCATCTTCAAAGAGGAAGATTAAAATATCCTCCTTCTTCCTCTTTGAAGATGATCACTTGGTGTTCGAAACACGTGTCGAGGTGTTAAAAATAACGATTTGGTGTTGAGAAAAAACTCCAGTAATATTTATTTTTGGATTGGTTAGGTTAGAATTCAGGAATTGCCAAAAAAGGAAACTTCTTTGATTAGCCAGTTTTCTCTAACTTGTGCCCAAATTACGTGGTACCTTATAATATAAAACTTATCACATATCATTGCTTTTAACTTTCACATCCCGCCACGACCTTGAAGAAACACAATTTTTCGGATTGTGGAGGTGAAAATGCCCAAAGAAGGTCGATAAAAAACTGATTTTCCTCCAAAACAAATGACTTTTGTTCAATAAGCAGACCCTTGTTCTACAGTGGATGTACTAAAATAGAAAACTACTTTTTCCGTACTTGGAAAATACACCAATGAACTTGAACCAGTACTAGGTAGATTTTTCAACCTGTTATACAAAAAGGAAATCATTTCTCTTTCGAGTCCACCCACACTAAAAAGGAAGAAACATCTCCCGAATATTTGTAAACCAGTGATCTGACAATCAGTCATCTGAACTTGAATGAAACCAGACAACTCTGTTTTGGTCTGCCAGTGTCTCATCAGTGGTGCTAAGCTGAAAAAAAATCTGTTTTTCCAGTAACCAGCTCTCGGCATCTCACGGACGACAATTGTCTGAAGTCAAAATTGATGTGAGCTGAGGATTGGGATGTTTTACTTTTTTAACGTGCAAATCCTAGCACGATTTGGACGATGCGCAGATAAAATTAGTCGGGCGGCCACTCGAAGCACCGTTCTATATAGCGGTCGAATAAATTAGTAGAATGAACAACTCACGCCAGCCCAACTGGCTATCATCTCACTAATGCATTGCTAGACTCAACTGTCCTTAAATGACAAGTCTGAGTAAAAAGACATCATTAATACATGAAAGTCAAAGATAAACGAAGCTCCCCGTGGCAGACAAGTCAAGCTTGTTTTATAGAATTCGATTTCAATTAATTGCTTCGCAGTGCTAGCTGCAGCGAAAGACTGAGGACGAATCTCGTTCTGCAGTCGATGTCGAAACATAACTTTGCAACCAGAGCAACCTAGTTTATCTTTGATATTCGTAGAATGCGTCTTCTGTCAATTCCATAGACAGTGTCTTCGTAGGAGGCCTCTACTTATGCAGGCTTGTCCTTTGAGGACAGTTGAAATCTCCTTGTTTGAACGTAGGATCGGTCTCCACTGGATTTTCAATAATGTCGAGAATTGAATGGCCTCTGAAAAGAACGACATTATCGGTCTCACTGAATTTTGGTGGGATTCTCACAGTTTAAATTAAAATTCATTCATATGATCTCCACAGAGTACATGAGCAGTCGCGTTTCAGCTCAGCTCTACTGATGGGGCTTAAAGCGGGTTGAAATAGCGTCGTCTGCATCACGAATGCTTTGTTTTGGGCTCTGGTTTCAACTAGTTGCCCTGCATTGAAACTTGCAGTGAAAAACAAACGACAAAACTCATTCAGAAGACGATGAATATTTTGATTTGCTGTTGGCAGCTCAATTGTTTCTCTTTTCCACTAGAATGCCCGAATACCAAAATATGAAGGAAATATAATAGAATATAATACTACGAAAATCCCTGCATTGGTTTTCTCTAAAAGGGTTTATCATTTATGTGTTTTTAATGACGGTCACTAAGTCAAAAACAAGTTTCTCTGGTTTTAATTATGAGTGTTTCATCCATAAACAGGTAGCTAATTATAAATTCGTGAAGTTAGTTGATATCACAAACTGAGCCGTCTGGCTGAAACCACAAATATACGGCAAATTTCAGTTCTAATAAATACCATTGTTATTTAAATTCACAAGTGGAGGGTTTCCGTATTGATTTCAACAATTAATGAAATGATTCAATTATTACTTCTGACAGAAAAAAATTAGAATATGTCGTAATTAAAGGATTGTAAAATATCATGCAGACTTGTTTTATGAATAGCATCATACATTGTTCATCTAATTGATACCAAGTGTTTGCTACAGTGTGTCATTAAAGACACAGAAATATAAGCTCACGAACCTTTGATAAATCTAGTAGGTAAATTATCAGCTATATGTGCTGATTGCATCAGACGAAAGTTCATGAGATATCTACTGGAAGATCTGCACCAAAAAGTGAATAAATCTAATAGCAAAAGTAACCACATTTCTACGAGAATAGTAACAGGCATCAATGGCCCGAAAGGGACTCAAGAATCATGGTCAAAGTACTTTATATTCAACAACTCTACGATCGTACACACACCTCAGGGAACTTTCTAACCTAGTAGAAAATGGGGTGGGAGTAAAATGGTAGACAGTAGATGTATACCTAAATTCCAAAATTTCAGATGCGTACACTTTTTGATGGATTACGTACATTTTTTCTGAAAGTCTTGTCCACCACATGTTCTACAGGCTTATTAAAAACTTTTTTTATCTAACCTAACTTACAGAAAATCAAGAAAACTTCATAATTCAACAAAGTCCCATATAGAGATCACCTCAACCTGAGGGATAATATTTTTTGTGTACCCAATGAAGAAGGCACTGAAAATATCTTGCTAATTTTCAACCAAGTTTGAAAACATTATATTTGATACGACACTGGTAAAAGCTTGCTGCTGTTGCATAGAACCTTTCGCAGACGTTTCGCACCCGCCCCAATCATCAGGGATCAATTAAGCTGTTGAATCTCGGGGGATATAATCTGGTATACATCTCTATTATATTAACAGTTCCCTATCAATTCTCACACGTCCAGATGACAAGAGTCGATGCAAGTGTTCTATTGTGTTGTTTGATTTCATTGTGACGGCATTGTTGAGGTGATGTATTATTTATTCGTATATAATAGAAGTTTGAGTGGAAGTGCATGAGAAAGTTTAAAAAAATAATTTTAGTGCATTATAGCAACTATCATCGCTTTGGTTTTTGGACACATTTAATTTCAGTTCAATAATTTTGAGATACTTATTGACACCTATCTAAATGCTACATGCATCAGTTAATTCATGCGATATTGAATATTAAAAATATCATGTTTTCGCTAAATAAAATTACAAAATAATTAATATTTTGAAAACTAAGGGAGATGAGTATAGAACATATTCAACAAAAGTAATTTGGATTTTGATGCAGAATTCAAAAATGATATAATATAGAGGGTGTTCCATTTGAAATTTCCAAGTTCCAAGTTGATATCTGATACATGTAGATGTGGCAACATTGCGGTAATGGAAATATTTCCAAACGATAGATCACAACCATTTACATCGGTAACCAAAATTTAAAACTCTCATCTTTTTTTGTTCTCTAGATACGTCTAATAGACCATGGAATATGAAATACCCTGTATATACACATATATTCATATATACACATACATACACATACACATATATACACATATACAAATAAGCATATATGCCCATAATTTAGCGAACATTTTACACCATTCACACAATTTAATCTAAACAAAATTACTCCACTATGAATTTGATTGTTTGTGAGATTGTCATTTAAAAAATTTTTATAACTGTAATAGCATCTTTCTAAAAGCATAGTTTTAACAAAATCATGAAATACTTCGTTACTTGTGATTTTTTTAACTACATTTGGCAGCTTATCAGCGGCGGCTCGTCAGAGGAGGCAAGGGAGGCTTAGCCTCCCCATAAAATTTGAGGCTATTCATCGCAATAAATTAAAAGATATTGACAGATAATTATGATTATTTTTTCCTAAAAATGCTTGGGTATCATTACTTTACCATTAATTTTTAATACAAATACATAATATGCCCGAAAAAACACTATCACTCACTACTTAGTACGTACCACACTGTATCCTGCATCAACAAAACTCAAACGCACCGCCCATGAACGAATAACGAATAAATCATCAACCCGATATAATAAATGCCATACGTTGCAAGGGAGCCAAGCCTCCGACCGCTTTGAAAAACAGGCTCCACAAGACAGATCCAACCAGCGACATACTTCCCGATTTATAATTTCAGTTGCAGAAATTATAGCGTTAGTGGAGGTTAGCCTCCAGTTGGTCTCCGTTAGTGTATGATTGCGTTTGTTTTTTATTTAATTATTCGGACGGGATGCCGTGACGGGCCGGGGCTGAAAAATATTTCGGTAAATCGTTTTAGTGTTTCTTGATAATATTTGTAATTTGTGTATAAAACAGGCAGTATTGTATTATAGCAGTGCTTTTTGGTAATATTTTTAATGTGTTTTTAAAGTGTTTTCTTTCAATTTCAAGGTGTTTTCAGGTTTTCACTTTTCGGTAAATTTTTTTTTCATTTATTATGGATAAGTTGGACGAAATTAAAAAATCTGACGATATAGTCGATTGGTTGCTGACAAATAATTTTAAGTCTTTATCTTATGATAATAAATTTTACATTATTAAAACTCTGGCTGGGAAGACCTCAACCAAATTTGATTTCAATTAAAGCGTCAGATAATCGACGAAATCGAGGATTTAATATTAGTTGGTACTCAATTAAACGAGAAATACTTTTTTGTTGGCCCTGTGTTTTATTTTCCGTACAAACCGAATACCAAACGTGGTTTGAAATAGGATACTCCGATTTGAAAAATTTACCTCGTTCTACAGAAAGACATTTTAAATCTAGGGAGCATATATTTTCGTCTTGTAAATTAAAATTGTTTAGCAAATAAAATATAGCAACAGCTTTAGATACAGCTCAAAAAGAGGCCATAATTTCTTTTAATAATCAGGTTAGGGAAAATCGGTCGAATTTAAAAAGACTTATCGATATTACGATTTATTTGGGTTCCCAAGAATCAGCTTTTCGCGGACACGATGAAACCGAAGATTCGATTAATCGCGGCAATTACAAGGAACTTTTAATGTTATGGGGCAAATATGATTCACAATTTGGCACTTTTTTAAACGGTAGCGTTTTTTCGGGCACCTCAAAAACCATACACAATGAGCTTATAGACAGTGTGGCATATATTATTAAGGAAAATATAAGCAAGGAGATTGAAAGTGTTTCTCTTTTTGCATGGGAAATTGATGAAACTACCGATATTACTTGTACACAGGGCCGTCGCCATGGGGGGATGGGGGGGAGCCTCCCCCCCTGCTTTTTCGACTTGGGAAAAAGTTGAGAAAAGTTGGGAAATTTTAGGCCATGAAAATAGAAAAAATAATAGTAAAAAAATGAATAAAAATTTTTAAAAATAAAAATGAGAGAAAAGAAAAGCAGAGGTAATAAGAAAAGGGAAAGAACCAGGAGAAGGTTGGGATTTCCCAAAATGCATAACTTGAAGAGAATTCTGAGTTATTTGAAATCTTCAAAAAAGTTTAATTTCTCCCAAGTATGAGAACAGTCCTGAAGAGTCCACAAATTTTGACGTACAATTTTACAAAATTCCCAACTTTTCGCTGTTTTTCCGAATTGGAAAAGTTGGGGAATTTCTGGCCGAGAAGATAATCGCAGAAAACAATAGGCACAATATTATTTAAGTGTTGTTTACTTTCATTTGTATTGAATATTCCTATACATGGTGGATATGGTGGGAGACCAAGGCCCTTGGTCCGAAGTCGAATAATTTCCATTATTATTTTTATAATCACCAAAATTTATTTTTGTTTGTGCATAGCCTAACGGACACTATCATTCAGCCAATCTAATATATTATAGTAGTAACTAATCCCTCGACTTTCATTTCTTCGAAAGTTGGGAAATTTTGCTGGTGGAGTTGGGAAAAATTTGGATTCCCTCTCCCCCCTGGTTTTTCTTTTCGCTACGGCCCTGCCCGTACATCAAAACTTTCAATCGTTTTTAGATATGTCAAAGATAGTAATGTGGTAGAACGTTTTATGGGTTTTCATAATGTTTCATCTGGGCACACAGCTGACGATTTGTTTAATTTTTTAATTCGTACGTGTGACACCTATAATTTCAGGCAAAAGTTAATTGCGCAAACCTATGATGGGGCTGCGGTCATGGCCGGCCATTTAAATGGTTTACAACTAAAATAAAATCCATAGCTCCTCATGCACTTTTTACGCATTGTCATACCCATGCCTTAATTTTAGTATTAAGCAAAGCGTGCAACAACACAAAAATTTTCGCGCCTCCGGCGGGCTTTTCTGTGTGTATATAGTCTTTATGACTTTCGCCTCCCCTGTTCTCCAATGCACGAGCCGTCACTGCAGCTTATTGAAGCACGTAATGGCATTATACTGAGAGGATTTTTTATAGTTTGTCATGAGATGCTGTGGGATTTTTAGAAGATCACCATTTCTTGTATTATGACTGTGTTCTGAAGCAGTCTCACCATATAATTTATGGTTTTGCCTAACAAATAAAATGCATTCAAGAATGAAGATGGAGGGGGCTGTCAATATTTTTTTGTCTATAAAACGGACCGGCAGCTATCCCGGATGTCCATATTGAAGATAAGCCTCATGATGCGTTTCTGTGCTATAAAGACTCTGGAAAAATCCCTTGCTGTGCCCCAAGCCATAATATTCAAACTTATATGAGGGTAAGCCATGGCATAATACATGCTGAGTAAGCCAGTATCATCCAAACAGGATCTCAGCTGTTTTATGGCATAATATACTCTATTTAGCTTAGCACATATATATAGTCCACCTACCTATCCCAATTTAGATTGGCGTCTAAGTAGGTTCCTAAAAATTTTATTTCTTCAGGAATTTCAATATTATAGAGCGTCGACCAATTGGAATATTTCTTCTGAAGTGGAAGTTTAACGCTGATCGATTTTGAAATATTTAGAATGTGCTTATTTCTTCGGCACCAGGTACTGAACTGATCAGTAATGTGTTTAGATTTGCTGATAAGTTTCTTAGCATTATTGCCTGCTATAGTTATCGTTGCATAATCAGCAAACATTGTGACGTAGTCTCTCTTTATATGTTGAGGAAGATCATTTTGACATAGAGAAGAAACAGTAGAGGTTCTAGAACAGATCCCTGTGGCACCGAGTTTTACCGTCTTTGACTCAGATGTCGATCCTTTGCAGATTACAATCATTTCTCTGTTTGTCATTTAGGATTGTATCCAATTTATCTAAAACTCGATTCGATAAATTCGATTCGATACATTCGATGAATAGGTAGATATTATTGAAGTAGGTATAAAACGAAAAGGGGAGATCCTAGGATGCCTCTTGCGGTGAATATGTATCGAGACAAAGGTGTGACGATGTAGATATCAGCCCATTGGCAGAGTTTTTTACCAGAAACCTATATTCAGAAAAACTTGATTTTATGGTTAAAATTGGAGCTATAATTATAATTCATGTTTCTTATTTTTCAACTATATTTCAAACGTTTGTACCAGGATTTGAATTATCAAACGTATGCATCGGGTTGATATTTCGGAAAATGTCTTGGTATTATCACTGCTTCACACTAATAAAGCGTTAGTAGCTGCCTCGCCCACAATTTGACGCTATAGTTTCTATAATATTTAGAGTAGCTTCAACTACTTATTGTCTGTTGTAAAACTGAATTTTTAATTCGAAAGATCCATTTTTTTCATAACATATTACTATATATATTTTTCTGAAAACGCTTCTTGGCTTTCTCTTTTTTCATCATTGAACAAAAAGTGTGGGGAACTCCCAAAGAAAGTAGGAGAAAATTACCGCAATGAAAACTCTCATAAAAATATGTTATTCCTACACAGATAGGTACGTATGGGATGAAAAAACCCTTTTAAAAAAACTATATTCACTTGAACCTTGAATTACATTAGAGGAACTCCAAAAATCTCGCCTACCGGCAGTGGTGCAAAAATCTCAGTGCCGAATACTGAATTAAGTCTGTTAAAGCTTGTAACAGCTGCAAACTGTTGAATAAAAGCAAAGAATTTCCCAATCAGAGTATTAGAAATAAACTGCTTTCCAATTCCAACGGGTTTAGATCCTTCTGATTGGTAGCTAAAGCTGTTAATCAGAACTTTACAAAATCCACAATCCCACCATTAACACAATTGTAACAACAGTTATAGTCGATTTTCTGGGAAAGGCACCATTTACTATTCCCACACTAGAATCCACATTGCCAGAAATTACTTTTTGACAACGTCTAGTCAGGCGAATCATGAAACAGCTTAATGTCAACAAGGCGTCTAGTCCTGTTGAAGTACTTAAAAAGTGCGCCAATAAACTCGCACCAGTATTTTGCAGACTTTTCAACCTATCTAACAAGGAAGGGGGTTTCCCTCTTGTTAGAAGATTGCTCGCGTTCTTCCTATCACCAAAAAAGGCAAGAAAATCTTCCAAATAACTATAGACCAGTCGCTTTGCTATCAGTGATATGAAAAATCATGAAAAGGAAGCCGTAAATCACCATATCCTTAAATATTTGGAACGCTTTAATATCTTGAGCGAACATCATTATGGCTTTCGGATGCACATCTTCTCCGGCAGCAGGAGGTTCCCTATCTTAATGAGGATCTAGAGGTGATTTCGAATTAGGGTGAAAATAACCAGTTGAATAACTGTTGAAGTACTTAAAAAGTGCGCCAATAAACTCGCACCAGTATTTTGCAGACTTTTCAACCTATCTAACAAGGAAGGGGGTTTCCCTCTTGTTAGAAGATTGCTCGCGTTCTTCCTATCACCAAAAAAGGCAAAAAAATCTTCCAAATAACTATAGACCAGTCGCTTTGCTATCAGTGATATGAAAAATCATGAAAAGGAAGCCGTAAATCACCATATCCTTAAATATTTGTAACGCTTTAATATCTTGAGCGAACATCATTATGGCTTTCGGATGCACATCTTCTCCGGCAGCAGGAGGTTCCCTATCTTAATGAGGATCTAGAGGTGATTTCGAATTAGGGTGAAAATAACCAGTTGAATAACTGTTGAAGTACTTAAAAAGTGCGCCAATAAACTCGCACCAGTATTTTGCAGACTTTTCAACCTATCTAACAAGGAAGGGGGTTTCCCTCTTGTTAAAAGATTGCTCGCGTTCTTCCTATCACCAAAAAAGGCAAGAAAATCTTCCAAATAACTATGGACCAGTCGCTTTGCTATCAGTGATATGAAAAATCATGAAAAGGAAGCCGTAAATCACCATATCCTTAAATATTTGGAACGCTTTAATATCTTGAGCGAACATCATTATGGCTTTCGGATGCACATCTTCTCCGGCAGCAGGAGGTTGCCTATCTTAATGAGGATCTAGAGGTGATTTCGAATTAGGGTGAAAATAACCAGGTTCAATTCAATACCACAAAAACCCAAGCATCAGTTTTCTCCACGAAGATAAATGTCTCCGAAATGAATATAATGATGTTAGGACAGACAATTCCGCTCTCTGCTTCGATAAGTTTGTTGAGGGGTTAAAATGGACTGAATATGTCTTGGCACATTCATGTCGCTGGACTTGCAAAGGTTACTTCTCAGAATCTTGAAACACCAGAAAACTTTACAAAATACATTAACTTTCGATGCTTTATATAGCTCAGATCAGACCATCTTTGGAGTATTTTTCACATGTGTGGAGCTCCGCCCTTAAGCATACCCTGAAGCTGCTGGGTTCCATCCAGAAATGAGCCATCCGTCTGATTGGAGACAGGAACATAACTTGCAACCTTGATAGTCTGGAACATCGAAGAAAGGTTGGAGACTTGTCTCTCTTTTATAGATTACTTTCACGAAAGGTGTTCAAGTGACTTGGCACATTTGATTCCACCATGCAAGAGAGATACATATCAGAAATACGCGATGGACTGTGGCTGCTCATCGTTTTGAGGCTCAACTCAGTACACCTCTAACTTCACTGTTCAAGAGTTCTTCCATTTGGAGAACTGCGTTCATATGGAATAAACTTCCTGAGAACGTTTTTCCAAATGAATTTAATCTCCAGCTATTCAAATCCAACGTGAATCGCTACTCTCGCACAGGTAGATACCGCTCTTAGAGAGCTTTAAGGATTTTCCTGTAGTGGTTGTGTTTTGTACTTAAAAACATTTTTGTTTCCAGTCAGTGTGTACTACAAATTTCCGTTTGTTCAATGATGGGCAAGTCGGATTATTTTCGAATTGACTGAAGGTGGTAAAGTAGAAGAGCCGTTGTTTCAATTGAAAGGCGTATATATCTTGAAGATAATAGTTTTGGGGAAAAAAGTGTTATGGCTATCTTTCTTCTTCCGGAAGTTTCCCACATTTTTTATGAACATGGAGAAGTAGTAAGTCAAAGAATGTGTTATCAAAAAACGAATTTCTCCTGGAAATACCTCCCTTTCAGTTCATATCGTTATATTTTCCTTAAGACGACCATTTCTATTGACTATATAGCTATTTAATATTTTTTCTACGAAACAACTTATTATTATCACAAATTCTATAATTCTTTATAATATCACCCACATCACGAAGAGTAACGCCCGGAAGCAATGCTAGATGAAATAGGAGCAATTTTAAAAAAATAATCGACGAAATAGGATTTCGAGTAGAAATTCAAGATACTCATGACAGCGGTCAGCAATAAACTCAGCCAATGCCCAATTAATACATTTTTTGGAAACAATTACGTTTTTTGTAGCTACAACAAACCAATTTCCCCGTCTGACTTTTATCGCGTGACAAATACCTGTCGCCAGACTGAAAAATAAAAAATAAAAGACAATCTGAGCCTCTTGTGCTGTAATCAATATAAGTAGAGATAGGGCCCGAAATAAGATGGAATACCTTTAAAATAGCTTGTAAATGTAGCTAACTCTGGTGATAGTATTTGGAAAAGGACGTCTACTAATGTAAAGAGGTAGTTACTCTATCGTTTTTATTTATTGCTCTTGATATTTGAATAGATTCATTTAATTTCGAGATGAACGGTTTTTATCCTCAGCTGCTTTATTTAAAAATAGAAAAGAATTTTTTGAGAGTTCCTCTTTTCATTGATCATCATCGTTGTATTAATGTAGTATTAAAGATTTTTTTGTTATTTCAAACACTTGATACCAGGGGTCCACTCTATCCCGTCAAGCTCTGATAAATAATTAATCAACAGAATAACTGCCAAAGTATGTCGATAGATTATTTCTTGTTTTCGGGTTTATTTGAGAAACTGAAGTATTCAAAACATTACCATGTATTTTTCTGTTTATTTTGATCAAAACTAATCCTAATTAAGCAGTAGTTTCCACAAAATATTCCTGAATACGACGCAAAATCAAACTTTTATAAATCTTCGCTAATATACCTACATATATCTTATTCACCTTACACCTAACCGTTTCACATGCACAAAACTCGGCAACGTTTAATGGACCTCACTTTGCCTTTTTGATGAATTAGTACGTGTATGAATGTTCTTACATTGTTAGGATCTTTGAAAAATATACAGTGTGTAACAACGAAAACTTAAAATATGCGTTTTTGAATATAAAAAGTAAGATTTTTAAAAAAAGCTCGGACACTTCGATTTCTAATTAAAGGAGGACACCTTTCAGACTAATCAGATTTTTTGTAGTACGCACCCCCTCAGAGGGGTGCGTCCGACGACCCTTATTTAGATAGGGAAAGTAGGTCGAGTGGCACCTTGTTTAAAAGGTCTTTCGAATACCTTTACATCTCTTTTAAAAGAAAATTTTTGTAACGATTAGTTTTCGAGATAATTTGAAGTTAAAATTGCCATGTTAATAATACATTAGACAGACCACTCGGTAACTTGTATGCCTAAATGAAAAATTTTTCGAGCAGTTCTTCTTATCAGTTTTTTATTAAATAAAATCCCTTTTTTAAAATCAATACCTACTCCTCTTCTTCCAGTTTTCATTAGTACATCGTTCGATTGTTTTATTTAAACGGGTCGTGTATTGTTATTTGTTTAAGAATGCCTTACATTACTGCTGAAAGGGTTTCAGTTATTGCTTTATTTTTTGGCAACGACCAAAATGCTAATAGAACATCAATTTTATTTAACGAGCAAAACCCTGGTAAACACCTAAGCAGAAATCACGTTCCGGATTTGGTCACAAAATTCAGGGAGACAGGTTCGGTTTTAAATAAGAAAAGAAATGTTCAGAGAAGGGTAGTGAATGACGATAATGCGATTGGAGTGATTGGTCAAGTCATCGCCAATCCCAGGTTAAGTACCAGAGGTTTATCAGTAATGGCCGGAATAAGCCATATGAGCGCATGGAGAATCCTTAAAAACCACAAATTCCATCCTTACAAAATTAAACTTGTTCATGAACTCAATGAGGATGATTTTGACCGAAGACAGGAGTTTTGTGAGGGCATGAGTGAGAGATTAACGCAAAATCCCGAGCTGCTCTATAACATCTGTTTTTCGGACGAAAGCTCATTTTATTTTAATGGTTGCGTGAACCGTCACAATTGCCGTTATTGGTCGGATGAAAACCCAAGACAATTCGCAGAAATACATACCCAACATCCCCAAAAGTTGAATGTCTAGGCCGGAATATTAGGCAATCATATTATAGGTCCATTTTTCATTGATGGAAATTTAACCGGTGATTCTTATTTACAACTTCTTAAAGAGGCAATACAACCTCGTATAGTTGAAATAATTGAACAGGATCCAAGATGTCAAGATGAATTTATCCATTTTCAACAAGACGGTGCACCACCCTATTATGCCCAGCAGGTTCGAAATTTTTTGAATAATCATTTTGAAGGACAATAGATTGGCAGAAGAGGTCCAATTGAATGGCCAGCACGATCACCAGATTTAACACCACTGGACTACTTTTTGTGGGGATATTTAAAGTCTAAAGTTCATGCCAATTTGGATGAATTACGTCGTAGAATTATTGATAAATGCCGAGCTATAACCTGAGATGTTGAATAATGTAAGAGCAAAATTCGAACAAAATCTTTATTGTTGCATGGAGCAAAAATTTTGAACATTTACTCTAAATTTCCTATGTGAGTTACCCTTATTAGGTGTTACTTTTTTTGTGTGAGCTTTAAAAACAATTATTGAGATTTATTAACCCTAAAACAGTTTTTTAAACTTTTCTGTGTCATCAGCATTCAAGGAAATCAGCAGGTGATTCACTTTTTTATCAGAAGCATAAAATATCCACGTCAAAAGGCAACCTTCATAAGGAGGTGCCACTCAATTTACCTAAAATGTAAGGATGGTAACCAACCCCATCCCCCGAAAAAATATCCTCGTAATAAACAAATAATTCTTAAATTATCTAAGAACAATTCGTTCAGGCCAGTCTCATCTCCCTATACACAGTAGGTTGATGGACTGACACCTATCAGAAAACAACTACTCCCCTGGCTAATACCACGAAGGGCGTTGGATTATATCCGACATTCTTACTTCTTAATTCTTACTTTTTTACGAAATCAAATGGACACGTATTAGCAGGTTGTCATAAAAAGTAAAAATTTATTTTTCTGAACGTTCTGAACGTAAATTGTACCTTAAAAACAATTTGATTTATTTTAAAAAGAGTTGAACTCAATAAAAATACCTTTAAATCTTCAAATTATCTCGAAAACTAATCGTTACAAACATTTTCTTTTAACAGAGATGTAAAGGTATTCGAAAGACCTTTAAAACAAGGTGCCACTCGACCTACTTTCCCTATCTAAATAAGGGTCGTCGGACGCATCCCTCCGAGGGGGTGCGTACTACAAAAAATCTGATTAGTCTGAAAGGTGTCCCCCTTTAATTAGAAATCGACGTGTCCCAGCTTTTTTTCAAAAATCTTACTTTTTATATTCAAAAACGGCTCTGTTAAATTTCGTTGTTACACACTGTATACGGACTTTACGGACTCACCTCTAGACACACTGTCACTGGGAGAATACTACATTCCTTACTTGGTAGATGTATATTGAAAAAAATAAATAAATTTCTCTTAAGATTTATACGAGTATATTTTCCATTTTTCTAGTGGAATTCCACCATCGTCTGGAAATTTTACTTTGATGTTTCAAGAAAATTTCAAAATCTGTTAAATATTTTGTTTGGACTGTAGAACAATTTCATATACTACCATAGGTGCCTCTATCTAGCAGATATTATTGAAAGCTAAACTTTCCGAATGGGCATTCAAATTTGTCCCAGTTTGGCTTTTACATTACAGATGTCACTAGATGTCTGTTTTTATGAATCTAGTTCAAACGGTGATATCTCAGTGAATACTCATTAAATTTTATCGAAATTAGCGCCATTTGAATCAGTACACTTTTGCCAACGTAACATAAGTTGAATAATTCAGCCAGCATAAAAATAGTGTGCTTGAGTTTCGATGAAGTCGACTCAAGCCGTTTTTGCAGGTCCTGATTGGCGAACGTTCTACCGGTGAGAAATAAGTTATCGATGTGCTTGAAAAAATGGTAGTAGATTGGCGAGAGATCTGGGGAGTATGGTGGGTGGGTAGAACTTTATCGCTTAAATCGTTTAATTTTCGGAAGGTGATTTGTGAAACATGCGGGCGGGCGTTGTCATGGAGCAGGATATCTTCTGTTGACCAGTGCCGGCTGCTGCTGGCGCAATTTTCAGTACATTTAAGGTAGGTTTTCCTAGCGAGGTGTTTTTTTACGCAGCAGGAACTAGCAAAGCGTGTTTATCTGTTCAGTTGGCGTACTGACGGACAACGGACAGTGTCTCGGGTGTGTCATTATGGAACGAATCCAAAGAAGAAAGAAAATTATTGTAATGATTATTCTCAAACAAATGAAAAATGATGAAGAGGACCATATTTTCTGGAAACAGGCGAAATTTAGAAAAGAAAAAAGTGATTTTTATAAAAATCGGGAAAACGAGGGATTTTTCAAACTTTCAATCGATAGTCATCTCATTGATAAAGAATAACAGTTCAGAAGGTATTTTAGTGTTTCCCGCATACGTTTTAAACCTTGTAGAAGAGGAAATGAGAATTTCTTCCTGTAACCGAGTCAAGATACCAATTACACCTGCAGAAAAATTGGCTTTAACTCTGAAGTGAGTGGACAGATCAATAAAATTAAGAAAGAAACCATAACATTTATTTTCGTGAGTTTCAGCCTAATCACAAACACTACACACAACAAAATAAACGTTTCGAGACGAACAGAACCTGACTATTGCGCTGCGTGAAACCGAAAACCGAATAGACTCCTGTCCAAGCAGTCGGTCTAACACGTTGAGTGCATCACGTCGGCGTGGAACGTGTTGCGCTCTTTAGGAAAACAGTCCTATTGAATCTCTATAGAGGAGTAGGTGACGTATTAAGCTGAGCGTAACACGTCGCACGCGACGCGAAAAATGCGTCGCTAGGAAAACAGGGCTTTAGTCGATTTTCTCACAATAGGTCTCTGCCGTGATGGTGGTTTGGCCTGGTTGTAGAGAGTTATAGGTTTTTTTTGAGAAGTGCCTGGGTGGCTTATCGGTTTCCAACCACTGTCCTAAACGTCTCCCGTTGTGGTAGATGATCCACTTTTCATCACATGTAACGATCCTATCCAAAAAAAGGATCGTTTTAGTTGCGCAAAAGCAACGGAAAACAGACTTCGAAACGACAATCGCTCAAGTCGTGGGGCAACCACTTTTCGAGTTTTTTGACCTATCCAATATATTTTAATCCATCAAAAACCGCATGAGAACTGATGCCTAGTCCTTCCGTCATCTCACGCACCATTTGTGATGATGGATAAGTTTCCACCAGGGTCCCCAAACCCTCGTCCTGGATTACTGTAGACTGTAGGTCAACAGCTTCGGGGCTTCGAGGCTAAAATCACTGGAACGCAATTTTGCAAACCGACGTCGAATAGTGCGTTCATTAACACTATTATTGCTAAATGCCTGGTTGATTTTTCGGGCTTTTTCGGCAGCAGTTTGTTTCAATTTGAATTCGTCGTAAAAAAATGCCCGAAAATGGTTAAACGACATTATATACTACCTGGCCTGAAACGTCTCGGGCCCAGCACATATATGGCGCTAGTTTTATTGCCGCATTTTCATGTAGTCGCCGCTTTTTCAGTTAGTACTAACCTGCAAAAGAGAACTCTTGATATTTCGTGATATTCTACTCATAAGTTTGTGAGTTATTGTGCTAAAGTGACACTACTTAGGTTCATTTCAAAACAAATTATCAAAAACAGTTTTGTGTTTTAATTTTACACTGCTTCTCAATGGAAAAAATACTGTACAAGCGAAGCAATGGACTCCGCTCCATTAGAAACAACGTTTGCTGACTTCAAACGTTCATAGAGACACCGATCCAATGATATAGAACGCAGTGGACGTGCAGCAAATGAGGCAGTTAGACCAGAAAACATAAAAAAATCCCCAAAATTGTTTTGAATTGCCGAAAAGTGAAATTGCGTGAGTAAGGTGTTATTGTAAAGATATCAAAAAAACGTGTCGGCTTTATATTGAATGAGCACTTGACTATGAGAAAGTTCTGTTCAAAGTGAGTGCTGCGCTAGCTCACTGTTGACCAAAAACAAGAACGTCTTGATGATTCTGAGCAGTGTTTAGCCATGTTCAAATATAACAAATCGGAATTTTTGCATCGATATGGACCAATCACTTCATTCTGGGTGAGTTATGGATTTGAGTCCAACTCCTGTTTCGATACCTGAGATTTACAGGTTTTTTGTCAAGTTAGGTGTTTTCATGTTATGTTTGAAACCCTTATTAAGTACTAATATAATAATATCCCTAACGTTTTTCAAAATAGCAAACACAATAAGAGGAGAAAGAATGGTACCTACCTGGCACCTAAAGCAAGGTGGATAAAAATTCCTTGCCAAGTGGATAGAAATACAATGGTGTAATCCATTAAATATGGAGGCGCAGAAGGGCTACATATGTTTATTTATTTCTTGGATATTATGACTTTAAAACTCAACTTTAATATTTAAATTTTGATACTGAAGTGCTCTCTCTACAGCATCCTTGATTCTTCATAAAAGATCCGATGTACTTTGGCATTCCATTCAGAGACGATAAGTGCACACCAATGTTTACATTTGGAAATGACTGTTGTTCCATCTATCAGCATGTGTACAAAGCTGGGTTAATCTGATTTCTCGCGTCGAGATGAGATTTTGACAAAAAAAAACGAATCGGTTTAAACACCAAGGTTTCTATTAATCTTGAAGTATGAAGCTAGCATCAGACCCTGGAGCGCCCAATAAAGATATTCGACTTCGCTATGACCGTGTAAATAAGAGGTAAGAACTTGATGATTTCATGGGAAAGAAAGGTTTTGGCTATCTACTTTTCTTGATAAAAAAATGTGGAAATGTTCAATTTCAAAAATTAACACTATATGAAGATTTATAAATCATGCAAAGAAGTAACTTTCAGGCACAAACTGAAAGAAAAAATTATCTAGAAACAGTTCTTTTCCGTTAACTAGCTATCGCACCCCTACGAACGAAAACCCTCAGAAGTCGAAACTTGTGCGAGCTAAGGAGTAACGAGGTCTTACCTTTTAACGTGTGATTCCTAACACGGGTTGGACGATAGCGAATGAATATCGAGCGTTCTGCCTGCGGCTTGAACCATCTACTCACACATCGGCAGATTGACTAAGTGAACAAAGCACCCAAGTCGAACCGCCCGGCTACCGACCGGGCATATAAACATTGAATTACACAAGAGAAAAATACTTTCGAAACAAATACTTCAATATGACCGCTGAATTATACAAAAAAATATTATTTCTTTTCCATTTGTATTGCAAACAGTCATTTTGGAATTGAATCAGATATCATTCACAGGATTCCTACACAATATAATTAATGAAAGAAGCAAATTTCACTCACATGGAACAATGTCATCAACACTGGTAGATATCTTGATGTTTCGCTATTAGACGCTTGCCTTGTTGGCTCTTCAATACCAAATACGGATAACATTGAAAAAAAACACTCAATTCGTTCATAAAATCACGCATCACTTTTCGTCACGGAATAGGTCGAATCCACCCATGTCATCTTGACAGTACGTAAATAACATCATTAGGTTATTTGATTGAATCCCAACCAAAGGAATAATGATTTCATTTTTGTTTCCAGGAAAGACAATCTGAAATTTTTACTCTTCTTGGTAATAATCTCGAAATCGTTATATAAATATCGAAATCACTAACCTCAAATTTATAGAAAAGTTTTACAATAATCAACAGGGGCCTTATTTCAAATTCAGGTGATTTTCTCTCGACTTCACTTGATTTGAAAATTGTATGAATAACAAATATTGGAAACAGTAATGTATATAGATGAATACATTGCGTCATTCTCCAGATGGCTCATCCGCTTTCCAACTACAGACAAAATCCTGGAAAAAATGTGACGCTGATTGAATCATCCTGTTTTACATGACAGAATATAAGAAACATCAGTTGGAACGTACTTCTGCTACTACTGAATCGAAACTATGTTCACCAAACCACCATTATCAAATATATACAGTCAGAACTTTCCAAATAATGACCTGATAATGACCCAACTTTGATATTTGATATTTTCTTAATGTGCCATATAGGATATTTTTGACTTTTTATTTTGAAAAATGGTATACAATGTAAAACTACGCCATCAAGAATCCGATAAAATTCATAACAAGCCTCATCCGTGTTAGGTAATTCATTTACAGTTGGCCAATCGGTTTTCAGTAATATTCAGCATTACTGGAAAATTTGGCCGTTTGAAATTGTATTTGAGATTTTTAGAGTTATATTACGTAATTCCTAACATGTTAGGAATCACACGTTAAAATGTAAGATCTCGTTAGTTCTTAGCTCGCATAAGTTTCTCAACTTCTGAGAGTTGTTCGTATGGGGGCGAAAGCTGATTAACGGAAAATCACATTTCAAAACAGATTTTTTTTATTGAATTTCACCTATTTCAAAGAAAATGCAGAGTTCAGTGTTGATGGTCCGTTCTCCTTTACAAAGGAGCAGTCATCTCTGTATACAGCAAACTCAAGGTTTGACATGATCAAGTAGAAAAATGTTTCATTTATATTTGAGATGAAATAATTTTTTTAATTAGGCTCATGAATAAACAAAATCAACTTACGCTTTAAGATTTATTTTCTTGGATAATGTACAGGATCTGTGCGCTTAGCGCTTCTGTGAATGGAATGCCGAAGTACGTTGTATTATATTACTCTAATAAAAATGTTACCTTTTGACCGACCAGTTTACTAAATATTTTTTTACCTTTTGTATTTGCTTCTAAAGATATTTCAGTTCCTAAATTTCATAATTATAGAAAAAAAATGTATCGTGTGTATTCCCCAGATTTTCATCTGGGACATGACATAATTTCTGTCACGGAATCATAGACTACAATGCAGAAGAGACACACATCTGGCGGAAATTTGATTTTGAGGGTCAAATTTCTATGGCCTATATTCTGTGTTGCTGGTGTTCGATGTGACTTTTCGCGGTTAATTATTTTAAACTAATCGGATAAATAATTCAATTACTATTGAATAATCTCGGCAATTGTCGTCTGTCAATAAAGTTCATTGTTCTGTGCTCTTTTGTAAGGTATTCTATAGTTGTGTTGTAAAAGAACAAAGAGTTTTAATTTGTGATGATTTTGGAATGCTTATTTATTTGTTTATTCAATATACGATAAATATATTTTCCTTATAACCATTTGATGATTGATGATGATGATGTTTCATAAATTGGGAAAATTGAACAAAACGTGTTATATTCCGATGATCCGTCTCCGAAAGAAAGCGGATTAAATATCCATTCTCATTTTCTGCAATGCAATGTTTATTACGTTACTCTATCGAACTCTTACCAGTAGGAACAACTCTGCATTCGATCTCTTTCTTTATTGAAGAATCAAGAGTGCCATAGATCTAGTTTTTTGTTAAAATATGATTTTGTTCAGTGAGAGATCCAAGTAATAACACCATGATATTTTCATGATTGTTTGCATCTTGGTTCAGTTGATTCACGAATTCCTGGACGTAGCCATTCTCTTTTATGCCACTGTATTTCTTTTTTAACGGAATTCATACTTGAATTACTTCGTACCCAATAACTTCTTAGAGAATAAAAACTTCTGTGTGACCCAGATTTTGTCACTGCAGCCGATTTCAGTCACTCAGACTTCAGTTAAATCAGCATTTTCTAAATGAACAAATAAAAGAAGAAGATAACTATTCAGATTCAGATTGTCAAGTTACTTGTCATTTTTCAGAACATGATTTGTTAAGTCAAACTTTCTTTTATTAGATTATCTATAAGTTATTCTACAACAAAAGCAAACATTCTTCATAAACATTATTAATTCAGTCACCGGAATTTACTGAATTCAATAAGAAACTGGTAATAATTTTTTAAAGATGTCACCATGGAACTTTCACGTGCTCCAGTTTATGAATCAAAAACAATTTTATAAATTCTATTTGAACAATATGGAAAAGTTATGTTTGTGATAATCCTATTGTGAAGTAATGTGGTATGATGGAATCCATTCGAAAGTGGTTGTATAAACCTAAGGTTAGTACTTGAATTGATATATGTGAAAACTTGTTTTACAAAAGCCTAGCCACTGCTTTGGTATTGAGTGAAATTATTATATTTTTTCCTGATAACTTATTCAGTTCTATTGTTGGCTTCCAATTGTAATAATTTGTTTGTGTGTGAGTGAAACCCTCATTCCTTCTACGTTCATATATTTTTTAAACTTCATATAAATAATTACTAGAATATTTGAAAGTGAACGAAGCCCTTGTTAAATTCATTTATGACTAAAACAATCGATTAAGTCACCCATTATGCTGGTTTCACTAGCATCAAAGTAATTTTTGATATATAAGTAAGAAACAAGAATTATAAAAAAATTCAAATTCATTTCATTTGAATAATATAAAGATATTTACATAAGTATGTTAACACTTCAAGATTATACTGATAGGGAATTTCAAAATTGATGCAATTATTTCATTAATTTTTAGTATTTGAGTTCTTTGAATTCTCAAATCACTTTGATTACATTCATATCGACAGCTTTGATTCACTCAAAAACTCGATTGAAAATCTAGATTATCTAATAGAAATAGTTTCAATCCACTTCTGAAGGAGATCCAAGCTATCAAGAAAAAATAATGATCACCTTAAATTAATGTCATAGGAAGGCATTACAAGGTCATTACTTCCATTTTATTTGAATCAGTAGATACATAAAAATATATGCGAACACATTGAATGAAAAACAAAACATTGGATGTTGTTTACACATTTGTTTGTAAAAAAATAAAAATGAGTGCATCTATTTCAACACACAAATACATGTACTACAAATGTAGTCACATGAAAAATGTCTTTCAAATTTTGCTCTCCACATAGTTTTATTTAAGAAAATTTTGTTCTACCCAATGATCACATCACATAAATTGAATTTTTCTTGTGAACGTATCCATTCATATTAGAATACTTTAGACTTTTGCTTATGCATATACATAATCAAAATGATTAGTTACCCTGTTGCCAAATGCATACATGTTATTATTTATACATTATGTCTGGCGATCAAATGATGATATTGGTTTTCATAAATTTTGGATAATGATAATTTTTTGCTTGGAATTTACATTTCACAGAAAATTTTGGTAGTCGAATCTCTGATTTTATATACTGTTTAGTATTACCTTTGATTATTAACATCATTGTCAGTAAA
Source organism: Leptinotarsa decemlineata (assembly GCF_025532065.1). Classification (NCBI taxonomy): domain Eukaryota; kingdom Metazoa; phylum Arthropoda; class Insecta; order Coleoptera; family Chrysomelidae; genus Leptinotarsa; species Leptinotarsa decemlineata. Next base: position 5,722,137 of record NW_027412545.1, on the reverse strand, counting down.
TTCAAAATATTTTATTAGCTTATAAAATTACCAGAACTCCTGATGCACTAAGCCACAGTAATTAGAGAAAACGTTGAGCAAAACCTTGACATTTGATCGAACTTGGCGTGATTTTTTTGGTCTTGGCTCTCCTGAGCTCTTCCATTGGGACGATTGGACTTTGTTTTCTATGTCATAACCATATACCAATGATTCGTCATCAGTTATGACCATTTTAAGTCAATCTAGGTCACCGTTGACATCATTCTACAATTTCTGAGAGTTGCTCGTGCGACGTTTTTTTTTTGTGAAAATTCAGTAATTTTGGAACGAACTTGTCTATACTGAATTTCATACCTATAGCATGCCTGTACTGTTCCACCAACCTCAAGGACTGATGGAGATCCTTTTCTCCAGAGGCATAATGCTTGAGATCATCTATATATAACAAAAGGGGGACCTTGTGCCTCCCGTTTTCAGAGGTGCCACCAGTTGTACCCTTGAATATTTCTGAGCGCAAAGGATAATTGCAATAGTGAGATGCATTAGAGATGCGGACTGAGAGAATCGCCCTGAAATACACCCCTTCTTAAAGTGACCCACCCTATTTGTTCAAGTCATCTCACTATTTAGTCGGGTACCGCAAAGCATGAACTCATGCAATGTTGTATCAAATCCCTTGCGGTAATTGATCTGACCCATAGAGAGGTTACGCTTATACTGAATCGACTGCTGGGTTACATATCTATCGATAAGCGGGTTCCCTTTACATCTAGTGGCTCCTCTCTTCGACCCGGTTTTCTCATATATTCGTTCGAATACTTGGTCAACTGCGGAGAGTATTCGTGCACGTAAATAACTCACAATACGAATTTGAGCATGTTATCGGTCTGTAATTTTTAGGCATCAACAAATCTCTGCTTTTGGAGATGCCTCTCGACAAACCAATTCAGAATCGGCTGTTATCCGTCCAGCCGTGAGTTGAAAACTCTGGCCAGGTGGCGGTGGTTGCTTGATGTTTTTTTCCACCAAACCAAGGGGCCTGGAGCAGCAAAGTTCTTGGAATCTACGAGGGCTCTTCGAATATCATCTTGGGTTTTCGGGTTGTGCAGTTCATTGAGCTCAGGCTGTCTAAGCTCCCGGCTGAAAGCTTTGAACTGCGCTAGGACTTTAGTGTCTGAGTTGAGTAGTGTTCATAGATGTCCTTCTAGAAGAGTTCTACCTGATCAGCGGTCGGCGGATTGTCTATAACACACAGAGGCTCTTGAAATAAGCGAGAAAGTTTCTGTTGGAATTTGAGATTTTCCCCGATACTTCTCGCTCGCCTCACTAGTGACTTCTTAGCAGCCACTAGCATTTATATCCTATCAAGGCAGTGCTGTTTGGTGGTCAGCAGCACGCTTCGACTCAAAGTGTTATGAATACGTCGTAGTTCGGCGCTATTTGACGTACTGTGGGCGTGAAAGACCTGTTGGCCGCCTTGTAATCCGTCACACATTGGATACGAGACGCTTGTTGTCTCGCCAACGTGATCTTAGCCTTCATCTAATGTACCCGTCGTTCAATCTTCCAAACCGCAAGACCGGAATTTCGTCCTTGGATTCGGAAAGCGATTGGGCACGGCGGTGTTAATTTGCCAGATGTCAGCCTCTTCTCTTAGAACACTATGAACCTCTGAATCCAAACATGTCAGTTCTTGTGGCTTCAGGTGCCTAATTATCTCCATTGATGATATGATGCGAGTCTCCTCTCCAGCCATGTCAATGGGTGGTAGAATTGTTACTTCCACTTCGTTAGCAGGCTGGGAAGGAGCTATATAGGTTATGGGCGGAAATGGCGGCAAACTCCGGATGTGTTTCACACCACAGAGCATGTATTCTTGTCACAGAGTATGCATAAGACTATTTCTCAGCTCATGCGTCTGTTGTCAGGGTTGTCATCGGTAGGCAAATCATCGTAATGGGCTTGGTTGGGCCTATAACCTTGTTATATCATTATTATTATTATTATTATTTTACTATACATAATAATGTGATCAAATAATTTTAAAGTATCATCAATGTCAACCTCTAAGAATGTAGTTGTTTTATTTTTCACAAGATCTTCCCTGAGTAATATTTTAGGTTGGGAGATTTGCATCACACCAGTTCTTGACTTTCATTAGATCAGTGTTAATTTCCAATCTCAGTCTTTCAAGATCTTTACCATGTCAAAAAATAGTTGTGTCGTCTGCAAAGAGAGATTTCCAGAGGTATCTGGCTGGGTGATGTCATTTATATAGAACTGGAAACTGACCTTTGAGGAACACCTGACTTTATGTTATTCAATTTGGAGGATGTTGTCATTTTTACGAACTGTTTTCGATTTTCTAGGTATCATTTCAACCATTCAGAAGCTCAGCTGTCAAAGCCAATAATGAAACAATCAGCCTTACTTCGACCGTTTCAGTAGATTATCTAGAAATTATCCCTTATTCGCAGAAAGATCCATTATTACATTTTTTGTAAATTTGTTTGGTTCAACGTATGTATTCTTTGGGTGTTTTGTAAGAAACTGATAAAATTCAATTATATATTGCAGTTCAAACGTAAGAATGGATCATACTTCGGAAAGTTTTGTATAATTGGGAGCTAATAGCAGGGTTTTTGATTGATGTTTTCTTGAATCACTATAAAAAATACTATTGGAGACTCGTTTAGTTTCATGTGTTTTTATTTCTAAAAAAAATATACATTTTTACGATATTTTTCAAATCTGCTTTCGTGTCATTAGACTACAATATTTTACTTTTGTTATTTTTGTATGATATTGGTATTTATAATCTTGCAGAAAGATGACAAGTCACTATTGGCACAATTTTTTTATGCTGATGAAGATCTCAACATTGTCGCCAATGAGTTAGATAGCTTTGACGGTAGAAAGGACCCGGAAAGATGCACCACCTTAGTCAATCAATTGCGGCAGGCACAAGACAAAGTATTAACAATTACCAATTCCATCATGGACGTTTTGATTGGAGACGAAAGGGCCGACAGAGATTTTAGGGTCAAATTTCCTGAAGATGTGCTCCAGGACAATCTTGCTGGCCAATTGTGGTTTGGGGCAGAGGTAATTACTAACAGAGATTTTTTTGTTTTTTCTTAAATTATATTTTCAACTAACCTGTTGGTTTGAACATTTACAAATTAACAAGTCGGTAGCCGGTAGGCGCTTTGTTCACTCACTCATACCTACCGCCGTGTTGGTCGGTGGTTCAAGCCGCAGGCTGAGTGATCAATTTGGACTTGTGTTAGGAATCACACGTTAAAAGGTAAGACCTCCTTAGTCCTTAGCTCGCACAAGTTTCGATTTCTGAGGGTTGTCGTTCACAGGGATGCCACAGCTGGTTAACGGAAATATTTTAAACATATTTTTTTTAAACATATGAGTATGATTGTCTGGAAAATAGTTTTTTTGTTGAAAGGAAGTGTTGATCTCTGTGTCGAAGAGTGGATGGTGATGGATGGACTCCTTGTATCACAATATTGACATTTAATGTTAAAGTAAAAGTTGACCAAGGATCACTTACTAAATCCCATAACTCCGAAATTGCAATGTAAAATACTTAAAGTCTGAATCTTTCTAAGCTAGTAATTTTTGAAACTAATGAATGAGTTTATTTTATTAGGAATATTCTATGTTATTGCAGTGACAAAAACAGTGAGTTTCAAAAAGTTTGCACCATATGGGAAATTTTTTTATTATCCATTTGTCAAAAAATTTTATTCTTGATAAAAATTGGTGCAGTGCGGGAAACTTGGATTTGAAGGGAGAACAAAAAAATAGAAATTTTGATTAAGAGGAAACTACTCTTATTTTCAACATAATAAAAAGTTTATTTAGAAAAGTTGTTTAAATTTGAAAACAATACTCAGATTTCAAATCACACCCACCTACGTAACGAAACAAATAAATCCATTTTTTTATGGCTCTAGCCTCATAGAGTGCTAGTATCTCATATACACCTTAGGCGGCTCCCCCATATTACTATAATAATATTTCAATGCGAAATTCAGTCCAGTTTATTATTCGAACTAGTATATAGAATTTTGTTGAAAATGGTTTAAATTTTTGGTGCAAAAGTGATATTTAACTCTGTATGTATGTCCATAATAACTATGAGTATGATTTAATGTTAAGAAATAATTGACTAAATTAATTAATGCTAAACAATTAAGTAATACAGATCTGTAAGTTTACAATCCCTTTAATCGTAGTGTTACCTCATAGGGTAGTCCTAAACGAAAACCTAATTACAAAAGCTTTCAGAAACCTGAATAATCAATCACTAAATGCTTAAATTTGCACATATCTTCCTTCCATAACTAAACATTTTATTGTTCCTACACAAAATTCTTTATTGATATTTTCTAAAATAGATTTCCATACAACATTGCCTAATGTACTTTTAATTGTTTATTGATATTTTTCTATCTTCAGATATTAGAACAATGCTTATCCATCCTCAAAATATTTATCTAAACAAAAAGTATTAATCTCAGAAAAATAAATTGAGAATTCTTCATACAATACATTTTATTGTTCCTACACAAAATGCTTTATTGATATTTTCTAAAATAGATTTCCATACAACATTGCCTAATGTACTTTTAATTGTTTATTGATATTTTTCTATCTTCAGATATTAGGACAATGCTTATCCATCCTCAAAATATTTATCTAAACAAAAAGTATTAATCTCAGAAAAATAAATTGAGAATTCTTCATACAATACAAATTTAGATTACACTGATTCTCATTATTGGATGCTTATAATATTTGGTTTAGGATATCATGAGGATAATTTTGGTAATTTAAATTGGAAGGTTATTTTTTTCTACTACTTTGGAGGTGTCTGAATTGTTCATTTCTCCCAAGTTTCCAGGAAACTATGTAGTCTGCTTTGTTGAAGCAGTTCCTCACTTCTCTTCTCGAACAGTCCCTTCATTCTCAGTTTATATATGGTAGTAATATCTAACATATATAAATTACGTGTCACGTTGTTTATCCGCGATGGACTCCTGAACTACTTAACCGATTTCAATCAAATTTGCACACTGTTCGCAATTTGATCCAACTTGAAAGATAGGATAGCTTACATCTTAATTAATAGTCGCAATATTATTCACAATTATCTGTTAACTCCAAATGATTTCAAAACAGATGCGATATCTGTTGACTGGATTGAGTAAGTAATCAATAGATGACGCTGCTATGTTAAACATACAAGTGTAAATTATCCAATTGAATTTTTAAAATCACTAGATATGCCTGGAATGCCATCACATAATCTTCGATTAAAGATTAGTTCCCCACTTTATTCTCCTATGTAATTTGAATGCACCTCAATTATGCAACGGTACGCTTTTGGTCATCAAAAAATCACTGGATATATTCTTGGAGCAACCATTTTAACTGGGAAGTTTAAAGGAAAAGTGGTCCTGTTGCCACGTATTCCAATGATACCATCAGATTCTACCATACCCTTCAGAAGGCTACAGTTTCCTATTCGTTTAGCTTTTGCCATGTCTATAAATAAGTCTCGAGGCCAAACAATGTCCATTTGTGGTTTAGATTTGGAAAATCCATGTTTTTCTCATGGGCAACTATATGTTGCATGTTCACGTGTAGGGAAACCGTCGAATATATTTGTGTTAACTAAAGACAGGTTAACCAAAAATATTGTCCACCGATTAGTGCTAATTTAAATTGAAAGTATTTATAATTCAAAATAATAAATATCATTGTGAAATATTTAAGACTCTCTGCCCTACCTACCTCATGCATAAGTTTAAGTGTCACATGTTATTTACTAATAACTTTGTAATATACTCATTTGTTACAAAATTGTATAAACATAATAAATACATTTTAAAATTAATTCTTTTGTATTGATTTTTACTTAATTTCAACTGTACGAAAATTTTAATCAATCGTGTTCAAAGTCCTTCCCCTTCAAATCCCAATCCAGTGGATTTTTATACCAGCTTTAACGTTTCCGTTTTCGTTCGTAAATAATAGTTTCATTTTACTAAGGGGTTACGTTAGTAGAAAATCTGTCATGGAGGTCGCCATATTATTTCACAAATGGTATCTATGTAAAAAAGCATGGTAGTCTCCGTGACTGATGAAAGTGAATGTGTTGATGGTAGACGACGTCGGTATTAATGAAGACAACACGTAAGATATTTTTAGACAAAGTGAAAACTGAAGAAAATTAAAACTGAAAATGAAATACCAATCCAGAACTAAAATAAATTGAGTAACTCATTGGTACACGTGCAGAGCCATTAGATACATTGTTTGATACACATTTTACATGTTTTTAATTTTTCTTTTTTATGCAACAAAGTATTCCACTTCAATGAATTTATAACACAGTAATGAAACACACGGAACCATCTAAGTATCTTTGAAAAATGTTTTGATTCGGTACCTTTCCATACAAAACCAATGAAACGCTCCTTCTATTTTCATTTTCTGAGTGTATTTACAATTCCACAAAATATCCTGCTGTTAATTTTGTGTTTTGTTTGTGTAGTTATTATCATTTTAATAGTTATCAGTATCGTTTTTTTTTTAATGAAAAATGAGAAATGAAACTTCATGATTTTTTACAACTTTTATTTGTAAATAAAGTTACTGCAATTTCGTCCTAAAAGAACATTTTCAAACTAATACTATAAACCAATCTGTTTATTATGTTAGTTTGAAAATGTCCTTATAGGACGAAACTGCAGTAACAACTCTCAAAAGTTGAAACTTGTGCGTGCTAAGGACTAACGAGGTTTTTCAAATGATTTTCACCTGATTTATGATTTCATTTGTTCAGACAATGCGATCATTAGAAGGCTCACATTTCCACCAATAGACCGATACCACTTCCATATAATAATTTTCACTTGTTACCACTCAAAAACCCAACTTTGATCGTTTAAAAACCCACATGAAAGTGTTGGTGTAGATGATTTATTACATTCGCCATTATATGTAATGTATATAATAGCGAATGTAATGAATCATTGTTAGTTTATTGTATAAGTTTGAAAATGTCCTTATAGGACGAAACTGCAGTAACGTTAGTTACAAATGAAAGTGGTAAAAAACACAAATTTTCCTATCTCTTTTCATTGTTACTCGAATATTGTTTGAAAATACAAATAATTGGACCAAAATATGTTAAAAGAACAGCAAAGTTGAATAGCAAAACTTTTAAGAAGGCTACATTGTAATCTATACAGGCTCATAAAAATCAACCACCAAATGTGGACTGCGATGTGGAGATACGCAACATATAAAAACAACTAATCAAGCTAGAAAACAGTCTATAGAGAAAGTGGGGAGAAGAACAGTCCAGTTGTAACCCAAAGACGATTGTGGATACTAGCAATCAAAAAAATCTTGAAGTAACTTGGTTTCAAACCCTTTTCTAATTTTAAAGTTTTTTTGGTATATTTTCACCATTTATATTGGTTATTTTATTTTACTGCATTTTTATTTAACTTTTTTATTTTTTGTATATAATTGATGTTTAACTTATTGTGTAACCCATTATTAATTGATTTCCATTTCAGGTCAAAATATTTTGTTTTATTTAGCATTCTTACAACTGTTGCTATTTAACTTTGCTTTTTTAACTAACGCAACCAAATATTTCAGACAGATTATTATTTTCAGTATTTTCAATAATTTTTCATTCATTTCATTTTCATTTTATTTGCTTTTCCATAGATGTCACATCTGTTAACGCCATTTTAGACAATGAAAGTCCGAACTTGAAACAATAATTTACTTACTCAGCTAATACAATTAAAGAAATCGTATGAATTAATTTCAGTGCCTGGCCGCTGGTTCATCGATTATGAATAGGGAATCAGAAAGTACTGTGATGCGACCATTGGCGAAAGCAGTGACAAAAAGTCTAGAAAACGTGAGAAACCTTCTTAGAGATGCGTGTCTTCGAAACAACACTCCGAACGGTCCAATAAAGCTCGATTCCAATGAGCTTGTTACTGAAATGCTACTAGAGAGCCTCAAAATATTCGACAGACTCTTTGCTGAATTCGAATTAGCATATGTGAGTGCCATGGTGCCTGTAAAATCAACTCTGGAGTATGAGTTGCAAGAGCTCATAGGGGTTCTGTTTTCAGAAACCTTGCAGAGAGCTCTGAAAATGAAACTTTTGACCCAAGAAATGGTGGACGACTGTGATCCTGCTTTAATGTTCACCATTCCTCGTCTAGCTATTGTCAGTGGCCTTCTAATTTTTCCAAATGGACCTTTATTCATTGACAAACCTGTCGAAGAAATGAGTGAAATGTTCCGACCTTTCCGAACTCTTTTGCATAAAATTCGGGAATTGCTGTGGATTTTGAACAAAAGAGAATTGTATATGTTGGAAAAATTATTATGTGATAACGAACAGATTAGTGACTTAAAATCGGTTAGTAATGTAGGTGTTGATAGCAATTTGGATGATTTTATCAACCAATTTTATACTGATTACCATCTTTGTGAAGACTCTCTTTTAAATTCCGTTTCGACAAGTGCCAATAATGTTGGAAGTGCTAGTAAACAAGAAAGTGTTCAAAAGTCTCCTCAACGAAATTATGCCAACATCATAGATATACCCTCAACTTCTGGACATTTGATACCTAAAACTGTGTTCCATCACACCATCATTGCAGCATCATCTGTGTCTCCTTCTCACAGAATCCGACATGAATCACCTCCTGATCATGATTCATTGGAAGTGATTTCGGTAGCGGCTGCCACACTTTCTTCCATTCTCACTACTACTGATGTACTGTCCAATCAGAAAGATTCAAAACCCACGACACATCTCGAAGACCTTGAATCTCCCAATGACTCCGGTATTTGTACTGAAACTACCAGTTTGGACAGATCTCCTAGCTTGGAGCTGAACGAGTCTAAAAAGTGCAATTGTTCTGGTAACTTTGCTTCGGCAACTTGTCCTTGTAAAAAATCTGCACCTCAGCGGCCCGTCATAGTTGTCAAGAATTCACTACGAGCAAAATCTTGCCACTCACCGGGAACAAGCAATTCATCATCGTTTTCTATGAATAAGAAGAAAATGAATGATAGGGCTGCAAGTGGAATAACCGATGAAGATTCTCCAAGCTCAGAAAGCTCTGAAACTTCCTCTTTCCACAGCATTTGTGCTGATGATGAAGAAATAGCGCTCGCCATGCAAGCTGCTGAGTTGGCTAGTAGGAATGAAGTTAGAGCAAAATTTAGGTGAGAAGTATTATTTACTTAACAAAATACAGAAAATCAATTTTGCATGCAATAAGGTAAAAAAATATTTATGATTCACAATTCCCTATACTATTAGTTACATACTCATTAATGTATATTTAACTTGATAATCTGTCCAATAATGGATAATGATTCTTGATGAATGTTAGAGGTTCCGAATTCCATTGTCTTATTGTTAACAGATTAAATCTTTGGCAAGAAAAAATTAATTATTCAAATACTAAAAATATAGGGACTAAATTTTGGGATGGGTATTAAAAAAAAGAAATTGAACTAAAATGAGAAAAAACAAACAATGATGATGAAATTGAAATGATTACATATCATTAATGAAAATCTGTATTCAGACTATAAGTAAGTTCAATTTTTCGTAGCTTCAAAGCATCTGGCAGACATTATTGCTAACAGGAAGTATTTCAATCAAATCAAATCAAATTTATTATTAATCTGAAGACCACAAGTGGTATAAGACATGTCAAAAATTTGGATTATAGAGACAAAAAGCAAAATTACAGAGTAAAAAGTTAAAATACAAGTACAGACAGAGTAGGTACACTACAATTTAAATATCAAGGTAAAATATGCAATTACACACAGAGTATGACAGAATATACTATCAGTGATTTATATACTAAAAAATTGTTCCAAAGTATAGAATGCACCCTCAATTAGTTCTTTTTTCAGTGACTTTTTGAATCTGAAATAGGTAGGTTCATCTTTAATGTTTTGAGTAATTTTATTAAAAATTCAAATTCCGATGCTTAGAGGACCGTTTTGTGATAGGTTTAATCTGTTTAGAGGAGTATTCAGCAAATGCCGATTCCTGGTAGAACTACCGTGAATGTCATTGCGACAGAGCAAAGTATTTCTATGTTTGTAAATGTAACAAGCAGTTTCCAATATGTAAAGAGAAATAAGAGGTAATACTTGTAGCTTTCTAAAGAGAGGTCTACTAGATTCAGTTTGGGGTTTGTAAAACATAGCACGAATGCCATTTTTCTATCTAATGAAGAGACGTTTGGCAGTAGGTGATTATCCCCATACTATGATTCCGTATGCCAGTCTCGACTGAATTTCTGCAAAATAGAAATTTTTCATTACTGGAGTTGTCAGGACTTTATGCATACAGCGTATTTGAAATATTTTGGTGTTAATATTTTTCATTAGAGTAGATACGTGGGTTTCCCAATTTAATGTATCATCTATATTCAGACCTAAGAACTTAACATAGATATTACGGTTCACGTTAGTGTTGTTTAAGGTCAGGTTGATATTTTCAATTTGTTTTTGTCTTGTATGGAAGATAAGAAATTCAGTTTTTGCTGGGTTCATATACAGCTTATTTTTTGAAAACCATTTTGCAATTTTATGCAGCAGCTTGTTCATTTGAATCATAAGATTCTTTAGATACCAAGATTGGTAGATCATCAGCATACAAGATAACTTTGAATTCTGATAAATAATTCACGATGTCTACCAGATATAGGGAGAACAGAATTGGAGCTACTACACTTCCTTGAAGAACACCTACTTTCACAGGTAGTGTACTGGAGTAGTGTGTAGTGATAAGACCTTTCATGTTATGAGATAATGATATATATTGATTTCTATTTGCAAGAAACGAGCTGAACCAATCATGTGCTCTTCCTCTAATGCCGAGTGCCCAGAGTTTGTCTAATAGCCGATTGTGTGGTAAACAATCAAAGGCTTTGCTCAAGTCACAGAATACTCCAATTGGACATTTTCTTTTGTCGAACTCTTCCAGAATATTGTTTATAGACTCAGTTGTAGCTGTAGTAGTTGACTGTGCTTTTCTGAATCCATGCTGTTCGGTTGGTATTAGATATAATTTCTCTATGAAAGGATTGAGTCTTTCTAGCATGCAATATTCAAACACTTCGGAAAATGATGGTGTTAAAGAGACTACCCTATAATTATCCAATTTTTTTCTACAGTTTTTTTGTGCACAGGTGTAACTTTTGAAGTTTTGAGTTGAGTAGGGACTGTGCCTGTCTCGAAAGAAAAGTTCACAATATAGGTGACCGATGATAATAGAAATGAGCTGAATTCTTTGATAACATTGCAAGGGAGGTCGTCAGGTCCCGCAGAGTGTTTGTTTTTGAGTTTCGCAAAGATGTGGATCATAACATTTTCTGTGAATGGCAGTTGCACCATGGATTGTAAGGTTCTATTGGGCATATCTGCAGAATCTTCAAGGGGGATTTTTGGAATGTCATTATTGATTTTTTTGGGGGCTGATATAAAGAAGTTGTTGAATATATTTGCAACTTTACCAGGGTCTGTAATTTATTAATTCCCCTGCAGAATTTGTATATTAGGTCGCATTGAATTTTTAAGTTTATTGATGATTGACCAGGAGGCCTTTTTTTTGTTTTCTGAATGTTGTATTACATCACTGAAGTGTAACTCTTTAACGTTCTCAATAAGTTGTTTATATTCAGCAAGCCTTTGCTTGTATATAGGTTTTAAATCAGGGTGGTATTTTTGAAGAATATATAGATCCTTTAATAATGAACTAGAGGCTTTTATTTCCTCCGAGACCCAGGTGCTGCTAGCTTTACTTTTGTTTTGGAAGTGTTTCAAGGGAAATGCTACATTGAAGTGAGATGCCAGAATATTGATGAAAGTTTTTATATTTGTCATTGCAGGATTTTGCATCATAAACAGAGACCCACTTTTCAGAATCAAGTAATTCTGCCATGTGCTGCTTATTGTTTTTGGAAAATATTCTTTTGTACCTAAAAGATTTTTCTGTCGGAGTGAGGTTCAACAGTGATTTATTAACGGAATTAATAATAAGTCTGTGATCAGAAATAGGTGTGTCTACTACTGAAGAGATCACCTGTACATTTGTAAAAACATTATCAATTTTGGTTCTTGAGTATCAAGTTATTCTTGTATAGTCATTTAGCAGCGTTAACTTTAAATTTTTAACAACATTCTATGAAATGTAAACAAAAATCGACACTCGAACTTAAAGAAAAGTGTGCAATATTTTTACATAACGTTTTTACCTGGTGGCTATAAATCGGTTGTTGGCTCAAGCTAGCAGATATGCATATTTTCATATTACATACTGATACTTCTCTATTCCATAATTTTTGTTTCTCCGAAAATAAATAGGTTTTGTGGCCCTGCGATCTTCCTGTATTCAGATATTCTGTTAAGTTTGTTGTCCACAGCTCCTATTCACCTTGAGCATCAAACATAAAGAAACATGGATAATAAAACTATTTTTCAAGAAAATATTCACCATACTAATTTTCATGAGTCTGTTCACATATGTACATCATTCTTATAATATATTATTTTCAGAAATTAGTCTTGAGGACTTATAAATTAATAAATTATTGGTTACAGGTCGAGTGAAGATCTACTTCATCGGTTATTTGTCTGTATTGCTGGTGTGGCAGATCAGCTTCAAACAAATTTTGCTTGTGACCTGAGAAATATTTTGAAATCAGTTTTTTTGATCAACACTTCTAGTCCTGAGTCAGCAAAAACTCTCGAATCTCCCAGTTTAGACGTCTCTATTGAATATCACCCACCTGAAGGAGATGTTATTGAAAATCATGAATTTTCTGTTGACCCCAATATTCTGGCCCAAGAAGCTTTATTCGACACTAATGTTTTCTTTCATCTGGATTCAGAAGAGTGTCCTTCAGAATATTCCAACCACCCCAGGCAACTTCAAAGTGATGAGCGCAGTTTAAGTTCTTTATCTTCAGACCTGAATAGGTATGCATCCTTACGAGAGGATATTGCTAACTTGGCAACCAGCATCATTTCCCAAGCTAACGAAACCAATGGCAGTAGGGAACAGTACGAGGAACATGACTTCTCGCGACCTCCCGTCTGGATCCCCGACGTTGAAGCCCCTAAATGTATGAGTTGTGGAGCCAACTTCACTGTTGTGAAACGTCGGCACCATTGCAGAAATTGCGGAAAGGTATTTTGTGCCAGATGTTCGTCCAATAGTGTTCCGCTCCCTAAGTTTGGTCACATAAAGCCTGTTAGAGTGTGTAATAAATGTTTCATATACAACTTAACCCCTTTCACGATGTAAGGGTTAAGGTTGTTCAATAATGTACTTAACTTTAAGACATAAATATTGTTCGAAAAATACCAAATGTTTTTCGCAATTTTGCTTGGTGTGCGTTTCCATGAAGACTTGCAATATTTCTCTCTCATTATGACATTTATCCAATAATCGAATTTATCACTTGATACTTTTTTCATTGCATAATTTTGTATATTAAGAGATTGATTAGGTTGTGAATGAGTGATATGCAAAAAATGACTATTAGAAACCTTCCGGGGATTACTTTATTGGAAGTTTTTTTAATAAGTGACCTTCATGTTTTTTTTATTTACCTTCTCGATTTTGATGTATATATACATTTATTTTTGGAAATGAATTGAAACAATCCAACTTGTTTTTTTACGGTAACTTAGAACCTGCTTAGTCTCAAATAACTGACAAAAGGGTTCTTCTATAATATTTTTTACAACGAAAGATCCAAGAAAAAACACTATCACTTGGAAAATTTTTCGGCAAAATCTCAAACCTTATGAAATTCTGGTGAGCTAACAATAATTATTTTGAAATTTTGATAATAGAAATATGTACAAAGGAGTAATCTGATCTTTCTTCAAGTGAGGTTTAGCAAACAATTCCTGGTTTCAAAATTGTGAAATTGGATCTAACAACTTCTCTTATACCAACTCATAAAATACTTTAGATATCAGAATGGTTTTGAATTTCATCAAGTTCCTCCATAGGGATCTACAAAAATATGTTCGTATATTCTAATAGATCATATTTGCCAATACATATGCAGATTTGAGACAAAGGTTAATCTCTGTATTATTTTAATGTTGAAATACAGTTTGAGATACTTTCGTCTCAAACAGAGTAACATATATCTACATATGTATTTACAAGTATGAATATGCAAGTTGAAACTGAAACAATTATTTCTGTTGAATCCTGATGATGAACTTGACAGAGTTAGGACTGTTGGCGAAATCATATTTTTTCATATTTCGATCAGCAAACCCCAACAAACAATGCTAAATAATATTGTGATTTGAATGTGCATTTCTTATAATTCAATTATTTTTGAAGTTGATAGCAAATCTGAAGCCAAGTTTGTTTCTATTTTTAGAGATAAGGCTAATGTCAAAAAATCGATTATTTCTGGGATTACTCTTTCAAATATAAATTTTAATATGCCACTTTTCTATCTAATATATAATAAATAGGAAATATTTACCTATTGAAAACACTGTTTCCACACCGAAAAAAAGTCTGTCTCTTGATCCATGTTTCTCTAAGTTAGTGACCGAACCCAACTAATTTAGCATCATTAGGAAATGACTACAACTAATGGTAACTTGGTTAGCAAAATGCTCGTTGAGAAACATTATTTTTGTTTTGATCTGGAGAAAATGCTTTCAGTAGATTAATTTTACGCCAGAAGTTCCAATTCTTCCTGTCAGGAAATATTTATTTTCTCAAAATTATGTTGTCTTCACTAACTACATATGGAATTTCCTTTGTCTAAGCTGGCAGTAACTGCGTTTGATTTTTATGCTTCAAATTATTCTGAAGGTTGAAATATCTTGGAAAAACTGTTTTGTCTCTGAGAATGATTGCTATTTTTTCAACAAAAAAAATTGAAGTATCATGTGTTACTAAATATTACTGTCATTTTATTTACTTTTGGTACTTGTGAATCAAAGTGTGTCTTGTTTGCTATTACACTGATAACTTTTTCCATTACAGAAGTTGTTTATTTTTCTACACCATATGAATTGATATCAAATGTAAAATCTGTCTATCATTTCAGTTTTGTTTTTTGGTTCCTGAAGAGATGGATAAAGTTACCGAGACTGACTACAACTATATATTTAATTTTATATCTATCATATATTGTGCTTGTCAACTGCAGTTGTTTTATTTAATATTTTGGATCTACTAAAACCTTATGTGTAGAGCATTTTTTGAGTCTTTAAGAAATTTGTTTTTACATCCCCTTTATTTTGCAAAAAATGAATACATTTTAGTTTTCAGTATTATTTATACAATGAATAACATTTATTTCAATATACATATTACAAACTTTTCATTTCTTGGATAACATATATTTTCAGGTCTGTTTCAGATTTGCAAATTTTGCATGAGTACTGAAGATGCTCTATACCTCTAAGGTCGAAACTAATCATCATCGCTGTTTCACTTGACACATGAATGCAGACTGAAAATACACAATAACACCTTTTTTATGATAATATATCTTACATACATAATTTCCTTCAATAAAGTTTCAATTTATTCAAGGATATTTGTTTAAAATTCCTGAAATCTTGAGTAAGTACAAAAATTAAAGCTCGCTAATGAATTTTTGCAGTGTTTTTAATTATTGTACTGAAATCTTTTGTGATAAACTTGTATATTTATTTATAATATGGTTCATGGGATAATATGTCCAATAAAGATTATTTTTGACCAGTTTTTTTTTAATTCAAGTTGACCTCTCATATAACTCATAAATAAAAATTGTCCATACCTGGTTCCAAAATGTTTTTTCGGGCGGAGAACAAATTGTCAGTATTATGGATAATATTCATATGAGAGAGTCATTTGTGATGTTACTCAGGGATCTTTTGAGTTCTCTTTTTCCAATCTCTATCCAATTTAGATTCGAATGAGGAAACAAATATTATACGAGATAGTGGTTGAATTGTCAATCAATCAAAAAATGCTTTATTGTAGAAGAATACAAAACTCTGTTGAAAAAGTTGACCAAAAACTAGGATTGCAAAATAATATAGATAGATAGACATATACTTTATTGTCCAAGAAAATACAATCTTATTGACAAATAATAATAATAATATTTATTGGCAAGGATACATTGTCCAATGATACAAATTGTACGAGTCAATTTCCAAATAAATATAGAATTCCCACAGAAGGATATACCTGTGCGTGGGGTCTGCAGAAATTTGAATACTAATGAATACAATTTAAAATTTGAAATATAAAGTGGTATGAGTAAATAAATAAAAGGTAAGACGTTTTAAAATTATCAGACATATTATTTTAATTATATCATCAATCTTCTTGTATGAATATGTGAATCAGTTTCTATGCATGTCACTATGATAGTAAACATTTTTCATATCAACGTGTTGGTGTATCTGAAGCCTTGGCAAGCCTAAGACCCAGGTTTTGAGTTTATTCTTAAATGAATTATCACTCCTGATATTTTTTATATGATGTGGGACGAGATTATATAACCGAGGAGCTAGGTATGAGTAAGACCTTTGAAGGATGTTTCCTTGAATTCGGGACATATGCATTATTTTTTTGTCGAGTTTCATATTGGTGTTCTATTATCCTTAATTCATGTCTATTATTATGTTGTCTTATTATAGTTTAGAGAAAGTAGAGTTGTCTTATGTCTAGAATTGATGTTTTTTTTATAATGAGTCGGTCGGGTAGGTTCTTTTTTTGAGGTGGATAATTTTCAATACTGATTTTTGTGTCTGTTCTAGGTGTTTCAGAAAAGTTGTGTTTGCTGCTCCCCAAGCAATTATTCCGTATGTAAGGTGGGTTTCGAACAATGCATAGTATAGCATTCGCATCTGGGCTGTTTGTAGGTATGGTCTCACGTATTTTAATCTATATGCTTGTTAAAAAATCTGGTACGTATGGCACTTCAAAGGATAAAAGAAAAGAAACAATTCAAAAATACAAATACCCAGAAACACAATTTGAGCAAAAATAAGTTCACAAATTTAATAAAGTTTGTTGACAAAATAGTTTGTCTTGTCCCTTTAAAAAAATATAAAAAACAAATATACACAATTTGAACATAAGTTCAAATGTCATGGCAATAAAATAAGATATATCCCAGTATAAAATATAATTTAAAGTATACGTGTCAACATAAACAACACAAAAAAGTCATATATTAAATCACAGCAAAGTTCCATTGTAATATTCATCAAGATTATAGTACGCCTTTGTTGCAAGGGCATCTTTAACAAGATTTCTAGACTTTTTATAGCTTTTTTCGTCCCTAATTTCGTAAGGTATGTGATTTTACAGCTTTTCACTCTCATAAGTTGAAGAATACTTTGACTTGTTCTTGGAATAGAAAGATGTATTTTATTTTCTGTTACGTGCTGGTTTATGTAATTTATATGTGCCGGAGTTCCAACCATATTATGTTTTTTGAAATCAGGCAAACAGGTTCCACTATGGAAATACAAATAACAGTGAGAATGTTTTCTCTCAAAAATAATGGTCTGCATGACTCACGCACTCCCACCTTGCATAAGTATCTAATTGCTCGCTTTTGCAAAACAAACACTGAATGAAAAAGTTGTTGACTGCAAAATCCCCAGAAGGCAACACCATATCTCAGTTAGGACTCAATCAGGGAATGATATACCATTTTTGTTGTGGATGAAGTGCATAATATCCTAATGCTAATTTTTTATTCAAAGCTGAAATATGTTGATAAAATTTTAATTTGTTATCAAAGAACATTCCTAGGAATTTGGATTAGTTTTTATTCTCAAGAATTTGTCCATTCAAGTATAAATTGTTAATATCACAGCCGAAGGTGAGTAGGTTTGCTTTTTAATACTAAAGCACAAGTAGTTTGCATCGCACCATTTTTTCACAACTTATAAATCTAAAATTAGAAGTATTTTTTCCATGTCAAAGGAGCGTGGTGTCATCCGCAAAGATCGTAAAAATTCCTTGAATTGGGAGAGTAACAAGGTCATTTACATATATAAGGAAAAGAATCGGGCCCAGTACTGATCCTTGTGGAACGCCCCATAAGATATCCTTGGTGTGTGATAGTTTTTCGTTTGATCTTACTGTTTTCTATCACTTGAGTAAGACCTGAACCAGTCATTACACGCTCCTCTAAAGCCATAGTAGTTCAACTTTTGCAAAAGTAGTTCATGATATACACAATCAAAAACTTTGGAGAAATCGCAGATTACTGCAGCTACGACCTCACCATTGTTGAGATGTGTGTAGACATGTTATTATAAGTCGGTAGAAGGTTTACATATACTAGAACTAGACTGGGTTCATTGGGATGCAAGTGGAAATACACTCAGGATACCTATATCTGACGGGAATAAATTGAGCTGTGAAGTGTACAATGAAAAGGAAAAAATAGTATAATTTTAATATGGAAATATTCAATTAAATATATATCATACATTGAAAAAATATGATTATATCATATTCAAAAGGTTGAAGATCATCCTCAAGGAATTCATTTGTGCTGTAGTATACGTGAACTGTTCAAAAAAATTAGGTGAATGTTCAAATTTCGCGTGCTACGTACATTCGATTAGCGATTGTTTTCATATTGGTACCCTCGTCTCGAACATATGTTCACAGTTTCAGCTTATGAGCATGTTTAGTTTATTGGTGAGAGGCATAAAAGTTAGAAGTAACATGCGTATTCGGAGATTTTCTGTTTTCGAAAAAATAAATTGAAAAATTTTCATTAAATTTTGCTCAAAAACTCTTGAAATGTTGACAGTGGCATACGGTGATTGTACTCCAGACAGAAAATGTTTACAAGTGGTAGAGAAGGTCGAGAAGATGTGAATGACGACGCTCGCCCTGGACGCCCCAGCACATCAACAACCGATGAAAATGTTGAGAAAATGAAGAACATTGTTATGGAGAATTGTCGAATCACTATCAGAGAAGTTGCTGATGATGTCGGTATATCGGGTGGTTCATGCCATGCAATTTTTTCGAAAATTTTGGGCATGAAGCGTGTGGTAGCGAAGTCCGTTCAATAATTACTGACATCGACACCAAAGTCCAATCGTCCCAATGGAAGAGTCCGGGACCAAAAAAAGCACGCTAAGTTTGATCAAATGTCAAGGTTTTGCTCACTTTTTTCTTAGATTACTGTGGCGTAGTGAATCAGGAGTTTTTTCCTGCTCACTCGTCATTGCTTGTTAGTAAATTTTAGACTTAAAACAACACCATAATCATGCCTCAGCCACCGTATCACTAGATTTGGCTCCCTGCGACGTTTTCCTGTTCCCAAGTTCAAAAAGACCCATGAAAGGACGACGATTGAGTGGATCAAAACCGAATCGCTGAGAGAGCTCAAGGACATACCATAAAGTGCATATCAGAATTGCTTCGAGGGTAGGAAAAAACGCTGGTACAATACTATTATATCTGAGGGGAAACATGAATAAATAAATATTTTGTGAGAAAAAAAAATTATTGTTTGTTTAGATATATTATCTGATGAGTACATATAGGTATGTATATGAGTGTATTTGTATGCATACTTTTTTTTCAAGTTTCAGTTCTGATTTAACTTTTTTTGTGGGCTCTGTTCGTACTTAGTTATGTTATAGTTAGTTTTTTGAATTATTGTTTTTTTCCCTGCTATAAACATTGTATGATTCTTGAGCAAATACTTCGTTATTATTATTAAAAAAAAGATATATCATTAGATTTATTGAATGAAAGTCATTTTTTGTGGAGGAAAATAAGTTTTTTATCGACCTTTCCTGGGTATTTTCACCTTCGACAGATGTCAAAGAAATAAATAATCAGCAGAGGAATAACTGCAAATATTTTTAATTTTTTTGTCCATTTCTGAAAACGGAGACAGATTTTGACCTTCGAAACGTCAAGATAAGTAGTGTATTATTTCTTAGTAATTTTTTTGATAGGCAATATTGTTAGACACGACAAGTTACTGATAAAAGTTTTGAGTTGAGTAAGATATAAAGGTCAACCTCAACCCAATATATTTCTCCATAAAGAAAAAGATCAAAATAAAAACCGTTTGATTCTATTGGAAATTAATTGGGCACTACCATAATTCAACGTGTTTTTTGGCTATTTTTTATTTTATTTTGGTAAGTCAATGAACTGAAGATGACCTTTATCTTTATTCCCTGATTGAGATTCACGAGTATGAGTATTGAAGAAATCTAATATATAAAAATGGATGTTTGTTGGTTGGTTGGTAAGTGATAAACTTCTACATCGCTCAACCGATCGTGATGAAACTTGACATGTATAAATAATTTTTCATAAAGGTTTTTAGGCTATCAATTTTTCTGTAACTCGCCGCTAGATGGCGCTGTAGAACAATTTTTTGAAAGCACTGTTCTATAACTCCGCGCACGCCTAGATTCGTTGATTATGATTCTGTCAAAACATTGGAACAGAAGCGATACAGCAACATAGTACCGTACAGTTGTTGCCGCGGGCAACGAGCAGATAGTTGTTGGTTCACAGATGGATCAAAAACACCTTCCGGTGCAGGTGTTTTCAGTCGCAAACCCAGGACAGGGATATTAATCTGCCTAGGAACCTATGCGACTGTATTTCAAGCGGAAATTTACGCTATTGAATTGTGTGCGTAGAGATTGGAAGAATTCAACCTCATACACAAGTCAATAAAAATATTCTCGGACAGTCAAGCGGCGTTGGAAGCTCTTGGCTCCTACCGAGCAACGTCTACCAAAAACGACTCTCTTCAGTAGGAAGACTTAACAGATTGTCTCTGGTCTGCATTCCTGGCCATACTGATCTGGAAGGCAATGAGGCTGCTGACTCTAATACAAAGGAGGGTGTTGCAAGCAGCTTCATCGGACCAGAACCTGTTATTGGCATTGCTTTATGTTTTTCCAAACAAAGATTGAACACCTGGATGGCAAGAAGATTTATGGACTTCTGGCAGAATCTTTCAGGATTGGCTTATTCCAAGGCGTTTATTCACCCTTCGAAGCTTCGGCAGAGCTGTACTCTTAGACCTGAAAGACCACTCACAATACAAACTAATCCTTTTCGTTTAGTAGCTGGTTTTATTTGGTCGAGTTTGAATAGGTTTGAGCCACAATAAACCCTTGCGGGTTGCGGTGGAGGGTCGAATAGACCCACTCACTTTGAACCTAACCTAACCCAACTAAACAGTATATAACAGGACCCAAAAGAGAGCTTGGGGTTACGAAAATTTTGTTTTTAATTTTTATGTTTTTTCCTGTACCTAATTGATTTTATCAAACGTTCCCTATCAGATATTTTAATGTGATATTCATGTTCAAAGAACGCTGTATCCCTATTTCTGCCAAGAATTCTTGTTGATATCAGCTAAAATATTTTCCGTTTTAAATATAAATATTATTTCACAACCAATTCTAATTGCTTTAGAGAAAAGAACCGGTTCTCAAACTTACTCTGTTACGAACGTAAGAACCTCTATATAAATATTTGTGCACTTTGAATATATCAAGTTTGATCAATAATACGTTGTCTGTCGTACCCACATATACATTATAAGAGAATGTGTATATATTTGAAATGGATTCCATGGAAATAAATGGTCGTTTATGTCAATCCACTTTGAAGAGAATTGACATATTAGCAATTATTTATTTTCACAACAAAGATTGGTTTGCTCTTCTAAATTATAAAAATGGATGAAAGTGATTTCAGGGAAGGAAATGAAGAGGGAGATGAGGGAAAAGAAGAAACTCTCGATCCTGAGAATCCTGATCACTTTTTTCCTATTATTGAAAGAAAATTCAATAAGGTACGTACATTCACCTATTTAAATAGAAACATTATTGAAACTCAGTATACACAATATTTTTGGTCGGTTTTCCCATTGATGCTTAATCCTTAGAGTACCTACCTTCCTAATAGTTCATAATCAAATAAGTATATACTAGCAAATTATTTTCAAACAATATTTAATATAGTTATTGATACTGATTGATGATCAAATAAATATGTAAATTGATATATGTAGCGGTTACTACATGGTAAGAGATCATGAAACTAATACAATAATTAGTTTGAAAATGTCCTTATAGGACGAAACTGCAGTAACGTTAGTTACAAATACAAGTGGTAAAAAATCATAGGAATTTTTATTTCTCATTATTCAAAATGAATATATATCATATTGGCCTTTTGGAGCGACAAATCTGGATCTCCTAGAGGCCTCTGCCTCAAATCCAATGTGGAACATGTTGATGAAAATCTAAATAATGACGAATAATCAAAACAGAATGCAGAACATCATCGTTTTGAAACATAAAATGACCTTAATCACAACAGAAGTGGAAGAAAAGGTAGCACTGAATGGTCGTCCCATGATTTCTTTGTGAGAGAAGATTAAGGCGTTAAGTTTATGGAACACAAGGGTTTTTGAACGACATCCCACAAGACTTCAAGTTGGTGCCAGTAGCGCAGTTAACGACACTAAAGAAAATTATAAGGGTTAGAGCCATTAGTGGAGTCAGAGACACTGGAATAGTAGTCTTTCGTAAAAAATCGAATGAAGGATTCTGCGCTTGCCTAAAATGTTGACGCAGTTTCTAATAATATGACCCTGTTTGGTTTTGTTTTGCAGTGCTTACATCCGCACTGTATACAGTGCGGATGTAAGCATCCCCTTTTTACTATTGAATGGGAAAAAATATCAAGATCGGACAAAATTTACTCAAAAAGGCATAACTTCTAATAACTTTCAAAAAGAAATACAATGGTGTTACGTTACTCGTGGCCGAGAGGGTGCTACCATTTTTTTTAAAATATAAATAAAGGTCTTATGATGCCTCGAATATTATAATTTCAAGAAAAAATAAATCAAAACTCACTCCAATTTATGCCAATAAATGATCAAAACCACTCACTTCTTGACAATAATGAAGTCTGTTTACAAATTCATTTCTTACATTATGAACTATTCCTGGAAAAATATTGTTGCAAGTAATCTTTTTCTCTCTTCTGAAATGAACTGCGGTATTGTGTATCATACACTTTAGGTGTCTCAGATTTCTTGTGGGGACTTTCGAAGTATAATTTATACAACCACAGTCTATTGTAGAGCTCACGGATGAAATGAGAAGTGATTCTAACAAATTTACCCCAGAATCATTTCATATAGTAAGAAATTAATAAGCGAATGGTTAGCATCCGATACGATATCCAAAAATGAACCAGTGTTGCACAGACAAGTGAAATGTCTATCAAACTATGGGTATCACAAAATCTCTGTGATGGTAGCAACCTCTCGGCGATAAAGAGTTTCATATATTGGAAAACTTTTCGTTTTTGGAATCATCAGGTTCAGTAAATTGTTTCAGACTCTGGCAGAAATGGAACAGAATCCTGAGGCTGCCCAATTTGCCGATGACTACAACAATTTATTCGAAAATTTCTACCAAACGTACACAAAAAAACAAGATTTGGAACAGAAAACTGAAAACCTAGCTTCAGAAATTGAAAATAAAAACAACAAAGTGTCGATAATGTCAAAAATTGTCGAAGAAGATGCAAAAACCATCAAAGAATTGAAAATCCAAATTAATGAGGCATGGAAATTAGCAGATAGCGCTCACGCTAGAGAACAACTAGCACAAGAAATAATCGACAATTTGAGAAAACAAGTGGAAAATTTGAATGCTGAAATTGAATTCAAGAATAAAATGAATCAAGATACCGATGAGTAAGTGGTTTACTTATTTTCATCTATATGTCTTTTGAATTTTACTGAGTTTCAATCAAACAAAGACCAAACATAATAATTTCTTATAACGACAATGACGTTAGATATTGAGTCGTTCCAGCAAATACCGGGCAGTATCAATTTGAGCAGTTATTAAGGAATCAACTGCGAGGAAAATGTCACATGTGATTCCCCGACACTGTCCAAAGGTGGATCAGCAAGTAGAAACCGTGAGAGATAAATATTCGTTGAATTAGAAAAAAGTTGTCCATTTTGGAGCTTGCATTTCATTAGTTAGTACTTCCATTGTCTAATATGATATAAAACGATTTGAAATCCCTGAAAGAATCAATTGAGTTAAAAAGATTGGCTAAAAAAATTATTATTTTAGGGATGTCAAATCATTTTATATCATATTAGACAATGGAAGTACAAACTAATGAAATGCACCATGAAACATTGTCACCTAGGTATCTTCAAACAAACATTTTAGAGCTTATTTGAATGACGTTTGAAAATTTAGGAAATTCCCATTATTTTCGGAGATATTCGCGATAACTATATTAGCTAATTTCTTTTCAAAGTTTTTTTGGCGTCGTTAATGAGGATATTGACAAACAAAAAATCAGTGCTCATTGAACTGTACTAGATGACGTTTACAGATTTTCAATTCGACGTTAGATCTCCTAAAAACTCATCACCAGTTGTAATTTTTCTAATGTTTCGGCAAATAGAATTAGCCGGTATAAGTTAGCCTTTTTTGCTTCACTAGTATATCACACAAATCGGGATTAGCTCAATTTTAAAAGTCATTTGAATAAGCTTTAAAATAGGAAACTTTTTCCGTATTCCAACAACCGTGTAGTACTTACGTTATCCGATTTTCACATGCTAGCCCGTTATTTTGGACACGTATGAAACTCGCATTCAATGTTGAACGTTCACAGCATTTTAATTGCAAACTAAGTAATTCTCTTCTTCCAAATGTTTTGTGAACAGAGTTACCTAACAAAACAACTAGAATCAGTACCATTGAAAGAAATGACAAGCAATGCAAAAGTCAAATCGTAATTTTTTTTGCTACGATTTTTCGTGTAAATATTCTTGAGTCATACGAGTTATGTACCACTCTCACAATTTCAATGACTGTCACTGTCCTAATCAAATTGAAACAACAACAGAAACAGATACAGTGCATTCCATTCAAACCGAGCCACCCTTAATAACTTATGGTACAATGATTTTCAGGAAAAATAAAAAAACACATTAACCATAGTATACAGGGAACACATTTTGACATATTCATATATGATGTTACTTCCCCTATCGCACCACCAGAGCATGTTACCAATTTTTTTAAATGGATCACCGTATAGTGTTTCGCATTATTAGATGCTCCATGATGGGCAGATTTCAACAAAGTATAAAACATATATGGTCTGAAGCTTATGGTTCGGAAGCTACGAATTATTTGAGTTGAAAACGAGCCCCCCTGACTAACTTTTGAAACAATGTTTTGCAAGAAAAATTAAAAAAAAACAGGTCATCAATTATACAGGAGGCCACATTTTGAAATATTCGTTCTAGAGACAAATATGGAAGCAGTAAATCGGAAAAAGAGATTTTTTAAATTCTTGAATGAAAATCTGATGGCTGGACAATGAGAAGAAAAAAAATTCTATAGTAAATGTTCAAAAACGTTTCCACCATCTTCCATACAATGGTACAAACGAGCTTCCATTGCCGCTCTCACGTGGTTGAGAATCTCGGGAGTTATTTCTCTGCAATGCCTCATGATATTCTCTACCAAATCTTCACCCGCATAGCTCTTCATAAAAGTACTTAATTGTAAAAATTTAAAACGAAATTCTTGTGCACTCACACAACACGTTCTAGATAATGATCATTCAGCCAATTATACTAACACCAAAATTCTCCATTTCGAACCAGATTCAAATAAAAGGCAATTTCTGGAAATGGCTGAAATCAAAATTAAAGAAAACAATATCAACAAAAAGACAGACATCGACAACCTCAGCAAAATTTATTCATTTTTACCAACAAAAAATATAAATCTGAATACATCCTGTAATATTAACACAGTATAAATCACCATGATAAACGATAATAAAAAAATTGAAAAAGTATTTCACATTATTCAATGTCAAAAAGTTGTCATTTTGATGTTGAAATTGAAATTTCCAAATTGCCAAATTGAATATTCTCACATAGCACAGGTATTCTGTTTTATTCGTTATTATGTTTTATATATATATATATATATATATATATATATATATATATATATATATATGTATATATATATGTATATATATTTATTATGTTCTTTTTATATTACAGCCCCCGATAAAGCTAATAAACATTAGCGAAAGCTCGGGTAGCTAAAAAGAGTAAATATTTATTCTAATCAGACCCAATCCCCGAAAAACTACTATTCTATATATACATACGGTCGTTACACTATCAATTATATATATATATATATATATATATATATATATATATATTTTATTTATTATATGATTTTCACTATAAAGGATTTCACAAAAACCGCGACACGTGTTTCGAATAGCTTTCTCAAGCATAAACCCTCTATAGTGAAAATCACACATTAATTAGTTTTTTAATATGGATTTTCATCATCATCAAGTATCGGCCAGTTCCATTCAATTATTAATGAACATTATTTAAAAGTTTCATCATTCAAATCAATTACATCATCCGAATAACACAAAAAACACTTCTTGGCCAGTTTTCAACAACAAAAAATAGTAGCACGTTTTTTCCATTCGTAAAAAGTTTACTTCTATACGGTGGCTGGGAGCACGTATTCCCTCGCAGCAATATTTCACTTTCAAAAACTCGACAACCGGAATTCAGGACTGATTTTTCGCATACAACCCCATTCCACCGTGTTTGTAATGAAATAATCTTTATTTTAACAAAACTTCAATTCATTAACCAGACCAGTGCACGTTACTAGCATCGATTTACCTATTTATACCTGTCTACCTGAAAATTGTGACGGTGCAAAATTAGTGAACTTGACATATGCATATTCTATAAGCTTCATACTTTCCATTGTTATATGGAGTTTGCCTGTTCACCAAATCAGTGAAATGTTAAAAAAAAATTGTTGACTAATCATATTCTGGACCGAAATTTTTCAGTCAGCCCATTTACAATATATTCATTGACATATTTCATTTCATATAAAATACTTTTCATCCATTTACTAGCTCGGTGAAGGTCGTTTTATACTGGGATCTTAGACTAAAATGCTTCCACCAAGAAATCTCAACAATTGCGAATAAACATACATAATACTTTTAAGGATTCAATAATGATATTTTTAATAAGATTTGTTCATCCAAAGGTACTCCCAGATCTTTCACAGAAGGCTTGTGTTTCAACGGTTAATTATTCACACTATATGCTATATCAAAGTTCCTTTTAACTTTTCAAAGTGAAAGCCAAAATCTTGTTAAACGAGTTTCTGATCGTCATAGGACAGCTTTACATCAACGGCAAACATTAGAAACTTATGTGATAAAGTTAGCCGATACTTGAAAGTCAATAATATATTCAAGTAACATTTTTTGTTAGATTTTCGCTGAACAGTTTACAAAACCGCTATTTTATAGTGAAACACGTGTTGCGGTTTTGTAAACTGTTCAGTTGAAATCTCGCAATAAAATGCGCATTAGGAATTGACAATTATTGAAACTATTTTTGATATTATCAAACAATGCTTTGGAGAAGTCGGTAAAAATGGCATATATTAGATCTCTACTCACCACGACCCTCAATTATGTTCTGCTTCTTTTCCAGAGTGGGTGAACTGAGTAAACACAAAGATGGATTAGAAAGAGAAAGGGATCGCCTTATAAACGAGGTCACGCAGCTGAATACGAAGTTACAAAATGCTCTGGGCTATCAAGAAGAACTAGAAAGGAAAAACTCTGAAGCTGATATGCGAATTAACGAAATATCTGGTCAGATAGAGGTAAATCACTGTACTAGAATAGTTATTCTGCTTATTTTCTAACCTATATTTCTTAGGACCAAACTGGTGAAATCAATCGTCATAAAAGAGCCAGAGAAAAGGCTGAAAATGATATAATAGAGTTGAAATTCAAACTTGAAGAGAAAGAAGCACAATCCGTAGACTTGAATTCAATTATAACTGAAAATATGAAATTGGTACAACGGTTAGAGCAAGATATCAGAGAGGTGAAATCAGCTCACGATAAAGTGTCGAAAGATCTAGAAGTGACTGTAAATAAACTATCAAAACTACAGGATGACTATAACAATTCCCTTTTCGAAACCGAGAAAACCAAAAAACAGCTACAAGAAAAAATGTTAGATATCAAAGTACGTATTAAACAGCATGTTTGTAAGTTCATTTTGAAGTTTCCTACTTTCATTTGCTAAATACATCAGCAGGATGGAAAAACTATTACTTCACGACGATAGTTCAACTTCTTGAGATGACCGACCTATTAATGGAGTGGCAAACTAACTATACCGGGTGACAACGAAATCATTGTACCTATACGGCGCCATTTACTTCTTTGTGGGAAATTTGAAATTTGGAACAGAAGTCTAGGTTATTGAAGCCGATAGTTCTAACGATGAAACAGGAATTCATCTGAGATTTGAGAGTCCAAGTTGAACCACGTCTATAGTTTTCGGTTGTTTGACGTTTCAGCTTCGATTTTGAAGCCCCTTTCGAAAGCTAAAAAGTATGACTACACTGTATACACTTACTAAGGAGTACTTGAGCTTGATACGTGAAAATTGGAACTTTTGGTGTGAAATGAATCTATTGAGAACACTTTTTCCTCACTAGAACAAAATTGCTATTTATCTACTCGTGTTTCACTGACTAAGTTAGCATCACCTAGACTTATTCATCTCCTGATGGTGTTAACTTGGTTGGCGAAACGTGCGTCGAGAGACAGCAATTTTGTTCTGGTGAGGTAAAAGTGATTTCAATAGAGAGTTCTTGAAATTTTAATTTTTTCATTTTATGGAAACCTATGCAGAATTTCCACTATATTTCGCGCACGAAAATTCTGTGATTAACCGCATTGAAAACTTTTCGAAGATCAAAATCTCCATCTTCATAAAAAATATGGAATCTACATCTATACGTCGAAGATCAAATTCTTCATCTTTATAAAAAATAGGTATTCAATTTACATCTACACGCCTTCGTGAAGAGTTTATTCTGAACTTAATTACTTTCTTCTCTTCTTTGGAAGATTCCCATATTTCTCGTATTAAAATTGAGAAGTAGAAAGCCAAAAATCTTTTTTTCGCAAAAATTGATCAGTCCTTGAAAATATCCCTCTTTTGATTCAAACGTAATTTCTATGGTTGCGATTAAATCAAATAACCGTATGAATGTTTTTACGTACTATCATCGCATCGTAACATCAGAAGGTTTGTCCCTTCTGGTGACATAAAGTCCTAATTTTGTGTGTTTTCGTCGTTGAAAGTTCAAAAAGGTGCTGATGAGGTATCGAAAATAAGTATTTTCAACTCGAAACGTCGAGAAATACACCTTAAGGATAGTAGATTTCCATATAGGGAAAATTCTATGTCGATAATATTTCACATATTATGTTGTGTAGCGTTTCTGTGAATGACATCTGTTTTAATACCATAACGAATGTTTGGAATACAAACTGAATGGGGAAAAGTAATTTTTGTGCAATTCAATGTTCATATGAAATTAATTGTTCTAAGGGAACTTTCTCTTCTAGGTTGTATCGGATGCATAATCTACATATCATTGTGAAGAGTTCAATTTGAACTTGATGACTTTCTTCCTTTCTTCCGTTTCCACATCTTTGGAATAAAGATTGAGAAGAAAAAATGCTTTTTTTCAAATACTAGCAAAAGGTTGGCACCATATAAACTAGCAAAAATACTAGCAAAAGGTTGACACCATATATAAACAATATCTGAAGTTTTCTGACGAATCTGGAACTAATGGAAATTCGTTCAACCATGATGGGCATATTCAGCGGCGGTTAGGTGCCACCGCTGAAGATGCACATCGTAGTTATGGGCGAAACGTTGAGTATTGAACAATACCTAATATTAATGACCGAACGTTTTTGCTAATGATTCCAAATATTAATATAATATTTTCAGTGACACCCCGAATATTGAGTAGTAATTTGAAAAAAACCTGATGATTGAAGGTACCTTTTATTAATCACCATATGCTCTTTGAGACAATACATTTTTTTCTAATTACAAAGAAATTGTATTTATCGCAATTATCGCAGTAAACTATGGAAAGTAGCAGCGAACAAATTAAATCCCTTCAATATCAGCATTTGTTGGAATTTTCATATAAATATTAATATAAATAAAAAATAGAATATTTCTGTTAGTATTATATCCTATTCTTCGAGAGTCATTATTTAATACAAATAAGAATTAAAATGTGTTCCACAAAATAAACAAGTCGTCAATCGAAGAAGAATTAAAATGTTCGAAAAATTTTTCTAGAAAGAAATAATACAGAACTGTGTTTCATTGATTTGTTATTCTACACGGTTGCCAAAGAAATATTGTACGCAACACGCCCCATTACGTAAATTACCATTTCATCAGTGGAAAGTGTTTCACTAGCACCTGGTCCAGTATTTTCACCAGTCCCTGGCACATCAAAACAAGTTGCTCCAGCAGTCTCTAGGCTTGATATTGTGTCGAAATTAATTAAGTTGTCAAAGAAAACAATACCCCCAATCCTAGATAAAGTCGCCAAAAGCAGCATGCCAAAATTTCATAATCCACGCCAATGAAAGAAAACTTGACAGAAAAAGAAAACTTGATAGAAAAAGAGAACTAAAAAAGTAAAACCGTCTGCCCAGTCAAGAATAAGGGAAAAGAAAAACCGAACCGAAATTGTAAAGAAGAAGGTTCTCCAGGAATCAAATGATACATCTGTTTTAAGATGTGGCTACGGCTACTGATAATTTATGCCAAGACGATGAGCTAGATGATGCTGACGACGCAGGGATTACGTGCTTAATCTGTACGAACTCGGCCGAAATGATGATGTTTGGTACAGGTGTACCTCATGTGGTTTTTTCCTTTTCTTTATTTCAGCAATTAACTTGTGAGAAAATACAGAAAAATTGTGAAAAATGTCAAAAGGTAATATAACAACATAATACAATACAGATTGAAAAAATTGTTATAAATATTCACATAAATATAAATATAAATACACATACATGTTTACATACATAAATACACATTAATTCGCATATACATGAAAAGCATATTGCCTACATATTCCATTTAAAATTCAAGTTTCCTAATCAAAAAAATCTTCTATAGCAGTTTTTGCGGAGTAAGTGTTTTTTCAGGAGATTTATGGGCTCACGCAGATTGTATAGGGTGGGAATCTGCCAAGAGTTATGTATGCGATTTGTGCTAGATTTTTGAATGATCCTCATTACCCACAAGGTGACCACAATTAACCCCACCTCAGTGCAATGGGAATCAAAATAGTTTTTTTTATTTTATATTTCCCAAAGATGATTATCAAACTGATGATTACTGATCTCAAATGATAGCTAATTGAGTAGATTTTGTTATGAAGCGCGATTGCAATAAAAATTTAGTTCAATTTCATTTTTTTATTTCAATTATTGCTTAAGTGATCCCCATTACCCCTTTCTACCCTAACTCCTGGCGTTTCAGATTTTCTCCTCTGGTAAAATATAACTATTTACATTATTCTCATTATGTTTTCAGTTCTATTCAAAATATTCTATCTTTTAGTCTTACCACGAAGAAACTCAGCGTTTGAAGAACGAGATTGTTAAACTTGTGAAAATTAGAGAAGGTCTCGAGAAAAAAGTCCTTGCAATGACCGTGGAAAAAGATGATATTATATCAGACCGCAACAATCTTCGCCAAAGAATAGCATTATTTGAAAAAGAAATCGACGATTTCAAAAAATATATCGACGAAGATAAAAGAAATATTGATGTACTCATCAAGGAAAAAGACGTCCTCAATAAGACATTGCAACGCCAGCAAGCTGTTCAAAAAGATCAGACGAAACTCATACATATACATGAACAGACCAAAAAGAAATTGGAACTAGAACTCGATAGTTTTTTCATTGAAAGCGGGAAACAGAAGAAAACGATAAATCAACTTGAAAGAGAAAGGGATAGATTAGCAGAAGAGCAGCTGGACTTGACGAAAACTATCGAAGAAAATATGGAAGATATAAGACTGAAGAAGGTGATTAAATCATGTTACTTTGCTTTAGAGAAACTGAAATTATTTCATTTTATTTTTAGGCTCATATTTTTGATTTGAAAAAAACTGCAGCTGAACAAGAAAACCAAATCAGGCAACATCAAAATTTATACGAAGCTATGAGGGCTGATCGAAATGCCTTGCAAAAATCCCTTCAAGAATCTAGTGCAGAATGCTGGGAGTTGAGAAAGAAATTAAAAACAGTCTTTCATCAAATCGAACAGCTGAAAGAGGACATTTCAATGAAAGAAAAGCTCCTCATTAAAGACGAGAATATAATGAGAAAGATCACCAAGGAAAAAGAAAATTTAAAGTATTCTCAAATGATATTTACTACTCAGCGAAAATATTTTTTTCATTTTTTTCAGAATAGAAGTTATGACAGGGTTGGACAATATACGAACGTTGAAAGTCGAGATTAAGGAGCTGAGGGAAGAAGAAAAACGGTTACACACATCAATAATGGTTAAGAAAACAGCGAACGACGATATGTTTCCTGAAGTAACTCAACTTTTTTTCAGAATAATATTAGAACAATTAGAGAGCAGGCTAAAAATCTTGATCAATTGATGAATGAGCGAGATGTACTTGGGTCACAGTTAGTGAGAAGAAACGACGAAATTGTTTTGCTGAATGAAAAAATAAAAATTCTGCAAGCAACTTTAGCAAGAGGTAAGTCCTTTGTGAGAAATTTATGGCTTGTAATTCAAATTACAAAATGTATAGACACTAAATATAACAAGCACTGACTTCCATTGTTTGAAAGGGTGTCAACAGGTTCGAAATCTATGGAAGAATAAATTAAATAAAATTGAATTCAATGTTGAAATTTTGGCAGAGTTAGGTAAAAACGAATGTAATCAAAAAATAGCAAAAATTGTAACTCTAACGATCTGAAACGAAAATGAATTGATAATGGTTAAGCAGTAAGTGAAATATCAATCACATAGGAGAGAGTGGGGTAATTGCGAACACCTAAGGAAGAACTGAAATTAAACGAAACCAGTTAAGGTTATGAATGCTATTTATTACTAAAAGTTAACTATAACTTAATCAATCTTATCTTCTCATAATCAACGTAGATAAATGTTCCATATAAAATAAAATACTAATTCAAAAACAAAACATTGGAGTCCGGGATTACCCAACAAGACGTGGGTCTGTGGGGTAATTACGAAAATAGTCTAAACAGAACAGAAATCACAAATAAAGCCTCGTGATGTACTTTCACCACTCGTACAGTTTTCGTGGGCCCATAAATTACATTTGTAGCTTTTTATCCAGCCTTCATTAGGTGGATCTTCATAATTTCCATTACAAATTAGGCAATAATACTCGTTTTTCTTTCCATCCATGGATTAGCAAAAGATATGAAGTGGTGTAACCAATCTACAAATAAGTTCTCGTTGACTCAACCTGAATCACTTACGGCTGCTATCTTAAATCCATAGAACGAGTTTTTTCCTGCCATTTGTCAAAATTGTGCTTTGAATTATTTACTTCGGTAAATTTGAATGCTATTTTTGGTACCATTTCTATAGTCAAACCATAAAATAATTGACTGCATTTCATGATATTGTCCTCCAACTCTCTTTCTTGTTCTTCAGAAAATATAGCCTTTCTGCCAGTTTTTGGCTCCTTTATAACTTCTTTCTTGAGATAGTCGTGTATACTACTTTTCAGTATAGAATAAATAGCAGCTGCTTTTCCAAATGAAAGTGTTTTACTTTTAATATCCAGAATAGCCTTTTCTGTCTTCTAATTTGTATTTGGTCTCAGTCTTTCTTTGGTAATTTCGTGACATATAGTCAGTTAAGTATAAGTATATTTTAAAATACATCATTTACAATTCCATATAGATACAGGGCAGAAAACAACGATATATAATAAAAAAATGATATAAAATAAACTATATGAACTATACGGTGTGTAGGGTTAATTGCGGATGGCCGGGATTACCCGCTAAAATCATCCGCAATCAGCCAACACAACACAAATTTAGAATAGCGTGGTGCACGCGGTCACTCCCTAAAAACATTGTTAAATGATACATAATTAAGAAAAAAATGACGTGATATTTCTTTGTAATACCTAAAATATTATACACTTATTCAATTTTAGTAAAAAATATATATGAAATTGTTGCTACATCTTTAAATAAACATACCTACCTTGTAAAACGAGCGCGTCGTCACTTCACCACTTATTGTACGGCAATACTTCTGGGATGGACTCACGATGCATCACTAGGAATATCTTTCATTTTTTTCAACATAGTGAAACATACACGTCCGCGATTACCCCGCGTCCGTGATTCCCCCACCTTCCCCTACAAAAAAAAAGAAAGTGAAATAAAAATATAATACAATAAAATGAAAAAATCGAGGTAACTTTATAACAATAGTCTTGAGAAATTTGTGAATCTTATTCAAAAAACAGAATTCAATGTGTGATTTCCAATGAAAAGTTCACAAAACGTGTTTCGCTATACCATAGAATCTATGTGATGCCCGGATATGCTGTTGTATAGAGAAACACGTGTCGCGGTTTTGTAAACTTCAAGAGAAAATCTCTTATTGGAGTGTATTTTTTGAATACGTTATAATGGTGAATTTCACTAGTTTGGACTTCCATCGTCTAAAATGATTCAAAATTTGTGAAAGAACAAATAAAATTTGAAAAGGGAAAATATGAATTATATTAAGCATTGAAACGTGAAATGAAAATACAATAAAACGAATAAAATAATCCAGATAAAAGATGAAAATGGCCACACACTAAAAAAATGAAACTAGGCAAAAAATTGAAAATCGAAAAAGTTATTGAAACAGATTTCAAACCAAGTTACTTCATTTCGATTGCTAGTATCCACAATCGTCTTCGAATGATGACTGGACTATTTCTCCGAGAGTTGATTATAGGTCATTCGAGCGCTCTCGCCTATTACCTGTTTCTTCAGCCCGCTTCACCGATTTAGCGGTAGTTGACCATTTTCCGCATAATAACAGGTTTCCATATGTTGCATATCTTTACGCTAGTTCGACTGAATGCGTCGTTGGACATTATATATGCAGCTTCTTTGAACTTCCTCTCACACCAGTGTTTCTCCCTATGGATGAGCTCAGCTTGGGACCATAAGAATACATAACTAGACACATTTCTGAAGCACATCAACACTGAAAAAAACCTTCCATTACCTTCACAATGGAGAAGGAAGTCAACAACGAATAGACCTATTAGTGAAGAGAACCAACACTAAATGGGAAACATCTGTATACCGAAAACCCATTCACACGGGCCAGTATTTGAATCACGAATCCAAACACCATCAATCTACCAAAACAGGAATTATCAAAACTCAAGATCTGTAATACGAAAGAAGATCTCAATCAATCAATATACTTTATTGTCCAAGAAAAGATATTCTTATTGACATTGACAAAGCTTTCTATAATCTGAAGTCAGTACATAATTAAATTTGACAAATAGTATTCTATATACCACAGGTCGACAAATACAAAAATTTTCACAACACAAAAAGGGAGCATCATTGTAAAGAAAATTATTTACATAGCTCATTATAATCTAGAATGAATTTATTTATATTTAAATTTGTAAATAGTACATAAAATAAGGCAATAAGGTAATAAGGCAAAAATTTATCACAATACATCATCGTAAATCTCCTGTAGGGTATAATAGGATTTGAGCAAAAGTATTTTTTTGACTTTTTTTCGAAAAATATGGTGAATGGAGATTTCTCTCTAATAGGGTGTCAAATTGTTATATATCTTTTTACACTCATACATTATTGTTTTTTTCGTTAATTCGAGTGCGCTCAGTATCGGAGACGTTGGACTTGTGCTTATGCTCCAAACATAGAGTTTCAAGTATGAAAATGGAAATTAAAGACGAAATTCTGTGTTTTATAAATAACGTTTCACAATGGTCGGTGTATTTAGCTCTGAACATGAATCTGACTGCTCGTTTCTGTAGGACGAAAACAGAATCGAACAATTGCTTGCTGCAATAACCCCAAAATGCAATACCATATTGCAGGTGTGATTCGATTAGAGAAAAATATGTCACCTTACTCATTGGCAGACATAGTTCCTCAGACATAACTCTCACTCGAACAGAACAGGTCTGGAACAGACTTTGGTTGGAAGACAAAAACCTCGCAAGGAAAATAAGTCGCCACAACCAGTGTGGCAAATCCTATATCGGTGAAACTGAGAGGCAATTGAAAGTCCGCATTGCCGAGCACAAAAGAAACACACAGCGAGAAAAAAACAGCAAATCGGGAATAGCAGAGCATTTGGACTCATCAAAATAACATCAAGTGGTCCCAAGCTGAGATCATCCATAGGGAGGAACACTGGTTTAGGAGAACGTTCAAAGAAGCTGCTTATATGTTGTCTGACGACAGATTCAGCTAAGCCAATGTAGAGAGAGATACGCAACATATGGAAACCTGCAATCAAGCGGAAAACTGTCAACTCTCGCTAAACCGGTGAAACAATGTTAACCACTTTCAAACAAACGTTATAATGGATTTTCATCAAGTATCGGTCAGTTCTATCATATTTTTGCATATCTTTTTGGGTTATAGAAAACATGAAATCAAATAAACAAAACTTATAATTGGCTATATAAAAACTTATCTTAAATTCTTTTGCTTTTTTAGGAGAAACTCATTATGATCAGAGATTAGGCGATATCCGGTTATTAAAATTGGAAGTGAAAAGGTTGAGACAAGAAAAAAACCTAATCTCAAGATCGATGTCAAACATGGTGGATTTACGTCAAGAAATATTTCATTTAGAACGCGACTTGACGAAGAGTAGGCTGAAATGCAAAGCTCTAGAACAAGAGGTTCAAAATCCTTTGAATATTCACCGTTGGAGAAAATTAGAAGGTTCTGATCCTGAAGTTCTGGATCTACTTCAAAAGATTCAAATTCTACAAAAGTGAGTATAAGTAAAATATTCATAGCTGAACCAAATCTGCAATGAAAAAAGTATAGGTGTTTCGAAAAAATCTATTTCAATTTGAAATTACTTTGAATACTGGGTGCTAATTTGCAAAACATCTTCCGCTAATATGTTTCTTGCAGAACATTTCATTTTCTTGAACGAAAGACATTTTTGAGGAGGAAAATCAGTTTGTTATCGACCTTTTTGGGTATTTTCACCTTCCACAATCTGAAAAATATGGGAATTTTAATGGAGAATTTTATGTAGGTGTAGAAAGGGCAAACTTTTCAGTTTACCCCGATAAGTTACTGCGTAAAATCAAAGTAATTTTCACAAAGAAATTTGTTTTACTTATCAGTAACTTGTCGTATTCAATCATTTTGCCTATCAAACAAATTGCTAAGAAACAATACAATACTTATCTCAACATTTCGGAGGCCAAAATATGCCTCCGTCTTCAGAAATTAACAAAATGCAAATATATATGCAGTTATTCCTTTGCTGAATGCTGATTTTTTTATTTCTGAACTTATACGACAGATGTCAAAGGAGTTTTGAAATGTGAATTATGTTATTGACATAATTCACATTTCTTCATATAACTTTTTTTTCTGGAAAATCACTTTTCCAACTATCTACTTCAGAAGTAAATATATTTTTGAAAAAGAGTAATCTATTTCCGCTGTTCATTCATTTATTAAAGTTATAAGTAAACACTACACTAAGTAAAGCTGATGTAAGTAACGAGGTCTTACCTTTTAACGTGTGATTCCTAACACGTGTAGTGAAAGAAAATAATTCTCTTTCAAATGAATGTTAAGAAACTGAGAAGAACAGTAAAAGAAACAAACTCAAGTCAGCAGTTGAGAATGATAGGTCCTTGTACTATTGTAAGAAAATCGTCAACTTTTACATAACCAATAGTGTCACAGAACGTCATTTATGACGTTCTATACAAAAAAGTTAATTATGACTATTGTTCAGAAGGTAAAAGTGTATCATATGAGTTTATGCAATAACATTTTCCATAATCGACCTTGATTTTTACGTACATTAACCTTATACTTACCTTTTATTTTATCGCTTATGTACCTACCCACATTATAATATCTCCTTCCACGACTTGGTGATTACCCAACCACTCTTGATCATAACTGATTCCGGAAATAAATCGATTTAAAGAAATAGACATGAGTAAGTCGGGTTCAAAAATTCGATATTCTTAACCTATAACTAGCCTTGTCTTCAACTTCACTCAATATTTATTATTCGTTTTGTCCCAGATGATGGCTGGAAGGAAAACTACTTTCGAGAAATGAAATGATTGGAATTTATGAAACAGTAGCGCCTCTGCCAGGTATATTTGTGAACGAGTGGTTATATTCACGTCACAATATTCATAATCCTCATAGAATAACACATTATTTTATGAAACTTTATGAAATATCCCACACCTTTTATTCTGCTAGTAGAAATGAAGTCAAAACTCTTGGCAGTTTGAACTGCCGATTATCAAAAAAAAGTCCTTCCATCAATTTCACAATGGAGAAGGAAGTCCACAACGAATTGCCATTCTTAGACGTATTGGTGAAGAGAACCGACACTGAATAGGAAACATCTGTATATCGAAAACCCACTCACAGAGGACAGTATCTGAATCAGGAATCCAACCACCATCAATCGACTAAAAGAGGAATCATCAAGACTCTACTAGACCGTGCTTTCGTGCTCTGAAATACAAAGGAAGGTCTCGAAATGGTTACTCCAAAGTGATGTTGGAACAGAACACAGCTAGAACACAGCAAGAGCTCCACAAGGAAGAGAAGCCGCCACAACCACTACTTGTATTTCCTTACATCAGAGGATTGTCGGAAAGGATAAGAAGGATTGGGTTCAAGTATAACATCGGAACCTGTTTCAGATCTGGGAACATTATCCATAGCACCCTAACGAAAACCAGGCCACCAAACGCGGACTACGATTTTAAAAATTGTATTTACCGGATACCCTGTGAGTGCGGAAAATCCTATATCGGTGAAACTAAGAGACCATCCGCATTTGGTGGCTGCTACGGATAGTGGTTCCGGATCTAAGGCAGGTTCTGATGTTGTACTTGGAACCAATTCTTCTTATCCTTTCCGATAGTCCTCTGATGTAGGGAAGTGCAAGCACTGATTGTGACGGCTTCTCTTCCTTGCAAGGCTCCTGCTATCTTTTAGCCAAACTCTGTTCTACCATCGCTTTGGAGTAGCCATTCCGTTGAAGATCATTTTTGATGATGTCTAGTTCCTTCTCGAGACCTTCCTTCGTATTACAGAGCCCAAAAGCACGATCTAATAAAGTCTTGATGATTCCTCTTTTAGTCGATTGATGGTGGTTGGATTCGTGGTTCAGATATTGTCCCATGTGAGTGGGTTTTTGGTATACAGATGTTTCCCACTTAGTGTCGGTCCTCTTCACTAATACGTCTAATACAGCAGGAGCCTCGCAAGGAAGAGAAGCCGTCAAAACCAGTGCTTGCACTTCCCTACATCAGAGGTCTATCGGAAAGGATGAGAAGAATTGGTTCCAAATACAACGTCAGAACCTGCTTTAGATCCGGAAACACTATTCGTAGCAGCCTCACGAAAACCAGGCCACCAAATGCGGACTGCATTTACCGGATACCCTGTGAATGCGAAAAATTCTATATCGGTGAAACTAAGTAGCCATTGAATGTTCGCATTGCCAAGCACAAGAAACACGCACAGCAAGGGAAAACCAGCAAATCAGGAATAGCAGAGCATGTTTAGACACATCAACATAACATCGAGTGGTCCCAAGCTGAGATCATACACAGAGAGGAACATTGGTTTAGGAGGAAATTCAAAGAAGCCGCATACATGTTGTCCAACAACGTATTCAGCCAAGCTAGCGTTGAGATACGCAACATATGGAAACCCATCATCAAGCGAAAAATGGCCAATCCCGCCAAACGGTCATTCCTCACTAAATCAGTGAAGCGGAAAAAGGAAAGCGGAGAAAGTGAAAGTACTGGAATGACCCGTAAATAGTCATCTCTTGGAGGAATTAGTCCAGTTATCACCCGCGAAGACGATAGTGGATACCAACAATCGAAACGTCGTGAAGTAACTTAGCTTGGAATATCTTAAATTTTTATTTTTGTTCAATTTTTCTATTTTTACTTGTATTTCATTTCACTATTATTTCATTTCAGGTTTTTTTTGCCTAATATAGTTATTTTCAGATCTTCATTTTTAATTCTACTTTTTTAATTCTTTCAGGGATTCATGTTGTTTTATATCAGACAATGGAAGTCCGA
Source organism: Leptinotarsa decemlineata (assembly GCF_025532065.1). Classification (NCBI taxonomy): domain Eukaryota; kingdom Metazoa; phylum Arthropoda; class Insecta; order Coleoptera; family Chrysomelidae; genus Leptinotarsa; species Leptinotarsa decemlineata. The sequence continues at coordinate 5,681,653 of NW_027412545.1, read as the reverse complement.
ACTAATGAAATTCAAAATAAATATTTTTTTAAGAAAAATTAAAATTCACCCTATTTTTTGAACAGACAGCGTATTTTTACTTGACCACAGATTGAAGGGTTAAATTAGTATTTTTCATGTTTCTCCAGTGTTGTAGTTTTTGGCTTTGAGGCTACTGTCATGTTTTTTCCAGTCCCAATATCTTGATTGACAATGAACTGGTTACAGAAATTTATTATTGATTCTATGAACTTCACATTTAATTGAGTAGGTATCACTTTTAGAATAGAAAAACACAACTCAAAAATACTATATGTATATATTGAACAAATATCATGAAAAACAAATTTAGAACTTTACATTTATGATGAAGTTGAGTGAAGACTTTGTAATGGAATATCTACTTTATGAATTTGAAACTGTCTGCAAAAAATAACAAGAGATTTCGTTTCTAGAGAATATATAAGTAGACAGCAAACAACCACACTGGAACCATTTTACCAAATAATAATCTCTACCAAATCCCCTAGAATAAAACATCAGTCACTGTTCTAACTTCTTCGTTACATTTATAAAGTTTTTTGGGGTCAGCAATCATACAATCAGATTATTACTAATTTTCCATGAATAAATATCGAACTGCCACCACTAAAAATTCCTCGGTACGCCTTGGTATCGATGCAATCATTGCAATCTATTCACGTATTCACAAACTTATGTAACCTCTGCCTCAAATACAATAAATATGAATTTGCAACACCTCGCAGGCGGTTATTGCAGCAGGGTTCGGAGGCTGTCGAGCGGGAAAGGCAGCTGAAGGAAGCGGAAAGACTATACCTCAACCTCAGAAAAGTGCTGTCAAAACAACCCGGGCCTGGAATTCACGAAGAACTGTCAAAAACCCAGAGAGCTTTGAAACTTCGGGGAAATAAACTGAAGGTTAGTAGTTATTACTTTTCTAAGGATTTTCTTATTTTCTCTAAAATACATTTTTTGTGGAGGACTCAATATTTTATATTGTTTTTTGGGTTCATAACCTTCCACAATCTGAAAAAAAAAGAAACTAAATCAATAGAGAATCTACTGAAGTGTAGTAAAAGGCAAACTGTAAAGTTTACCCCGAAAAGTTACTGCGTAATATAAACTACTGAGAAGTTAAACTTGTAGTATTGATGAATTTTGCCTACTAATTGAAAAAATCAATTGAAAAAACTAAACTAAATATCGATACTTAGTTTTCTTACGTGGTTGACGTTTCGCGTCAGTTTGCCCTTTACTAAGTACACTTCAGCAGATTTACTTTTTATTTCTTCAGATTGTAAAAAAATATAAACCCAAAAAGACAGTATAGAAAATTTCGTAAGACATGCCTTTACACTTTATATTGTTTCAAATGATCATTATTGTTATGTTAGACATATTAAAAACGACTATTTATGAAATTTGTTCTATTTTGGATGGCTGCTGATTTTAAGTTTCACCTGAGTAAAACAGACTAATTAAATAACTTGGAACTTTTGTTGATTCCGAAGAAGATAACATTGCTTCAGAGCGTGACAAAATGGAACTCCAATTTACTATTTATTAAGCTGAAAATAATCAAAACACATGCAGTTTAACTCAATAAATACACCAATGAAATTAAGTATATTTTACGAGTAAATTCAACAAGCGTATAATTTTGATCTTTCAATGAAATGTTAGTTTTTTATGCGTTTGTTAATTACAATGTAACTTTAAATTAATGTTCAGAAACTAATTTTGAAAATATAATTCCATCAAATACAGGGTGAGTCACGTGTAAAAACGAGACGAAATATATTTACGATTATGTTTCTTGACAAGAATATGCAGTTCAGTTGAAACCATGTTGAATTTCAAGTTGAACAAGCCAGAATATAAAAATGCATTATTTATTGATTACTTGTATTTTCGAAGTTTTTTTTAACAATATCTGTTTTTGATAAGAATTATCCCAATGATGTAGTAATAGAAAATAACTCTCTTTCAAATGAACGCTAAGAAGCTGAGAAGAACTGAGTAAAGAAACAAACTCAAGTCAGCAGTTGAGAATGATAGGTCCTCGTACTATAATATTGTAAGAAAATCGTCAACTTTTACATAACCAATAGTGTCCCAGAACGTCATTTATGACGTTCCATACAAAAAAGTTGATTATAACTATTGTTCAGAAGGTAAAAGTGTATCATGAGTTTATGCAATAACATTTTCCATAATACACCTTGATTTTTACGTACATTAACCTTATATTTATCTTTTTTACTCGAACTCCAATCGGAAAATAATTTGACCTCAATGAATGAATTGAATATGAAAATAGTTACCTATCAGGAATTTCATATATACACAATACTAAAAATATAAACATTATGCAATTCCAGATCAACCAAGTCCTTCTATTCTGATAAAAATAAAGTGAAGGAATGATTAAGAACAACTGATCGATATTTTTTTCAAAATTTAATAAATCAATGATCCATTAAAAAAATACTTCATATGTTGTATAATGAACTTTTTATGTTTCTGAAATGACGTATTTCATTGAATTACTTATTCAGTTAGTTCAACTTCACAAGGTTTTTATTGATTCATTCATGCAAACGAATATTATTATAGCGGTGGCATCGGTGTTCCGCAAGGTTCTCACTTGGGCTATCTGCTTTTCAATAGTTTCGTAAATGACATGATGGCAGGCAATCGTCTCATTTGATAATGATCTCAAAATATTTTCGAAGACCTACTTGTCCCAGCGAAGCACTAAATCTTCAAGCTGATCTAGACCACATTGCAAACTGGTATCACTCAAACGGTATGCTTATAAATGTGTGATTCCTAACATGGTTTGGACGATAGCACGTGAAATTCGATCATTCAGCCTGGGGCTTAAAGCAGCGACCAACGGCGGTCGATTTGAGTGAGTGAACAAAGCACCCACGTCGAATCGACGGCTACCGTCCGACTCTACATCTACAAAATCATAAATAGTGATTTGAACTATCCTCATTTTTTTATTTTCAAATATCTCCACGCATCACTAGAAATCAACAATTTTTTTATGACCCGTTCCATCGGTCAAATTATGGAAACCATAGCTGTCTATTTCGTATTCGAAAACTCGATAATGCTCATGAACAATTAGATTTCTTCAAAATCTCATTGCCCAAGTTCAAAACTTACCTATATCATCCTGCAAGTTGTCTCGTGAATATTTTGGCTTTCTTCTCAAGTGTTCTTCCAATATGCAACCCTATTTTATTCCTTATAATTGAATTTTATATAATTGAATTGAATTTTATATAATTTTATAATGCTTATTGAACTTTTCATCTTATTGCTAATGTGCAAATTGTACTATTTTATCTTATCACTTGTGAAATGTACATGCATGTACATTTCACAAGTGATGTACATACATGTATGTACATGTATGTACACTAAGAAATATTTTGAACACAGATTCATTATTACAGGTTTACTATGCATTTGTGTATTCCGCAATTTCCTTCAATATTATAGTATGAGGTCAGGCATCAGACATAACAAGAATTTTTGTTGCTCAGAAAAGAATTATAAGGCTTATCTTTAACATTAGTAGTCGCCAATCATGCAGACAGGTTTTCAAAACTGAACGGATCCTCACGGTTACATCAATTTATTTAATGAAACTATTATCATATATTTTCAATAACAAACATTCATTTCCCATTAATAGTGATTCACATTCTTACAACACCAGAAATAAAAATGATATCAAATTGAACAAGCCCAAACACTCCTATTACCAAAAATGTCCCATCAATGCAGGCTGCCGTTTTTTTAACTGTCTTCCGAAAGAAATAAAATACGCGGGATTCCTGGCGGTTTTTAAGTATAGACTTAGGGAACTCCTTATCAGAGAATGTTTCTATACTGTTGAGGAATTTGAATTATACTTTTCAATTTTGAGATGATATCGAAGTGTATTTTACATAGTCTATGTTAGTCATCATTGTGCTTGTTTCGTCCTGTTTGTCAATTAAAACTTAATGACACTGTTTTTGACTTATCCTATCTATTGTTAACAATAGTTGAAAGGATTAATAAATATTTTATTTATTTTATTTTATAATCTTGGAAATTTGGAAATTTTGTGTAGCTTGGGGGTTTTGTGGTTTTGCTCTACATTCATTTTGACTGTGTCTTTGTCTTTTACAAAGATTGGAAAATTTTTGTTGAATGAAGGGTTGTGGTTTTTTGTGCAGGATGATAATTTTTGTTGTTGTTGTTTTTGAATAGCTTCGAGCGTGGAGGCTGGGTTTCCAGCTCTCACTATTTGTCCTATGATAGGTTCTAACCCCGCTAAAAGAGTATTTAGGGTCATGGTATGTATTAAATTTTGTTGTGTCTGCTTCTCTTCTGGAGTAAACAGGTGTTTTTGAATTGCATCGTGGGTTTGATGTCTGTTTATAAAGGTGAAAGGGGATTGGGCATTTGATGAATTCTTTGAAGATCTTGTATCAAAGAGGCTAAATCACGTGTGTCACCAAAATATTGGATTAACAGTAATTTACTACCGACCCTTTTTTAAAGGTTTCGAAAACTGATGAGTTCAGCTGATTTTCCTTCAAACTTGTATTTGAAAAAATTGATCTTGTACACCGGTAAGCAGTATACAAGCATATAAAAATGTGTTAATGAAAATTTGATCTCCATCGTACTCAGGTGTGATTGAGACAATTTTATTGGGTTTGTAGGGTTCAGGTGCAGGATTTGCGTTAGCCATGATGTTTAACAGTAGAAGAGGTATTTGACTTATAAGTCATTTGACTTATAAATATTCGGTTTTCAATCCTACTTCACAAGCGTTGCTCCGGAGAAATTAGCGTACGCGTGTTCTTCCAGTATTGAAGAGACCGATCTTCTGTGGTCCTGTGGCCGGAGGTTGTTGGTTCTACCTTTGAAGGATTGGAATCCACCATTATCGGTTAGGCTGCTCTTTGTTCCGTCTAGAGCTGAATAAGGGATCCTACCGTGAACTGCGCAAATTTGTTATATCTCACTTTGGAAATATAAATTTTTCAAAATTATTTATTTTGAAGGGGGGAAGCAATACTATGTTCCCTTGAGTTTTTCAGAATTCACAATATAATACAAATGTAAGGAACGTGTACTTGAATGCAATTATACTGTAAGTATACCTAACTCATTTCGTCACGCAGGACGGTATTTATAGTAAAATAGGTGATAATATAGTTTGAAAATAGAACAAAGAAAATGAAGAGTCTTTGACAGATGTCGATTCAGCAAAGTCAGCATTGGCATTGATCTTGTTTATTTATGTCACCTTGGATATGAATGGAGAAGGTCAATAAACAGCATATATAACATGTGTAACCAAATATCTAATGTATATTTATATTATATATATATATATATATATATATATATATATTAGTTATCTCTCTCTAATTGTCACAATATCTAATTATTTATGTTCTGTACTGGGCTTGTCCCGTGAAATATTTTTGAATTTATTCATGTATCTATTATTATTATTATATTATTATTATTTTTAACTTTTTTTCTCAGTGCTTGGTTTCCGAACTGAATATGACAGAACTAAAATCAACCGAATACAAATCGGACTTACAAAGAGTAACTGAAGAATTAGCGGACTTGAAGAAAAAATATCTAGCAGAAAAAAAGGCAAACAGGAGCATGAGACTGATGTACGGAGCTAGTCGGGAACTGAAAAATGGTCGAGGAGACAGTGGAGAAGTGAAATTCACGGGTGGTGGTTTTCGAATGTCTGTGCAACAAATTTCTTCGAAGTAGCCAAAACAAGATGCCAAATATAGTATTACTCTAGACTATACATATCGATAGTTCCATTGATCTCGTAATAAAATAGTTGAAGAAATGATTTCAATTAGTTCATTAAAACACATTCCATATATACATGTATTTTATATCATCTGTCATGATTTCTTGTGTGCGGAGTCGAGGTCAACAATCGGAGTCTACAAACTATAAAGTGATGGGAATATTTCTATTTGTAGAAATCTAACTGAAGGCGTGCCTCATTACAGCATATTACGTCCATTTTTTTTCAATTTTCTGGAGTTTTGTAGCCAATTGATCTTAAAGTTAAAGTTGCATGCGACAGAATCAACTCGTATCTACCGTTCATTTTCAACCTATCAAGGGCTCATTCACTTCTCTTAAAGGAATCGAATTCGAAATGATCGTGTCTGATGGGGGACCTTGTATATAATATATCTGGTAGATGTTTCAATTTTTTCCGTAAAGTGCAAAATTTAGTTATTAACAATAGAAGAGCTCCGTCACGCTGGAACTAGCTTTGAAACAAATCAACTTTTTTTAGCCTACTTTACCTACAAACGATATTAATAAATGTAGTTATGTTCATTTTTATGTAGTTTTATCGGTTACCGAGAAAGCACTATTGACATTATTCTAACTACGAAGGACGAGTAATAATGTGGCAAAAAGTTCTGAAATAGGTTCTAAATGGATTGTAGTTTATTGTAGTAAATACAAAATATTACTATATTTTATATTTTTTTGAACTATAGCAAAAAAGCTACTATAACAAGACTATAAATCATAAAATAACAATTGTCCTCAAACTACAAACGATGAAGTTGATTGTAGCTGAAATTAGATGTTTGTAGTTACCATTAAACACATCAAAAATGAATGAAAGGAAATCGAGTATTTTTCAAGTGCATTTGTAGTGAATCAAGAACAAAATTTTAACTACAAACGATGCTGATGATTGTAGTAGAGTTCATTTTTTGATAGTCTCATCAGTTACTAAGAAAGCACTATTGATATTATTCAAACTACGAAATACAATTAATAATGCCCTAAAAAGTTTTGAAATAGGTTCTCAATTGACTGTAGTTCATTGTAGTAACAACACAATATTAATTTATTTTATATTCTTTTGAAGTACCTATAGCAAAAAAGCTACGATAACAAGACTTCATATTATAAAATAACAATTGTTCTCAAACTACAAACGATGAAGTTGATTGTAGCTGAAATTAGATGTTTGTAGTTACCATAAAAATGAATGGAATAAAATCGAGTACTTATTTTCCATCTGCATTTGTAGTGAATCAAAACATAATTTCATTTATTAGTAAAGGTAGGTAGGTAAAGTAGGCTAAAAAAAAGTGGATTTTTTCAAAGCGGGTACCAGCGTGACGGAGCTCAATAGAAGGACGATATATATATAGCAAATAACGGATGAGGTTGAACATAATCCGAGGCGCTGCCAAGGATTATAACAACAACAACCCAATCCGTTATTTGCGTATCGGCTGTGTGTCGTTCAGGACTTTTCGTAATCCCGCAGAAAGATTACATCACAATATTATAAAGGTCAGTTTTTTTTGTGTCAACGAGTTCGCTTTAACAACAACCATTGATGAAATTAAGGAACAAAATCAAATTTCTTCAGAAATTTTGGGAGAATCATGTCGAGTGTAAGCAGAATAAAGTTTTGAAAAAATATTTAAACAAGTGATTTGTTAACGGCCGACGGCCGTTAAACTTAACGGACGGAGGCTGTTAAATCAAAATAACCGAATGGGATTACGAGAAGAGAGTTATTGATAAAATGGTTAGTTTCTCCTCAGTAGGTGTTCAAAGACGCCATTCCTTTCAACGACACAACAATGACGCAATATAGACTGGCCATTGAACAGAGAAAACTGACTCCAACAACTGAAAAAAGATAAAGAGATTCACATCCGGGGACACCTAATACATCATAATGTACAAGATAGAAATCGTAATACACAGCAATTTACTCCATCATAACGTCAAACGATAGAAATCGCAATTGATGCTATAGTACAAGATAGAAACGTACAGCGGCATAATGTACACATCCCTGCATTTACGTCACTCATCCATATCACAATCTTTCAAGTCAGATGCGTCAAACATTTTACGTGTTGCTTATTTCCATGTGCCATGTGAAGATTTTTAGGATTTGATTTGTCTCATGATACTGTGACGCAGTGGCCAAGACGTTGGGTGATCCGCAGGTGGAAAATATGTAAAAGTGACGTCACGCCCAGTCCATATAATCATGTATATGTTTTCAACAAACTCCTGCCGTCCGTAGCTCACAACTTTTTGGCTATTTTCTTTTGCAATCATTAACTTCATAAGACGTGTCAATGGTTGCAATGTATTCATATCAGCATATCATTACTTTTCTGCATCAAAGTCAGGTGTCAAAGATAAATTATCTTTGTTCTGGCATGTTATTTACGACCAAACTGAAGGTATACCCCGAAAGTAACCAAATGTTGATCGATATTATCCGGAAATGTAGATAGTGGTTACCCTTGATAGTAATTTCTGGGACACATTTAATTCTCAATTTCAAAAACAAATATATATTTATAGATTAAAATGATCATTATTTTAGTTCATTAGGGCATTTGTAAATAAATGGAAAATTTTCGAAAAGTATTGTCAACATCCGGTGACTAGAATGATGTTTTTGAAAAAACTAAAATAGTTTTGAGCCCCAAACTTTGTCATCGAAGTGACCAACTTCTATACTGAAACAGAGTTGGGGAATTACATTCATTCTACACCTTGCTATACATTTGATTATTTACTCCCATTATACTCAATATGACAGCATTTGGTGACCGACAATAAATCCGGTGACCGGATGGAACCACTCTTTCATGAATATAACAGCAGCGGTTGGTTTTAGAATACATAAAGGCTAGTTCATGTTGGAACGAACATCGTATAAAAAGTGCGATTTAAAATGGCGTCATGTTTATCGTAAAAAAGTTTAAAAAATTGACCTTTTCTGCGATTTCCGCAAAATTTTATACGTCAACATACAAAGTAGTTATATTGCTTTGACTCTCGTTTTTCAAGCCCATACATCGAAATTGAATCCGAAATGGATGAACGTGTCAGGTTGTTCAAATTATATCAACTTTTCCGTAAAAAGCTTCATTGAGAAAACCCCGTCTTTATAGTGGAAAATATTTTCAAAAATAGAAGAAAATATGGAGAATAACACAATTTTGTAGCTGAAATAATGAGAATTAGTGATCCAGAGAAATATTTCAACAATTTCAGGCTCTCTCTCTCATTATTCAATAAATTGTTGAATTTTATTGGCCCCTCATTAAAGAAAACTCATTTTGCAAAAGAACCCCTCGCCCCTGCAGGCAGTAACGTTAAGATAAGTGGTTTGAGGACACGCTCCTATGAAACAAAACTTGAGAAAAAATTGTTAGTCCTATATTCTGGTATGATGGGGTCTTAAAGGTCGTAATTCGTATGAGTCCTATGTCATCATTCGTTTATGTAATAAAATTTAAAATTCAACAATGAAATCCCTTGATATTGCCCGCTTCAACATGAACAGGGTATTTTGACAGTTGATGCAAATTTGCGAAATCGCAAAAATATTATCGCAATCGTTTTAATATGAACTCGCCTTAACAAAGGTTTTGTTTAGCTTGGGACCATAGGACCATACTCGCAACAACACAAGGAAAACATCAAACATTGAGATTTTCCAGTGATTTTTAGATTTTTCTATTGAAGGTGGATTTGCTCCAAGCAGCAAGGCGTGGCGCAGCCTAGAAATGTGCTGCTCACAATTGACAGTAACGTACTTGAGCATTCTGGCGAAGGGACGTCTATCGAAATTTAAGTGCTTCCTGGGTCCTTGTTTTCAATTCAGGTGACCTCTCACATAGAAAGTAAAATCGCATTCCTCTCTGGGTTTACTTTCAAATCAGAGAGAAACGTCCGATTTCGTTGACCGTAGGTGGTGTATTGACTTTATTTGTTTTTTTTCGTGGTGACATTGAATGACAGAACACAAACTAATGATCATATTGAACAGTGCACAGAAAAATGCGCAAAAGGTCGAAAATGAATTAACGTCAGGATTGTAACTTTCATAATTTTCGTAATAAACCTAATAAATACTATTAGATATTTTTGTTACTTCGTTACGTCGGAGCACATTATATATCATGTTTTCATAATTCGATTATATTACTGCGCTTACCGTCTAGACATAAAACATGGATTTTAGTTCTACGAGCTTAAACAAGCTTCTGAAAATTCGACCTTAAAATATGCGCACATATTTATCATTAAATTATTTAAATTTTTAATTTGAACATAAAATATGGATTAGCAACTCAGTATTCTGACATTGTTACCTATGTCACAGCCTCAGAGTAATAATAATACATAATACATGTGTTTTGAAACGGGTATCGTACTATCCTTTTCTGTACAACTTATGGGCGAGGGGGAGTGGCGGGTAATGAAGGGTTTTGGAAAGTTCGTTTACATTTGAAGTAAGTGGGACCATAAAACAGGGGCGGTTGGTTTAGTTGATAATCGGAGGGATATTATATATTTATAAAATAATTCAGGTGAAAACGTATTCTGTTCCAGCCAGTTTTTCTACCACCTATTAGATTTTTATGTATGTATGGTTGTATAATAAAGCGCGTGGTTTACTGGGTTAAAATTAAATTATTCCAAATGAACTAATTCATAACAATGATAAATGTTAATTTCGAAAGTGATGAACTTTGCTTCATAAAATCAGAAGAGGAAATTTGTGATTTTTTCTCAGATTTGATAAACAAGCCGGTACGGTTTGTGAGGTCCGATATAAAGAATTTTCGATTAGAAATCATGAATATTTATAATTACGATTGAGGTTTGATATTATTATGTGATTTCATTGAAAATTGGTATCTAGGAGTCTTTGTGGACCGACATTATGTTTTTTTTCAATAATTCATGCTGACGAATTCTATAATTATGAAAAATCATTAATGTAAATGAAAAAAACTATTTTCAAAAACGAAAAATATGTTTTTCATATGTGTGCCATAGGTCATATCCATTCTGTGATCAACATATCAAAAAGCTTTCTGCTCAATGTTTAGTTTGTATACTAAATAGTTATTCTTGTGCAACCGGTGTTATATGTTATTGTTATTGCTCACTTAACAACTAGCTTACGTCATACAAAGAATATGATCTCCGTTTTGGTTTTTATTTTTTTGCACGAGGCTTTCGAGTTGCATACAGACAATATTCAATAAGAAATGACGGTGGTCATTTTTTTAACCTCTTTCTGGTTGGGATATGTCAAATAATGAAATAATGTAAACCTAGTTTCAAAAACTTCATTTATAAGAAGAATATCAGAAAACGGTCATTACAAACATCAAAAATATCCCCTTTCTTATGAAAAGACATTATTGTCGGTCTACAAAAAACCCTAGATACCAATTCTGAATGAAATCACAGAATAATATCAAACCTCAACCGTAATTATAAATATTCATGATTTCTAATCGAAAATTCTCTATAAAGGACCTCACAAACCGTACCGCTTGTTTATAAAATCTGAGAATAAATCACAAATTCCTTCATCTGATTTTATGAAGCAAAATTCGTTACTTTTGAAATTAACATTCATCATTGTTATGAATTAGTTTTTTGGAATAATTTAATTTTAACCCAGTAAACTATGCGCTTTATTATAGAGCCATACTTAAATGAAAATCTAGTAGGTGGTAGAAAAACTGGCCCCATTTCCATAATCATTAATAATACATCAGATATTCTGTAGGAACTATTTGAACAGAATACATTTTCACCTGAAATGATTTATTTTATAAATATATAATATCCTTCCGGTTATCAACTAAACCGACCGCCACTGTTTTATGGTCCAACTTACTTTCCGTAAACAAAGTTACGCTGCCTTCAATGTAAGGATGGAAAAGGCATCTCTATTGTCTTTTGTTACTCTGAGGTCACAGCATATGCTGTGTCTATGTTGTGACTAGAACCAAGTTAATCTGTGACCCAAGAACACAAGTCCAATATTCTGTGACATAAGTATTATGTATATTTGTATATATGTAGTTCCGATTTCTGTATTCTGTGGTATAATGCTAATGTGACGGAGATGAATATGTCTTAGATATTTTGAAAGTTGATCTACTTGTTCTACTACTTCATGTTGCATAAAACGAATTGTTCGAATTTAAATTTAATAGGTATTTCAACTGTTTAGTGAAGATGTTATTACTTACGGCAATTTAGGCTGCATTTCCATCACAGTGGAACTTGAATGATTCAAGTTTTGTTTTGATAGGTTATAAACAAAAAATATACATTACAAATGTATTCTAATAGTCGAAAACGGGTATGCCTGCCCAGATCTAGCCTCACCAATGTCTTCAATTTTTCTCAAAAACTATTACCTGGAATAGGAAAATCTACCAAAAGAGGGATAAAAAAATGCTGGAAGTGTGGTGTTTATAATGGAACTAGAAGCACAATGTGCAAAAATAAAAAATGTGGAGTTATATTGAAAGATTCCGAGGAAAAGTTAAAAGTCGATTTAGATGCTGTGAAATTGATTACTGGCGCGGAAAAGCAACTTTTTTCTGTTAGAGTTAGAGATATGGGGCCAGACTATCGAGGATTTGTTCAACTTCCCATCTTTCAGTTAAATTCTGAAGGAAGTAGTAATGTTTGTTCAGAAGTAGCTCTATGTTTTGTAGATTCTTGCCAAAATTCATTTCACAATTCAATTTTGAGATGTCACGAAGAGGACCAAAATGCCACAAATCTTATTTGTGCCCACATAAAATCAGCTTTAGAGAGCCAAAGCACTGCATCCCCAACAGAATTGAAAGATGATGTATTGCATGCTTTGAAGGCTGGGAATGATGTAAAAGAGAAATTATATTTATTGGCATCAGAAAAAGAAGGTTGTCTGGTCCAAAGAGTTTCAAAATCTATTATGGCCGTCAAATGCCAAGTTAGCCCCAAACATCCTCTTGGCTATTTGCATTTTACATTTTTTCGAGGAAAAGGAAGGGATATTTATGAAAAGTATTTTTGTAGCTGTGTAGATTTCAAAGGTGAGTAAATTCCCTTTTTTCTATATCAGTATTTATATCAAGGCTGTTGGGACTTGATAATAATAATTAAAATAATGTTTATGGTCATATGACCCCTGGCAATATTGACATTGTCTAGTATACATAGTACATATAAATAGATATCTAAACACATTACACAGCACATTAAGACAAGCAACTTGAAAGATAAAAAATGAATAAAAGAAAAAATTACAATGTCAAGTTTAAATAAATTGCTCTGAGATATATATAAAATGAAAACATATTTAAGTAATTTTTTATTGTGAGATTTTCACTGGTCATACTGTTCATGTGAATATAAAATTTCTAGGACAGAAGTATTATTTGTAATTAGACTACTGAATCCTCTGCATCCTGTTTTTTGAATTATGGTTCAATCACCTAGGATATTTCTTGTTACACTCAGTCAGTAATCATAACTCTGAAATGCACCACTGCAAGAGACATATTAGCACAAAAACGCCAGTCATTTCTGAAAATTTAGTGCCTATAATTTTGGAATTATAGTATAATGTTTAACGGTTCATAACTATTTCAGGTTCCGAACCCGTTAGTGATAAATATGGAAATGATGGTCATAAATGTATCCATTATTATGCTTGCATATGGGCCTTAGGAAGTGATCCGAAACATTATGGAGACTTTTCATACTTCCGTAGATGTGAGTTTTCCAACACAGGTAAGATTATTTGTGTGATGAAGTTTTATATATTGAGTCACAATATTCATTGAATCCACTTTTCATGATTACTTGGAGATTTGTTCAATCAAACATACTACTTTTTTTGTCTTATCTTTACATCTTAGGTTATATTAAATTCTTTTTAAAAATGTATTATTTCAGAAAGTAATTCTGTTAGTGAACTTAGTGAAGTTCCGGTGTCATATGAATTGACAAAATCAAAACCATCTTTGCAAAAAGTCCCTGAAGTGAAATTGAAAAGTAAAAATCCAAAAAAAAAGTCCGAAGTAAGATTATTATTGTTTGCTTGAATTAACAAATAATTTAGTGAAATGATAACCAATGTACTAACTACTTATTAAAAAGGGTTTGTTTAAATAATATTTCCTTTATATTAGTCTTTGACCTACTTTTTCATCTTATAACAGATTTTCTCATGTACTTTTGAATGGCCCTTTTTGTTTCATCTACTGGAATTTGAATTGGATAAAACTATTTTGCTGACATAAACTACCCCAAATAATGAGAATTAATTACCCTATAATAATTCACAATTAAATTCACAAGTTGAATGAGTTATAATAATTTTAAACAAAAAACTATGAAAAGCTGTGAAGTTTCCCAATGTTTAAATGTCAGAAGTCCTTGAAAAACATATTTCAGAAATTTTGTAGTCTCCAATTTTGATTGGATAATTCAATAATATCGAAACAATTGCAGGTTTGCACTCAAAATTCCTAAGTTTGAAGTGACCTAAAGAAAACAAAAACCTTTAAAATACTCTTATTATGGGAAAGAAAGGTTTTGGCTTTCTATTTCACCAATTAAGTGCTTTTTTCTTTTCATATTGTTTGTATAAATATGAAGAAGTGAAAAGCCAAAACCTTTCCCAAAAATTAATCTATCCTAAAAATATACCCCTTTCAAATTAAATTTTTATAAGGCAAGAAAAGGGCAAGGAAAATCTCCCAAATAACTATAGACCAGTTGCTTCGCTATCAGTGATATCAAAAATCATGGAGACAGCCGTAAACCATCATATACTCAAATATTTGAAAGGCATTAACATCTTGAGCGATCATCAATATGGCTTTCAGAAACAAAGATCAACAGGTGACCTTTTATCATATGTCACCCATATATGGAATAACTCAATAGAGAAACATGGAGTGTCAAGAACTGTTGCGCTTGATATTTCTAAGGCCTTTGCTGGCCAAAATTCGATGCTATGGCTTGTCGGACCATTTTTGTATATGGCTCTCCAGCTTCCTGAAAGAACGTTCCCTACAAGTGGCAGTCGATGGATACCTCTCGAATACTTTTACTATCAACGCTGGTGTTCCCTAGGGATCTATTTCGTCTCCAACCCAGTTATTATTGTATATCAACGACTTTTTGAAACAAACGAAGAATCCAATATATTGCTTTGCAGACGATAGTACACTTGTCTCGTCATTCCATTTGGATTCGAAGACATTGGCTGCGGATGCACAGCTTCACCGGCAGCAGGAGGTTGCATATCTTAATGAAAATCTAGAAGTGATTTTGAATTGGGATGTAACTAACCCGGTTCAATTCAATGCCACAAAAACACAGGCATCGGTTTTCTCCAAAAAGATAAATACTTATCTCCGAACCTGATATAATAATGTCAGGACAGACAATTCCGCTTTCTGCTTCAATAAGTTTGTTGGGGGTTAAAATGGACACTAATGTGTCTTGCCACAATCATATCGCTGGAATAGCAAACGCTACTTCTTGAAAGTTTGGTTAAAAGTTTGGAACACTGTTATGAACTAGAAAACTGTACACACCTCAGCAAGTTTTGATGCTTTATAAAGCTCAGGTCCTTCTTTGGAGTATTGTTCTCATGTATGGAGCTCCGTCCTCAAGCATACCCTGAAGCTGCTGGATTCCATCCAAAAAAGATCCATCCGCCTGATTGGAGACACAAACCTCACTTGCAACCTTGATAGTCTGCAACATCGAAGAAAGGTTGGGGATTTGTTTCTCTTCTATAGATACTTTTACGAGAAGTGTGAAAGGGGCTCCATAACACGTAACTTTGTGCCCATTTCACTTTCTTTGTAACTCTGATCGTTTTTGAGATTCCACAAGTCTACTCGAATTTCACTAACTCAGTAAAATGTAGTTTTCTTAGTATACTCTTGGGAACTTTATCCTCCTATTACGACATCTGATGAAAAAATGTAAACGATGGTAAAGAGTTGGGGATATAAAGGTATGCTTGGCCCTGTTCCTTCATTATGCCTTACTATAGTTTTGGAAAATAGTTTCTCATTGCATGATCCAAATGTAATTGTTCTGTATGAAATATAATATTGAAAGTTGTTGCGAAGATTTTGAATGTTCAACTAAACAAATGTAGAATTTCTAATCTGTCATGCATGCTATATTTTTCACATTATCAGTTTACTTTATATTCCATTTCGAAACAAACTATTAATTTTAATTTGTCTTCAAACAAGGGTTGAATAAATGGTATATATTTATCAAATGAAATCACAGTTGTATTTCAAAGTTTTTCGAACTTTTTCAAATGGTAGCCAGAGGTTGTTTGTCTTGAGATTTTAGTTTGTTAAATGGGACATTATCGCTTGATATCGATGTACCTAATTTGCAGAAAAAAAATTAGAACTGCCCAACAGTATCCCCGGAGTCACCTGCTATTTTCAAAATGTTCGCGGAATTCGTTCAAAATGTGAAGCTTTGTATTCTGCTGTGAGTCAGGAGGAATTCGATCTTTTTGCTTTACGCGAAACTAATTTATCGTATGACGTCTCCAATAGTGAATATTTTTCTGAAAGTTACACAGTGTTCAGAAAAGACCATAAATTATATGTTGTATCTCGAGAAAGTGGCGGTGGTGTTTTACTAGCTATAAAAAACAGTATTCAGATTGAAATAGTAAATGTTGATTTATTTGATGATAATTTTCCCATTATTGATTTGCTTATTTATTTATTTATTCACACTAACAGACCACATAGGTCTAATTACAAGGACGACCTTATTACCTACATATTATATGTAGATGCTTTCTAAAGCACACTACATTTTATGTGTGTGTTATTTATATTTCACCATCTGTAAGCACTGAGACTTACGAACTATTTTGTGAATCATTAGAACAACTAGAAATTTTGCAGACCAAAAATGTAGCTTTGATTGGTGACTTCAATGCTCCTAACTTTGTATGTGTCTCCGCTCTTGATAACAAGTCCCACGCTCTCTATAATATGATCAACTTCTTGAATATGAACCAATGGAATAATATCTTGAATGACTTGAATAGGCTCTTGGACCTAATCATTTCCAATATGAAATGTGAGGTGATAAGAGACAGAGCTCCAATGGTTCCTGAAGATATGCCTCATCATCCAGCTTTAATTATTGATTTTAATAATTTTTTGATTAGCGAAACTAGTTTCAACTCAAATGATAACCCAAACCAAAAAAATTATAATTTCAAACGAGCCAGTTATCCTGCATTATATAATGCGCTACTTTCCTTGAACTGGTCTTTCCTTCGGAATTGTGTTGATGTGAATTCAGCTGTTAGTAATTTCTATGATGTCTTATATAATATTATTGATTCACATGTTCCTATTTTCAAAATGTTCAAACATAAATATCCCAAATTGTATACATCCGAGATTATTTGCAATATCAAAAAGAAAGCTAAACTACGCGAGAAGTACAAGAAAACTGGTAATATGCAGTACAATTATGAATTCAAGAGCCTTAGACTTGTCATCAAAAACCAAATCAAAGCTGCATATGATATTTATTTAAATTATATACAAGAATCTGTAGTATCTAATCTTCAATCATTGTGGTCATACGTACATTCCAAGAATAGAACCTCCTGTATTCCAGGTAGGATGAAATATGATGGCTTCACTATTGATTCTCCAGATGAAATTTGCAAATTTTTTTCACAGTACATATTCACACTCTGCAGTTGATGAAAATACTTTGCATTCATGCTTATCAAATTCAAATTGTTTTTATAATAATATAAACTTTGAAAACATCAACGAACAGGAAATCTTAATTGCGGCACGTAAACTAAAAAATAAGTTCACTTCTGAAGTACCTGATTAGATACCATCCTTTTTTGTAAAAGATTGCATCGGTGTAATGGTATATCCCTTACTGACACTTTTCAATCTTGCAGTTAAAAATAATAATTTTCCTGAATTATGGAAGATATCACGAGTTTGTCCCATTTTTAAGTCTGGAGATCCATCTGATATTCGAAATTATCGTCCTATCTCAATCCTATCAAACTTTGCAAAACTTCTCGAAATTGTCATCTACAATTGCGTACATTCCTCAGTTCGTAATATCATATCTCCGCAACAACATAGATTTATGTCACAGATCCACCATAACAAATTTAATTGTATTGACCCAAAATATTAGTGATGTCTTAGATAATCGTGGTCAAGTTGATGTGATATATACTGATTTTGCTAAAGCATTTGATCGACTTGATCACATGATCCTTCTACAAAAACTCCACCAATTTGGTTTCCATAATTCAGCAGTACTTTTCATTAAATCCTACTTACTTCAACGCGAACAGTTTGTATCTTATAATGGCTATGATTCTTTTTATTACAATTCGTCATCTGGCGTACCTCTGGGGTCGAATCTCGGACCACTTCTGTTCTTATTATTTATTAATGACCTCAGTAATTATGTCCATTGTAATAAGTTATTTTTTGCAGATGATTTGAAAATATATTTACCTGTAGAAACTGTTGAAGACTGTAATAAATTGCAACAACAGTTAAAAAATATACAGACTTGTGAAGTAAACAAACTATATCTCAATGCATACAAATATAAAGTAGTGTCTTATAGTAGAAAAATGTCAGTCATCGAGTACAATTATCGAGTAGATACCATTTCACTGTCACGAAGTAACCCAATTAAAGATCTTGGTGTATATTTTGATAAAAATTTGTCTTTTTCCAACCATATTAGATCGAAAGTAAGTGAAGCTTTGAGAGTATATCGCTTCATAGTTCGCAATTGTGGATCTTTTTCAAACATATCTGCTCTATTGACTCTTTATGTAGCCTACGTAAGGTCAAAATTAGAATATGGCTCTGTTCTATGGTCTCTATTCTACAATTGCTATAATATATTATTTTCTGTGTGCCTCATTTCAGAACTAGAAGTACAAAAACTTTTTACAGCCGACTGGCCAGAACTAATTTGTATCTCAAGCCACCTATTTTTAGCATTTGCAATAATTTCAATTTAATTTCAAATTTGTGTGATATCAATTATGATTCCTTAGAATATATTGTTGACACAGCATCTCAGTATTTCATGGAGAATTTTTAATTTTCTGGTATAGTTTTTTTTTCTATTTTATTTTATTATATCATAATATTCATTCATTTTCTCAAATTGTAACTTTGTAATTATAAGGATCAATATAATTTTTTTAACATACTCAGTTAACCCTGTAAATGGTTTTTAACTGTTGGGTAATAAATGCTATTATTATTATTATTATTATTCACTGATAATTTATAAAGAATTCTCTCTATTGCTCGTAGTGCCTTGAACAAAACTACAAATATTTAATAATTCTTTCACGACTGTGTAAATAAATATTGACACCGCTCCTGAGTAACAACTAGTTGATTAATTTCACTAGTTCGGACTTCCATTGTCTACTGTATAAAATGATTTGAAATCCCTGAAACAAGTAAAAAAGAATAATTAAAAAAGGATAGCTGAAAATAACATTTTATTTAGTAGACAATGGAAGTCCGAACTAGTGAAATTCATCACGAAACATTGTCAATCACCTTCAAACAAACTAGTTGATTAATCTTTATAATCGAACTAAATAAAATGAAAGGTAGAGCTGGAACCATTCTTGCAAAATGAATACAAAACAAGCACTGTACATAACATGTTCAATATTCCCGAGAATACAAAATAATATTAATAAGAAGTTAGGTAAATTTGGATGAGCGTTAGTTGTTTTTGATTACAGGCGTTGAAGAGTAATGAATTTACAAGAAAGTGTCAAAGGATAATGCCAAAAGTTATTCCAGTCGAAATCAAGATCCTGAGTGACCTGCCAATATGTAATGACGCTGATTCATGGAGATTCATGGACTGGCTGTCATATGTAACAGAATGTGTAAACCAAACTATGAAGTTTGAAAATTGTGGTTTGCTGAACACCCTTGGTTTCCAAATTCCTGAGGTTAGTTTTGTAAAATATAAATTACTACTTTTGATATTGTAGATAGATAGATAGATAGATCTTTATTTAAATAGGATATCCTAATAATATACAAATCAACTAGAATGGTACAAATAAAAAAAAAGGTATGTGTTACATATAGAAATGACTTAAATGTATGACAAACATAAGTTCAATAAAATATTTTTAAAGACATTACTACAAAAACAGCAACATTATACATTCGAAAAATTTCAATGCAACATGTAGAAAGATAAATTACATAATTATTTGAAATATATAACGAACATTAGATGAATGGAATTATACAAATTACAGTTACAGGTAACAAAGACATAATACATATCATATTTGTACATTTAAAACAAATTTCTTCAGTTCATTTTTGAACATGTTCAGAGATGGGCTATTTTTAATTGCATTAGGTAATTTGTTGAACCGATCAAAACCCTTGAAAAACAATGAGTTCATAGTATTTTTGTTTTTTGTTCTGTTAATATATAAGTTATTATTATTTCGAGTGAAGTGGTGGTGAATATCGTGATGAAAGACAATATACTGATTAAAATAAGATGGTCCTAAATTGTTCAATATTTTGTATACGAAGATCATTGTGAAGTATAGCAGTCTTTGGGAAATGGATTGCCAATTTAAAACATTGAGCATAATAGTGATAGGAGTATCTCTACGGCACTTCAGAATGATTCTCATACCACGATTCTGAAGTTTTTGGAGTTGAAACAATTTATTCTGATTGAATAGATATAGGATAGAGGAACAATAGTCGAAGTGTGGCTGAACAATTGACTTGTAAACTGTGATACTTGACTCTGTTGAAAGATTATTGGCAATTCTAGAAAAAAAAAATAATTTCTTTGAAATTTTTTTATGAATATACTCAAAATGTTCATCAAACGATAGAGTGTTATCTATCTGGAATCCCAGATATTTAGTTGAATTCACTATTTCAATTTTGTCATCATTAATATTGAGATTAATAGTTTTAGAGTCTATTTGGCTGTATTTAAACTTGGTGGTGATTATCATCGCTTTACTTTTCATCACATTCAGCTTGGGTTTATTAATTTTTAAATACTTGTTGACACTTGCTAGAGGATTATTAATTTTTTGTATAGCCATCGTAAGATTCACATCGCTACAAGCCAATAGAGTATCATCAGCAAAAAAGTTCATAAATTCACAGTCGACAAACAATGGCATGTTGTTTAAATATAGTATGAATAGAAGGGGACCCAGAACACTACCCTGGGGAACTCCAACGTAATTGTCAATTTCACAAGAGAACATGTCTTTAACTCTTACCCGTTGTTTTCTGTTGGTCAAGTAATTAGATAACCAATTATACACTTTGCCCTCAATTCCATATATATTCAATTTGGCTAATAGTATAGACCTATCAATGGTCTCAAATGCTCTTTTGAGGTCAAGGAACACGACTACAACAAACTTATTATTATCCAGCTCAGATTTAAATTTGTTTAGAGATAGTTGCACTGATGACTCACACGAATGCAATTTGCGAAAACCCGATTGATTGTTGATTAAAATGTCGTTTTTTTCCACATATTCTATTAGTTGGTTATATACTGCTGTTTCAAGTACCTTCTCAATCGGAGGTAAAGTGTTGATTGGCCTGAATTCTTTACATTTAATAGTATGAGGAATTTTGGGTATAGGAACAATAGTACTACTTTTCAATCTTTCTGGTATTTCGCTAGTTTCAAGAGAAGTGTTGATAAGGTGCAATATAACGTGACCGATAGTCTCAAAAACTTGTTTCAATATTTTGAAGTTGAGGATTTCATGTATACTGCACTTATTATCCAAGGAAATTATAATTTTACGTAGGTCATTTAACGAAAGCAATCTGAATTCTGAGAAAGTTTTGTATAGATTAAAGTTTTTATTGCACCATGACTCTGAATAGTCAATGCTCGCCACAATTTCATTTATGCTTTCAACAAAATAACTGTTGAAATTATCTGATATTCCAATAACATCTTTTAGTAAAATAAGTTCACCAGTTTTCTCAAACTGAATACAATTTGGAAAGTCAATGTCATCTCCTTCAACTAGTTTTTTGAGAGTTTTCCACATTTGTTTAGAGTTGTTTCTATACAGATCAATTTTTTCAAAATAATATTTATCTTTTTTTCTTTTCAACACATTGACAACATCATTTCTCAATTTCTTGAAAGTTTCCCAGTTATTTTGTTTTTCTAGATTTGAACAGTTTCTGAAAGCTCTGTATGCCCTATCACGATTCTTAATTTTACAGTGAACTTCATTATCAAACCATGGCAAATGACTGTTAATACTACAATTTTGTATTGGAGAAATATCATCAATAACTGCTTTGCAATTATTCAGTATTTCTTTATAAATAACTTGAACATCAGTAGAATTTAAAGACCATTTACATGATATTAAGTTAATTTTTATAAGGTCCAAATTGCTTTCACTTAAGTTTCTATATTTTTTATAGTTTGATTTTCGTTATTATGAATATTAGTAAAGTTGACAGTGATTGTTGAATGGTCTGTTATTATTGGATATGAGTGCACCGACGCTCAACATCTATTTACGTTCGATGCAAATAAACTTTTTATTAACAAAAGTAAAACACAAAATATGATCTTTACATTAAAAAATACTAAAGATTACGAAAACTCATTGAAAAGTGCGAAATTCCTAGGTGTGTATCTTGATCCAAAATTGAAATGGGATGAACATATCAACTATACAGCAAAGAAATTACAAAAAAATTTATATGTACTTAGAAACTTATCAATATGTGTATCTAATGTGACAGTACGAGCTGCATATTTTGCTTTATGTCATTCACTCATAACTTATGCCATTATTGCATGGGGGCACGCTGCGGAAAGGCATAGAATTTTCAGGTTACAAAGAAAGGCAATTAAAATTATAGATGGAGTTTATTATAAAGATGATTGTAGAACATCTTTTATAACACTGAGTATTTTAACATTCCCATCATTATACATATTAGAAAATTTACTCTATATAAAAACGCATATACCTCAATATGAATCATTTGAAAATAGACACAAATACGACACTAGAAATAAAAAAGATATCTTTAATACATGTCGCCTTAAAAAAGGCCAATATGGACTGAAGTACTGGGCTGTGAAATTTTATAATAAACTTCACGAGGAAACAAAAAAATTAACTACTAGCGAATTCAAACGTAAAATAAAAGAGTTTTTAGTATCTAAAGCTTACTACAGTATAGATGAATTTTTACAGGATGACCTTAGTATATAAATACACAAGACAAATCATGATAATATTTTTATATTGTATTCACCTTTAAATGTAGTTTCGTGAAATTATTTGAGATTGTTTTAATGTGTAATTTTAATATAATGTTAATAAGCTTATTTTATGTTGTATCTTTGTTTGACTTGTGTGAATACTGTAAGTATATTAACACCAATAAAGTATCTATCTATCTATCTACGTTCGTTAATACAATCATCTATAAGCGATTCGCTGTGGTTAGTAACTCTAGTTGGTTCATTGATTATTTGCGAGATGACATAAGTATTGAGAAGGTTTTTTAATCTAGAAACATAAAAACTATTATCAGAGTAGTTCAGATTGAAGTCGCCCACTAAAATACAATGAAATTTCGTCGAAAATAAACTATCACAGATATTTTCAAAATCCTCTAAGAATTTTGCATCAGATCCTGAGGGTGAGTGATAAAGATATCCCACTAAAATAGGGCGTTTGAGTCTAATTTTCAGAATTTTACACCAGTAATTACCTTCTAATATATATGTTTTATATACAGAGTTCACAATGTCAGTTTTTATATATATTAAGACACCACCTGTATGTCGACTTTTTGAGTCACAGTGTACTATATTGTAATTAGAAATTTTCAGTTCACTTTCTTCAATATCATTGGTTATTCGGGATTCACTTAGTAATATAATTTTTGGGTTGTAGCAAACTAGACTTCCTTGTAATTGATCTTTGTTTTTAAGAAGACTTTGAATATTTAGATATATAATGTCAGTGTTTAATTGTATATTAGAATTATTTTCTACTTTTTTGAAGGATTATTCCAAATTTTGTTGACATCATGGGTTTGTTATTCATATATTTTATTGTTTTTGAGTTGTCACCGTTTTCAATCAAGTTTTGCAATTCTGATTTCAACCTTTGATAGTACTCTCGCTGAGCTCTAGTCTGATCGCTAAATATTTTTACACTTGGGACTGTTAAGAGTTGCTTATTTTTAAGGACATATTTTGCATCGTCTGGCGATTGTAATATAACTTTGATAGGACGGGTTCTGTTTGCTAATGCTTTCCCTAATCTGAACAGTTTCAAATTATTTTTATTTACATTAAAATTTTCAAGAACTTTTTTAACAGCTTCTGTATCTGTGATCATATCTGTATCTGTGATCATATCATTTGAGAAAGTAGCTTTCTCGTCAAAAGTGGAATTTCAATATTAGACATAGTTTGTGTGTTTCATTGTTTGGTAGGAATTGCATGAAAATGTATCTTTTGTGATCAATAACATGGTGTGACTTTTGAAAAAAATCATTGAAATTTTACACTTCAATTTAGTTTAAGCTTGGGCGCAAATTGCAGAGGCAGTTGCCCTCAGAATACCTGTATTATTGTCACTTGTTTCCTATATTTGTATTTTCTAACTTCGAAACAGTCTTATTTTATAGTAGATCCCCAGAGGTAGTCATTGCCACCCCAATTGAAATTTGCCACATCAATTAAAATGCTGAATTTATGACAATTTCTTTGAGAACTCCTAATTCAACATCTGATCATAATAATTTCACCACTGTTAAATGAAAAAGTCAGTACTCAGTTTTAAATGGCAAAGAAATACATGCAGAGATGACTTTCGTTTCAATGTACAACCCCAAGAAAAGTCAAACATACGATATTCCTTATATAATCATACAGTCCGTGTTCCTGCTTTTGCAAAATGAACACAGAATTGAATACATGTTGACTTCAAAATTACAAAATTGCTATACCTTAACTCAAGTGAGCTTTAAACAAAGCATGGCAATTGTACTCAAATTTCAGAAGTTTAAGCTCATTTTTTGAATATTAAGGAAAAGGAATTTGAATTACACCATTTGATTACTCTGTCCATGTCTTTGGAGCTAGATATACCTATATAAAAAAAGCTGGAATAAGCATTCCGCCAGGTTGATATTTCTGTTACAGTCATAAAATCCGTAAGAAACCTTTCCAATGCATACATTTTGTACAAGCTTTATTCAATCATGTTGAAAACTTTTTGTAAGAGAAGGAATTGTGTCGCTCACATGTATTAGACTCAACAAAACATTTGCTACTTCATGAAAGAAAAAGGTTATACAGTCACATTTCCTTGGATCTCAGAATATTACTTCAGAAAAGAGCATACTATACTCTCGCAGTCTATTCGTTCAATGGTACATACATAAGCATTTTTATGTTTATATGTATAGAACTTGTTATTATTATTATTTAAGTGATCATCTTCAGGAAGAAGATTAAACTGGAAACTTTGCGAAGCTAACCCTATTTATGCTATACAGGTATACCATACAGGTATTCCACACATACAGGTATACCACACTTAAATTAATTTTACAATTTGCCTTATCTATTATTTTACAATATGTCCTTATGTAATGTTTAAATGTTATAGCTATATATGTATAAAACAATTTTCATCTATATAAAAAAAATAATTTCACAATATTGCCTATCTAAATTTATTTTTACAATTTGTCCTTATGTAATGGTATACCTGTATAGCATAAATAGGGTTAGCTTCGCAAAGTTTCCAGTTCAATCTTCCTCTTGAAGATATTCACTTGGTGATTGAAACACGTGTCAAGGTGTTAAAAATAACGATTTGGTAGTGGAAAAAACTCAGTAATATTCATTACTACACCAAAGGTTCCAAACAGTGCCTCATATGTAAATATTTTGTTAGTTTAGTAGACTTTTTATTTTATCTGATGTTTTTCCGGTATATGTGAATGTCTTAAAGGTGCCAGTATTGAATTTTATGTAAGGGTATATTTGTTTAGAAGCATTTTTGAAACGAAAGGATGTGATGAATTACTTTAGAGTTAAAGTTGTTACTGCAATTGGTTTTATCAGATTCACTTCTCTATTAAAATTCTCAGTGGACATTTGTATGGTAATTAGCATACTGTGGTAAGCTGCTAATTCATGTTGCTGTGGGTGATAAGAATGGTTGTTTATAGTTGTGTCTGTGGTAATGGGTCAGGCCAGTTCAAGTCAGACCAAGTCATATATTTTGAATATAGACCAGTTGATAGCTCAAAGTTTTTTTTGGTTTAAATAACTTTTCATTTTGAAAACTCTAATGTGCATTATTTGGTTCAATGTGCACTCTCCTGTATTTGTTTGAAATATAGTCTTGGTTTGGCAATGATGCGACTCCATTTTGAGTAGTATATCTGAAATTTAAATCGAAAGGGGTGTATTTTTAGAATAGATTAATTTTAATAAAATCACGACTTTGTCCTGAATGAGTTAAATCTAATCATGTCATCAGTGACAGTACATAATGGCTTTCATTCGCTTATTTGAATTGATCACCAGCCATAGGAATCTTGTTTAAATTGAAAGGGATGTATTTTTAGGAGAGATGAATTTTTTGGGGAAAAAAAGGTTTTGGCTTTCTACTTCTCCATAAAGTAGTAATATTATGAATGAATCGAGTGCTTTATCTTGTAATATTATCCAGATTGGTGCTGAAGAGGTAATAAGACAAGTGTCTTATTTCGAAACGTCAATATCCGCCATTTCACTTGTACGTGAAATTTCACCTCTTTCATATAATATATTTTGTAGCAATCCTGTTGATGATATCTGATTCAGTTCCATAACGGATGTTTGGAGTACAAAGTGAATGGGAGAGTGTTTGTATGTAATGTTCATATAAAACTATTTGTTTCGGGAGGCACATCTTTTGCTTCCTTTCTTTGGAACATTCCCACATTTTTTTTTTGTTTAAAGACGGAGAAATAGAAAGCCAAAACCTTCAATTCTTAATAATATATCTAAAACTTGACGAATATTTGTTTTTCACAATTTTTCATCAATATTATGTCTTGATTATTCCTTATACCTATATGTTGTAAATATAGTTCAACATAGGTGTTGATGAACAAATTCCGAGGTTTGCTTTTCATATTTTACTCTATTTAGTAATAGTTTTGCTTGTGAGGACTTGAGCTTTTCAATGTTGATAACTTGGATAAGAAGTCGTAAATTACTAAAATTAGTTCATTTGATCACCTTCGTAGTTGAAAAGTGAATTCATAGTGAGTAATATTGTAATAAATAGATGGATGTAGCCGTTATTACGTGGTAGAAGATCATCATGAAAAATGAGAAATGTAACTTACTATGTTTTTTTACCATTTTTATTTGTAACTCACGTTACTGCAGTTTCGTCCTATAAGGACATTTTCAAATTAATACAATAAATACAATTGTTTTAGTTTAGAAATGTTCTAAGGAAAGTTTCATTTCTCATTTTTCAGAATAATATATTCTATTCTAGCAGTAAACTATTCTAAACATATAGAATAGTTTACTGCTAACCTCTCGAAATAATTCTCCCTTTTCATAAAGTCCATACTTTCATTTAGTTCAACAATATTCTTGCTTACATTAATACCTTTGTATATTTTCATAAAACTTTTTTGTTTGCAACACTTATTTGCAGAACTTCTTTCAATGCTTCATGAAGAGAATTCCCAAGGTCTATAATGTATCATTGATTGGAGACTCTCTGATATACAATGTGATGAATATTTTGCACTTGAAAGAAATTTTTGACACACCTCAGGTAATTAATTTTATAAATTTTGAATGAATTCTGGTACATGAACATATGTTTTAGGTGAAGTTGAAAATATCCAAGAAATTTGTGCACATTGAGGGAGAAGGATATCTTGAGTACAAGGATCAAGATGAGACTGAACTGCAAAATGGAGCCTCTCAGTGCAAGTTTATATTTTTTTTCAATGTGGGGCAGTCTACTGTAGATGAAAGCGATAACACCAATAATTCTTTCTATATTGAGTGGACACCATCTCTGATGAATTTTACGAATATTGGTCATTTAAAATTTCAGTACAAATATGGGCGGAAGAGCACATAAATCATCATTTGTGTTGGAAAAAGAACTGACTTGTTTGAGTAACATGTAATCTGAAGGATATGTGTGTCAATATGTTGTTGTGGACTTTTTCAAATCTTGACCCCGACAGTATTCATATAATACAAGAAAAATAGATCACTATTGTCTAATAAGCACAACACTTCTTTATATCAAAAAGACTTCATTTTTAGAGGATGAATATTTTATAATAGAATATTATAAATGAAAAGAGCAAAAGTCTAGGCAGTAGACATGTTCAAAAATCATTTCAAGTCATGTGTCTAGTGAAAACACTTTTTCTGTAACAGAACAATAATACTGTCTCTCAACAATGTTACTGTAATTTCGTGAAACTGTATAAATGAATAAATAATTAGGCCAAATATATCCAGATTCTTAACGAAGCTTATGTCTGACGAACACTGAAAACCTGATTTGGTTTGCGGTGGGGCTAACAGAGAGTGTATGCTTTGCTTTTCAACATCTTTCAAATAGAAACAATACGCACTGCACTGTCTTCCGACAGTCATCATATGATGTTGGACAACGTGATGTGACAATGAGAGTATTCACGAAAATTATTGCCGGGAAAGGGCGCTGAGGGGCGTGTGTCAGTTCTCATGGTTCTTTCGTTAGTTACATATTGATAAAATGAATTTATTGGAATTATGATAGGAAGAGTCTCAACCATTTTGTCAAAGACGATTTGTTGAGACTTATCGAAGAGAGTCTTTTTACTGTTTACTGTCTGTTTACTACCAACTTGCTCGATGAGAGTCAATAGGGAACTTGCATAAAAAGTCAATCACGAAAATTACATTGAGAATCAAAAGATGTCATTGTAATAAAGCATATATTACAAAAAAAACGAAATTTTAAATAATATTCATCACGTGACCAAAAACGCCCAGCCATTGGATGCGACGTCATACTGTATTTCGGCAGTCGACATTCTATTTATGTTGAACTGTTTGCGTTTGCTGGTTCGAAGTTATTTAAGTTTCCAATTTACCGATATACGTAGCCTGAACGCAATTATCTCACAAATCAGATGTATAGTAATATGTAAACTGGTATAGTAATATTAAACTGGTCTTCACATACATGAAGAGCTTTGTTGTTATGTGAAGTATCATTTTTATTCCTTCTGCATGTCTTTAACTATTTTGTTCGACGATTACGATCATCTTTAGGTACTCTTATAAATATTTTATTGGGTGATTTAATGGAAGTTTTGTGCACAAAGGCACAATGCAATATTTGTAATATTGTTTGTGTTTGAAATTGAAAGTCCTTGTTAGATTTATGAATTCAACAGAACACACAAACATTACTAACAGACCGTATGCGAAATTATCCAAGAACCCTTTATCAAAGATGATTGCCGAAGTAAAAGACGTCCTCAAGAAAAGCGACAACATACTAACCCCCCAACTGAAACTGACCTTACAAGTTTCCAACCCAACGATGTCAAAACTATATTGCCTCACAAAAATCCATAAACTGGGAAAATCAATGCGCCCCATCGTGTCAGCTATTGGATCTCTCCTACCTACCAAATAGCAAAGTGGTTCACTAGGGAATTTGAAGACTTGTCTATTGTGGAACCAGGTTTTATTATAAAAAACTCTTTAGAGTTCATACAACATACATCGTTCTGCAAGAAGGTGAGATTTTGGTTTCTTTTGATGTTAGTTCCTTATTTCCTAGCGTCCCAATTCCACAAACCTTACAATACCTCAAGGAATTACTAGAGAAAAATAATTTCAATAATGAGGAGATTGATGAATTCGTTTCTCTCACTCATTTGTATATGAAACAAAACCGGTTCCAGGTAGAAGGTTGCTTTTATGAACAACGGGAGGGAAGGGCTATGTGTAACCTCTTGCCCCTCCCCCCCGCCTGTCAAACCTGTTCATGAGCAGATTATGGAAACCAAAGAAAAGTCAAAGTACTTTCCTAGGATATGGAATAAGGTATGTGGATGATATTTTCGCGATATTCGATAACAAAAAATCGAATATTGAGGACTTTGTTTCCTTTTTAAATAATAGATTTCCATCAATAAAATTCACGTATGAGTTATAAAATAAAGAACAATTTTCATTTTTTGACGTTTTGGTAATGAGGAGAGGAGCCAATATGGGGGGTTATAATACAATGTATTTATAAAAGAAACGAGCATGTACAGGTATATTCCTGACAGTTCACATCACTGCACAGCAGGACAGCACAAACGTGCTGGGTTGAATTTTTTAGTGTATCGTCTTATGACTTTTACTCTAACATATGAGAGGTTTACAAAAGAAAAACGTACAATACAGGAAATAGCAGCCACTAACGGCTAACGGTTTCTCGCTAACTCAACCTAACCTAACCTGACCTTACCTAACTCAGTCTAACCTTTAGAATTTAAAAAAAACTATGTATCCTCAACATCTAACCTGACTTCCAAACTCTAAAAGGAACGCATTTTCGAATATTTACTTTTGTAAAAACTATCTTCCCTCAACATCTAACCTGACCTCCGAATTCTAAAAGGAACGTATTTTCGAATAGTGAAACTTGATACAATTTATAAAAAGTGATTTGTGTGCACCTGACTAATTATGAAATTTCATGCTAATTTCAGGAAACTCAGCAATAAGTGATTGAAAAGGGATAGAAAAAGGTGCGATGATATGGAAAAAGTTGTGTTAAATAAAAAAATATGTAAATTGCAATCGTTTATTGCTTTAAAAAAGGTAAAATATGACGTCATACAAACTTTGACAGGCTATATCTCGAAAACTAATTGAGTCCGACAAAAAATTAAAAGTGTTCTAAATTCCTACCATCATGTAGTATCATCCTAGAAAAAATCGGGAAAATCCGTGAGTATCCCATAAAGTAAATTTTAGCCATCTATAGTATAAATAGGGATAGCTTTGTGAGTAAGATTAGTTTGATCTTCCTCTTGAAGATGATCACTTGGTGATCGAAACACGTGTCGAGGTGTTAAAATAACGGCTTGGTGTTGGAAATAAAAACTCCAGTAATATACACAAACAAAGCTGAATCAAGGTTAAACACAAGTCACGAAACTATACAACTCAATAATACCAATCTTTTAAAAAAACAGGACCTCATCAAATTCGACACAAAAGCGTTTCGCTGCAGCTGCTTAAATAAGTAGATTTGTATGGCAGTCACAACCTGCGCCATATGCCTGCGCCCGGATTGATACAGTGTGACGTCATGACAGTTCGCGCCGTTAACCGCTTGTTTGAATTGGTTGTTCAACGCAAGAAACTTTTTATATATTTTATAAACTGACTATTGATATTTCACTGCTCATATTTTGCAGTAGTTAATAGTTATCATAGCAGAACACATTTACAATGAAAAAAAAATCTGCAAGTTCCCTGTTGCATCCAAAGCCACTTGGCTGTGCTAAATATTTTTATTGATATATGTGTGAGGTTGGTTCTTGCCAATCTCTCACTAATCTGTGGCTGTATATAATTAACGGCTATCTGCTTTCAGGCATAGGAGTATATAAAGCAGGATTCTGTTACTAGTTGGAGGAATTAGGTCGGAGGTAATTCTCAGAATGCTGTGACTTTTAGTGTCAGCTAATGAATAGTTTGCGTATAAGCCTGTTTTGTGCAACTGGTGATAGTCACAAGTCTGTTGCCCATTTAGCCTCACACTCTCTCTCTCTCTCTCTGTAAAGCTTTCAACCACCAAGCAATTGCTCCATACACGATCCTTAGTCTGACAATCATCACATACAGTGTGACCCATTTAAGATGGAAGCACCCTTATAAAACTTACTTTTTTTAACCGATTGGAATGATTTTTTTTTGTTAGGTAGATATTCAAAAAGTCTATTAGGACACCAAATATCATGAATAAATCTCAATTTCCAGGGCCAACTAATCTTATTTTTCAAGGTCAAAAATCTAAAAAAATTACTAGCGACTTTTTTAGAAAAACTCTGACTACACCACTGGATTTGTGGCATTTTCAAATGGGTAACATGTAAATTACGTTGAAATGCGTCAATCAATAAAAAAGTTATAAAGGAATGAAATTTGAAAAATATGCCGTTTAATCAACCCACCAATTCATGTTCAGGAATTTTATGAAAATTCTGTATACTCCACTGGATTCAGGATGTCTTGAAATATTACTGATCACAGTTTCATCGAAATCTGTTCGGTAATAAAAAAGTTATAAAGGAATAAAATTTGAAAAATATGTTGTTCAATGGAATTTTAGCAACGTTCTTACTACACCACTGGATTAGGGGCAATATTCAACAAAATATTATTTATTCAAATAAAATTCGTGAAACGTTTATGGGAGAATCAATTTCCTTTCATAATGTATGTCGAACCATATCAATCAATCAGTTTATCACAACAAACTTTAGTGTCAATAATTTCAAATGAATCTACAAAAAACTAACTGTAAGTACATTTTTCTAATTGCTACAAACTAGCGGAAAACAATCTTTTATTCACAATCAATGTAAAAATAGAAACCAAGAAGATACCGAATTGAAAAATAAACGAGTGCAATTCATATTCTGGTGGCCTCCACCAAACTTCCATCCAATTCAATGCATTTATCATATCGCTTACGAATATTTTTTAAAGTATTCCTCAATTGTTGTGGAGTAATTGCATCGCAAGCTTGCTGAATTCTGGTGCACAGTTCCACTCCATTCCTTGGTCGTGATTTGTAAACCTTTTGTGTAACATAACCCCAAAGGAAAAAATCGAGTGAAGTAAGGTCAGGCGATCTTGGTGGCCATCCAATGAATGTACTCCCCCTTCCTATCCAACGATTAGGGTAATTTTGATTCAGCCAACTCTTCACAATTCCCGCATTATGTATGGAACAACCATCTAACTGAAAATATAAATTTCTTGTTTCTGCAAGGGGAAGTTCATCTATTGCGTCCGAAAATTCATTCCTTAAAAATTGTAGGAAAATTGCGCCATTCATGTTGCCGTCGAAAAAGAATGGTCCAATTATCCTTTCATTCAGTATTCCACATTAAACGTTCACTTTTTCTGAATACTGCCTTTTACAGTTTATCACCCAGTTAGGATTTTCAGTGGCCCAATAGCGAATATTTTGTGATGAAACCACTCCATTTGTTGTGAAACTAGCTTCATCACTAAATAAAATTTTTTTTAAAAATTGCCTGTCATTAAGATACTCGCCCTGGGCCCATAAGCAGAATTCCAATCGTTTTTCTTGATCACCTAGTTCCAGAGTATGTAAAAACTTTGGTTTAAATGGCCTCAATTTATTTTTCTTCAGACATCGCCTAACATTCTCCCTAGGTAAGTTTAAATCTAAGCTGGCATCCCTCAAACTACTATTTGGATTATTTCTGAAGTAATCTAATATAGTCTGGTTATTTTCGTTCCTTCTTCGTATATTGTTCTGGTTACTGCTCCAGTCCGATTGAAAACTTGGTTTATTTTATGTACCGTGCTGTTACTTATGGCTGGACGATTTGGGTGTCTTTCATTGAATATTGTAGTTACTTCTCTTTCACTCCGGTAATCATCACCGGAAAGACGTATAATTTCGATTTTTTCTTGAATTGACAATTGAGCCATTATCTGTTTTTATTTTGAAACACAAATTATTCAGTTCACTAATGGTGCGTAACAAAATGACAATTCATGCGCAAATAAATAGATGAGAAACTGTAAGTCACAGCTAACTTGTTTATTTCATTAATGCATTCTGAATAACAGGCAGTTAAAATTGGGAGTACATTAGACTTGTCTTATATTGTTGAAATTGTTTTCATGAAGATTAACCAGGAGTTCTCTCCTGATTGTACTTGTTTATGTATCCACTCCACTTCGAGAAATACCTATAGACTATTTTTACCATCATGATTTTCAGATGTTATAATTGTACGACATTGCAATAATCACCCCAATAATTTTTTCAATAATTGTGGTGTGGTGTAGTGAGAACGTTGTTAAAATTTCATTTTACAACATATTTTTCAAATTTCATTCCCTTATAACTTTTTTATTACTGAACAGATTTCGATGA
This sequence comes from Leptinotarsa decemlineata, assembly GCF_025532065.1. Lineage (NCBI taxonomy): Eukaryota > Metazoa > Arthropoda > Insecta > Coleoptera > Chrysomelidae > Leptinotarsa > Leptinotarsa decemlineata. Next base: position 5,647,416 of record NW_027412545.1, on the reverse strand, counting down.
AACTGTGACCAGTGATATTTCAAGACATCCTGAATCCAGTGGTGTATTCAGAATTTTCATAAAATTCCTGAACATGAATTGGTGGGTTGATTAAACGGCATATTTTTCAAATTTCATTCCTTTATAACTTTTTTATTGATTGACGCATTTCAACGTAATTTACATGTTACCCATTTGAAAATGTCACAAATCCAGTGGTGTAGTCAGAGTTTTTCTAAAAAAATCGCTAGTAATTTTTTTAGATTTTTGACCTTGAAAAATAAGATTAGTTGGCCCTGGAAATTGAGATTTATTCATGATATTTGGTGTCCTAATAGACTTTTTGAATATCTACCTAACAAAAAAAAACATTCCAATCGGTTGAAAAATGTAAGTTTTATGAGGGTGCTTCCATCTTAAATGGGTCACACTGTATATCCAATGGATATTGTTGAACCTTTTTTCATTATTCTCATCATTTGTTACTATTATTTCGTCGGGGTACCTTTCGAGATACTTATTTGCTCAATAAAGGTTTTTTTCACTATTCAATACAGTGCGTTTCAGTAAAATGTATCTGATGAAATGAATCCCTTTATTTTAAATTTAAAAAATGTTGAAAATGCATTTACAAGCTTACTAAAACGTTAATAGCATCCATTGATGCTATTACATTTTTGTAGTCCTAAAGTAAAAAATGATTTTCAGCTCTATGCCATCAATTGGTGTGAAGGTGAAAATCTTGTAAAAGTTTCAACATCTCAAATACGGGGGGTAGATTTTGACAAAAGATTTTGTATGACTCTTATAAATTTGGATATTACTTGAATCAGTAGTTTGGGAAACCCCACTTATCCGCAAACCAAAACTTATGGAACAACCAAAAAATGTTTCAAAACCTGTCAAATTTTGATGAGGAGAACATTCTAAAAAAATTTTAAATTTCTTGTGGGCAAAAAATTTCTTAGCTTAGCTTACTATGTGTACCATGCGTATTAATTTCACTGGTACTTCTGGTAAACCCCTTGAATCTGATTTAAAAAAAATGAATTCATCTTCTGCATTACTGACAATTCTCAGAGAAAATACCGAAGTACACATGTCAATTATTATTTATAAAATGGCACCAGGTGTGAATCCAAGGCGGGCAATGGATCTTTTGCACCCCTCAGACGAAAGCACGTAGAATCCCAGATTGAATGATATGAATAAAATTCTAAATAAAGAGCATATTCAAAATGAAAATAATAGTTAGTATGGTATGTTCAATTTAGTAATTATTCAGTAATTATTATATTTTACTAAAACAATGTGTTGGAGCTGGTTTTATTCAGTTATGAATATTTCAATGCCCTCGAAGTGACTAGCTAACTCCCATAAAAATGGCGTTCGTGTAATACCTCACTAAGCCTAAGAATTTAGTGGGGAATGGGAAGAAATACCAGCGTGGTCCAAACAGAACTGGCTGGTATCTCAATCGCCACAAAAGAACCAGGAAAGGAATTTCTGGCAAAAACATAACAATCGTCACTGACAGTAGACAAGCTCTATTAGCCTTGAACAGACAATGTATAACCTCAGGACTGGTACTAGAGTGTCACCAAGATTTAGCCAAAGCCTCGGTAGATATTAACATTATCCTGAGGTGGGTTAAAGGACACGACAGGAGTAAAGGTAATCGCATTGCCTTCCTGGAAAAGACAGGATGGGAGGATGTACAATGGGTCACATGTGGCCTATGTGCTGTGGGCTTACACTCACCCTCCCTGCTATACAGATACAGAGATACCTCGTTTGAGGAAGTTTAATATGAAGTTGGAAAATCCAATTATAACTTATATAATCAAATCATAATACCGAAATGATTTCAGATATTTTACCGAATAAATGACAAATTATTTTGCGTTCATACTTCTTCGAAGTTTTCTACATTGTTGAAAAAAAAATTGGATTCAAAATTAATCAACATTTTTCAATGTGATATTCATTTGGGATTGGTTACTAAGAAGCAATATCACTGTTACCCAATTAATTTTTATTACCCAAAATAATTTTTATGGATTTTGATAAGATGAAATGTTCGGTTGTATATTTATTTTATTTTAAATTTTAGTAGAGTTTGTTGGCTCATTGAAAGAAGGTGCTTTATCACCGTTGAATTATTGGTTCATTTCCAAACATGTTTGATCTGTCTGAAGGTGACAAAAAGTTTGCAGAAGAGAACCTGAACGAAACGAAAATAATGAGAGAGCAATGTCTCTCAGAAATCAAAACATGGTTACAAGAGGGAAATCAAAATTTACATGCCCGACTGGAAGATGACTTCCGTTTCTGCGTGGCTGCAAATTCGATTTGGAAAAAACAAAGAAGAAGTTGAAAAGCTACTATACAATGCGAAGGGATATTCCAGAATGGTTCGAAAATAGAGATCCCAAGCTAGATATAATGCAAGAGCTGATCAAATTGGGAATATTTGTACCCTTGCGAAAGACCCATAAAAATATGTTAGTTGTAATTATTAGAGTAGCGGCACACAATCCATTACTGCATAAACAGGATGACGTTTTCAAGGCCGGAAATATGAAGTTGGACGTTGCCTCAATGGAAAATGTCTCTTGAGCTCAAATTTATGGAGTGGTTTCGATTTTCGATATGGCAGGGATCAATTCGAATCATGGCAAGCAGATGACACCAGGAATGATAAAAAAGGCCGTGTTCAGCTGGCAGAACTACCATTGTAGACCAAAACAGCTCGAATTCATCAATGCTCCGGTTTTCATTGGAATCGTTTTGAATATATTCAAGAGTTTCATGTCCAAAAAAATAAGAGATAGGGTAAGAGTACATTTCAATGGGATTGAGTCTTTATATGAAGCTGTTGATAAGGATTATTTTCCAGTGGAGTACGGAGGAAATGGTGAAAGAATTGATTCAGTACTGGAACACCAAGTTTTTGAGTTATCGAGACTGGTTTCTAAATGATGAACAATTTAAAGCCGGTGTCTAGCAAATCAATTGATGCTTTCGGATTTCTCAGCAGTGGTATGAAGTTTTTTTGGCTGGTCATTTCGTCTGCAACTGCGGCAGACATTGTCAAAGGCGATGAGGCAATGCTTGAAGTGATCTACCCAGCTGCGATACGGAAACTGTATTTATAATGGAAATCGGACGTCCGCCTTTTTAGTACCTGCTCGGTACGACTCTACTTGAATTATTGGAAGAATATCTGTGTTCGATGTTTTATTGTGATACTCAAGCTCTCTATTTTTAGGACGTGTTCCGCTACATGGTACATCAGTTGAAATGGTAGGCAAACTATTCTATAATGTATTTTGTATAACAGTAGGTAATTGCAAAACTGAATTGGATACATGATTAATTCTAGTAAAGCGGGTAGATTTTCAAAAACCAATGAAAGTACCATATTACTTCTAGAAAAACAAGTAACTTATCAATATGTTGATTATTGACATTTTATGAAAACAGGTCAAACAATGGTAAGCGAATAACGCTTGAAAGAAAACTTTGAATGTTCGCGTTTATTGATTTCCAGAGATTTCAGCAGGTTTAAATTTTTTCCTTTATTTTCTGTATATATTACATACATTGTAGTCCATGTTGAAATCGTGATTGATCTCTAAAATGACCTTATTATTGGTATCATGTGAATATTATCACAGGGTTTTATGTTCCCCACACACCTATTCCCATACAAATACTAGATGAAATTCTCAAATGCAAATGGAATTGAGCAAAAATTTACACATCTCTCAAAATAGATGGCTGGAATTTGAAAGTCTACCAATCAAATTACTGGGAATCTTGGACTTCTATGTTGAATATATTAAAGAAAGATGAAGGAATGTCCGGAATTTGTTCGTTTAATCTTTTTGATTCCAAAAAAAATCACGATTTCATTCCAGGCAATTTTGGAAAATTTTGTTTAGTATTTCGGTAGCAAGCAATACCTGAAAATACTAATACAGTTCAGGTCAAGATTTGTTTTTTTCACAAAGATAATTTTTATATTTCAGAAGTACATACTCACTGAAGTTCGAACCTCTGGCGTATAATAAATCCAAAACAATCTTTTCCGAATCACCAGAAATGCAATACTCTTCTCGTCGCGCAAAATTTCTACAAAACCCAAGAGAAATACAAAAAACGACATAGGATAGTATATTCTTCGCAACTGTTAACCACAATAATATGCTTTCTGTGGTAAAACCCTTAACACGTTCAGCGCCAAGGTACTACATCAGATTCCACGATTTTTCATTATTTTTTATTTTTACTTTATTTGGAGCTCTGGTGTTATTCTGAGTATGGAAAAATCATTTTCGAAATTTTCCTTTCATTCTTTCGTACGTTTTGGAATGTGTATCATTTTCGATACACGTGGCCCTTGAAATAGTTTTCAATCGTTACGTAATTCATGGGCCATGTGTATCGAAGAAGATACACATCAATTTATTTCATCATTTCATGTTTTTCTCTTTCTTTTCAGATTGGCGAGCAGAATAAACAAGAAAAAGAAGAGAAAAAAATTGAATTCGAAAATTCATTGTATTGAATTGGGGAAAAACAAGAATTTTGTTTTTCCTGAATTCTGTTTCTTTGTTTCAGATTACTTATTGAATATAGTTTGTGAATATTTCTTGTGTGCAAAATACTAAGTAATCTAAAATAAAGAACATGGACTTTGATAGTGACGACTCCATTCACGATCCGGATTTTGATCCTGTCAATGAAGATTATGATAATGGAGGTACATCAAGTGACAGTGAAAGTGGCGGGGAACCTTGGAATCCACCACCTAAACAAAGACGAACATCTATATTTTCTGAGGATAGACTGAGAGAATCACATGACACTCCACTATTATCATCGATTTCGAAGCCTGATGGTGAAATACCAAGTACGTCAGGTATCACTTCTTCTGGAGTAACTGAATCTGCATGGCTAAACCAAAAATTGAACGATATAGAATGGGAAATGCCTACTCATGAAGATCCGCCCACTATTGAGTATACCGCGCCATTCACGGGAATGAAAGATATTTATTCTGGAATCCTAGCCCAGGCGAATCCTATTGACTATTTCGATTTATTCTTGACACATGATATTTTGGTACTCATTACAGATCAAACCAATTTGTATGCTACTCAACAGCTTATGATGAACGACACTCCAGTTCAGTCAAGAACTCACTCGTGGATTCCAGTAACTATGAATGAAATCACTCAATTCTTAGCCCTAATTGGTTGGATGGGTTTAGTAAAATTACCAGCGATAAGAGATTACTGGCGAGTGCACAAACTTTACGGTATTCCATTAGCACGAACTGTAATGGCTAGGAATCGATTCGAGTTGATTTTGAAGTTTCTACACTTTTCTGATAATACCACTACTGATCCCAGTGACAGACTATGTAAAGTCAGAGAATTGTTGAATAACTTCGTTGAAAATTATAAAAAATCTTATACACCTGGTAAAGACATTTGCGTAGACGAATCTTTGATACCTTGGCGAGGAAGATTGATATTCCGGCAGTATATACCTAATAAAGCTGCCAAATATGGTATCAAAATCTACAAGCTTTGCACTGATAAGGGGTATACCTGGAATCTAATAGTTTATTGTGGTAAATCTAGAACACCAGAATGTGAGGTTTCTGAGAAAACCGTGATGTCTCTGGCAGAGGGTCTTTTGGACGAAGGCAGAACAATGTATACGGATAACTTTTACACAAGCATACCGCTTGCATATCGTTTGAGACGAAGGAAGACTCATCTAGTGGGTACGCTCAGGGCAAACAGAAAATATTTGCCAAATAATATTATGGGAGCTAAACTGAAAAGAGGCGAAATGTCTGCAAGTCAAACAAAGGATGGTGGTATTGTTGTCCTAAAATGGCGAGATAAGCGCGATGTGAGAATGCTTTCAACTAAAACGTCAGCCCTCAGAACTGTGACCAGCACAACTAGAACAAATACACCCATAATGAAACCAATATGTATTACAGAATACAATAGCGGCAAATCATCCATTGACCTCAGCGACCAAATGGCAACGTATGGATCAGCTTTGCGTCGCTGCACTAAATGGTATCGTAAGCTCGCTATTGAGATCATATGGGGAACTAGTTTAGTAAATGCCCATTTTTTGTACAATGAAACAACTACTAATAAAAAATTGACTATAACAGAATTCAGAGAGCAAGTGATCACAGGAATGCTCGAACGATGTACTACGACGGAAGCTGAATCCAAGAAAACGAAGGGGAAACACTATCTTATAAATAATGAAGTGGAGGGGAAGAATGTACGTGGACTATGTGCGGAATGCTACAGAAAATATGGCAGAAAGGGGAAAGAGATTGACGGAAAACTTGTTATAGCCTCGCAAGTTATAACAAAATGTTCTGTTTGCGGAACATTTTTGTGCCGTAAATGTTTCAATAATACTCACTAATGTTTATTCACCATGCTGTTCAGTTTCATAAGTTTTTTCATTACAATTTTTTAGAGAATACATTGTTTTATTCTACCACCATATAATTTTTATGATATTTCAAAATATAAACATCCATATCCCAACCCAGGCATACACAAACTTCCGTGTAGGCCAAAACTTCATTTTCGTCCTATTAAACACACGGCAAGTGTGCGAGTTGACGACACACAACGCATTGAACGAGATGAACGTCGTGTATCTTTTTCGATACACATTGGATAGGACAGTGTGTATCGAAAAAGATACACATGGCGTTGAACGTGTTAAGAATATTTCAAATCACATGGATATAGGCAAGTATTTATTTTTACCATGGATTCCAAAGACGTTCCCTTATCTCTGTGCAAAATATAGAAAAACAAGTTCAGGTCCTATGGCAGTAATGTAGAGAATCAAGTCCCAGGAGTATACTGAATATCTGGTAGTTCTTTCTACATCGGAACCACGAGAAGATGCTCAGATGCTTAAAATCATGCGAATCAGGCCGGACAGGTAGAAACTCAAGCCGACGTCTGACTTGCAGTCCCATTATAAATACGAACATATCAAGAACTCTTCTCAGTTTGTCTATCGCAGTTCGACCATTTCCGCATAGCCTTTGATAAAGTCTGCTGCTGTTGCAGACAAAACGTAGATTCGGATACATTTGATTGAACTTTCTACATGTTCTGCTGATAATTTTGTCACACTGTCCAAAAATAATAAACAAATTCATAAGAACTTCGTTTGAATAGTTTTGTTCCATCGTTTTGAAGGTATTTGCAACTTCTGAAGTGACGAAAATGTCGATATTATTAGGAGAATGTCACAACGCTACTGTCAAATAGTAATCATGGCCTGCTTACCAAATACCGAATGGAAATACCATTCTGAAGGGACATTTTCACAAATAAATGTTCATAAATCCGAAACTTGACTAGTTGGGTATAGGTATGATATACATAGAAAGAAAGCAAATTTCAGCAGCTTTCCGAATTTTCAATAATATACAGGGTGTTCCATTCAAAATAATCAAATTTCAGCAACTTTTTCAAGCAAACGAAAAAACTATTTTTTTACCACCCTTTATTGAAGTAACGGAGATTAGGCTGACGTGTGGGAAGTGTCCAAGTATCACCTAACTCCAAACCAAATTTCGATATCATAGTACTTCTTAACTGAAAGATATCGGCATTTTTAGAAGTCATGATTTTCGAAGAAAAAAATTGAAATTAATTTTTATTTCGAAAACGGTAACAGATAGGTATAGGGAAATATCAAGAAAAGTTGTCGGGCAATTGTTGGAGATTCCAAAAATAATATTATATACAGAGTGTTCCATTTGAAAAATCAAAGTTGCTACTGCTTTCTAATAGAAGCGGCAACACCGCATTGTCGAAAATATTTTAGTTGGCTAGAGAATGTCCGAATATGCCCTCCATTAAGTTTTCAAAGTGATCCGTTGTCTGGTTCACCAGAAACGTCTAATGTGCCATCCACCGTGAATCAGCCTGTATACAGTAGGTAGCAAATGTGACATTTTTTGTATTCAAATATTCCTGCTCTCAACATCAAGTATAATAATGATAAACATTTCATAGAGAATAATTTACTTAGTTCATAAAATTTAAATTTCTTTCGATTCATCGATAATAGGTTTGGAATATTCTTTTTTTTCAGTATCTCCTCTGTCTGTTTCAAAGTAAACATAATGAAAATCATTTTAATCTGATGCAAACTACAAACTGCACTTTCTACTTTAACAATGAAGTGGTAGATATCAAAAAGATAGATAAGCTGTCCCAACTATGAACAATAAAAATTTGATTATTTTCTCCTCCCTCTTCATTTATCCTAAAAATTATTGTCTCGGACACGACGGTATGAAAAATAATATTTACTTGATAAGATTGGAAGAAATCAAGTATGTCAGTTGTCAGCTCTATCCAAATTTGGTACGAATGTCTCAAACAAAACAATCATTTTTGACTGGAATAACCACACATCTGCTATTTCATCTGTTCGGACTTCCATTGTCTAATATAATATAAATTGATTTGAAATCCCTGAAAAAAATAAAAGATTACCCGAAAATAACAATTTTATTCGAACAAAAAACTGAAATTTCAAGGAAATAACATACAAGCTACAATCAGAAAATAAAAATTGAAATATTAATAAAAGCTGAAAATAAAAAAATATTATAAACCAAAAAAGAAAAATTAAAATTAAAATATTCCAAACCAAGTTACGTTACGACGTTTCGATTGTTAGTATCCACAATCGTCTTCGGGTAATAACTGTTATCAGCCAGTTATTACCTGCCCACAGACCATATCGAGATCATCTCTAGATATGTTGCTTTTTCTCTATTAATCCGTTCATAATCGATCTAAACTCTCTCTAGTCGTAGTCATAACTTCGTCTCCTGTAGTCATAACTTCGTCTCCTTGCTTTCGGATGATCTCTAATAAGACTAAAGAGCACCGGATAGTGTTCAGAGCTCAGCTCTGACGTTTTTGTTGAGGACAAGATCATTCGTGGTGAGCGACGAAACCTTCCAAGGATAGTGGGTCGGCTCATCTGGAAACTCGATGTTAATATTGTTCAAAAGTGAAAACTATCGAGGAGAGATATATACGAATAAGGAGATAAATATTTCGAAATATTAATCTCTCCCAACTATCTACACAGTAGGGTCTGGTAAATGTCTGTCGGAAAACAACTACTTTCCCGGCTAATACCATGCTGGTTATTGAATTATTTTCGACAGACATTTATGCAAGGTACCTCTCAGAGGCTAGTCTCGCAGATGTTTCTCGTTCCTTGATTCATTTCCTTATTTGTTATATTGTTGTTTAGAGAGTACTCTCACAGAGTCCTCCCGTTGATGTTAGGTTGATTGTGGAAGTTCCACTCGCGCCACATGGCGTTAAGGTCTCCCACAACCAGCATGTGCAATGTGGAATGAGGCTACTTGTGAAGGAAAATTTGATTGTAGCAATCGATCATTGTCACTTGTCTTGCAGTCGGTTAGCTAGCTCATATTACTAGAATACCCATATGTCAATTTCATTTTCCGGTGAAAACATTTTTGCTTTAACGATTAACAAGTCCTTGAGCCAAACCTTCGATTTAGTGAGGAGTGACTACCGCATACGACAATCGCGGGAAGGAGCTCCCAAAAATCAATTATTTTGTTACAAAAAATTAAAAGACATCAGATATTGTTTACAGGAAAGCTTTATACCTTTAAACTTCAGTGGTGAAATAACATTATTATATTTGGCCCTGCAGAGATGCCTATGAGAATGGTCGCTACAAAAAAAAATGTTTTATTTGTCCAAATGATATATAATTCATCTTTCTATACAGCGTGACTCACGGTTTCTGGAAAACGCAAAGCACGATTTTTCTGAAAATTTCACCTCTCACATTTTCTTACCTGTTCTATCGATCTAAAATATTTTCAGCATTGCGGCGTTGCCACTTTCATCAAAAAGTCCTAGCAACTTTGTTTTTTAAATGGAACACCCCGTATATTAATACATTTTTGAAATCGCTATGGCATTTTAATACTTTTTTGTTAATAATGTCCTATACCTATCTCTATCTGTTTTCGAGATAAAAAATAAATTGTGCTAAATATGGTCCAAAACATAGCCTTAATTGAAATTAAGTACATTAGTACTCTCAATTCATGAAAAGTTGATATTTTGATGATAGTTTGGACAAACTCGAAATATTCAAATAACACCAAGAAATCGACTCCATATCATACAGGGCGCGCTAAAATTACTATTATTTCCATTGTGCATAAAAGTAGTCAAAAGTTCATTTTTTCAAATGAAACCCCCTGTATATTACTCGATAAATTGAAAGATGGTGAAAAATGCTTCAAGATAATATATCATGTCCCTATACCAAAATCGTCAAGTTTTCTCAATAAAGTCGCTTCTTCTAGAAACATTATTTTTTTTTTAGAATTTGGATTTAGGTAGCAGTGGAATTATCAAGCTTATAGCAGTTCGGTTACTTTTATAAGTAATTTACAAAGAGTTATCGACGGTGTTTCGAATCATTTTCCAAAATGATTGCAAATATCGATAATTCAAACGAAGTTCTTATGAAATTATTTATTATACACATGAACAAAGTGATCAAATGATGTGTAAAAAATTCAACCAAATGTTTTGGACCATATTTAGCACAATTTATTTTTTATCTCGAAAACAGATAGAGATAGGTATAGGACATTATTAACAAAAAAGTATTAAAATACCAGCGATTCCAAAAATGTATTAATGTACGGGGTGTTCCATTTGAAAAAATAAAGTTGCTAGGACTTTTAGGAGGGAAGTGGCAACGCCGCAACGCTGAAAATATTTTAAATCGATAGAACAGGTAAGGAAATGTGATAGGTGAAATTTTCAGAAAAATCATGCTTTGCATTTTCCAGAAACGTCTAACCTACCATCGACCGTGAGTCACGCTGTATATCTACATGTGCAAAGCCAGGATTTATATTCGAAATCAACTCATCTTGAAGTTACAGCAATTCAATGATTCTGTCGAAAGCTTACATTATCCAGAAGTAACATAGACTAAATTGAAGGGGTTATATTTTTAGAAGTGATTATTTTTTGGGAAAGAAAGTTTTTGGCTTTCTACTACTCCATCTTGATACAAAAAAGGGGATGAGGGAATCTTCCAAAGAAAGGAAGGAAGTAATCAATTTGAAAATAAGAAACTTCATACATGGATGTGTAGATTGTGGAACTTCCACAATCAACCTAACATCAACGGGAGGACTCTGTGAGAGTACTCTCTAAACAACAATATAACAAATAAGGAAATCGAGGTATACCTCGAAACCGCAGTCTGCAGGTGATCTACTAAAATAATTTTAGCATGGTCTTGCTGCTGGATGAACGAGAAACATCTGCGAGACTAGCCTCTGTCGAAATGTCTGTCGAAAATAATTCAATATCCAGCGTGGTATTAGTCGGGGAAGTAGTTGTTTTCCGATAGACGTTTACCAAACCCTACAATAATAATAACAACATTGTGTCTGAAAGTTACTTCTTTGCATGATCTACACATCCATGTATAGAGTTACTTCTTTTCAAATTGATTCCTTCCTTCCGTTCTTTGGAAGATTCCCTCATCCCCCTTTTTTTTGTATCAAGATGGAGTAGTAGAAAGCCAAAAACTTTCTTTCCCAATAACATAGACTACTTTCCAACCCAATACCCCCACGGGATCGGGATTTACGCGTATGAATTAGTTGTATAATGTAGTTCACGCGGTTGAACTCGTGCGCAAAAGTACCATTGGGTCTAATTATTTTGCAGGTCAGCGAATTGTTCTAAGTAACCGTTGCTCATGTAATCTAGTAGGAAGGCATAAATTCTTTCAGGTTGGGTCTCCCAAATACGAATCTCGACCAGATTAATCATTTACGACAAAAAAAAATTTGTTGGTTGGGTCTCCCAGACATAAATCTGGAATATATTAATCATTTTCGACAAAAAAAATTCAACCTCCACTCGTGTATGAAAAAAACTTCACATTACTCATAAAATTAAAAATAATATTTGCAGGTAGGCAGAAATTATTGCAGATCGGGTCTCCCAGATATGAATCTCCACCAGATTAATCATTCACGACCAGCAAAATTTATTTTCAATTTTTTTACACAAAGGGTAGGAGTTGAAATTTTTTTGGCGAAAATGAATAATCTGGTCAAGATTAATGTCTAGGGGAAATTTTATGAGAATGGGCTTGTTTTATGCTATAGAAAACGATACCGGTTTGCTTATAGACTGATCGAGTTAGTTGGTATATTATACTTATCAAGCCTAATCGGTACCAAGATCTCTTCATATTTGAAGAAAAAAAAAAACAATTCGAGAAGCAAGAGTTTGAATTGCCCGCGTGTCTGTTAACCAATAAAATTTATCGTGTCTACAGCGGTGTTGCCTAGTGTATTGGTTTTTAATATCCAATCACAGAACTAAAATATAGTGATATAGTATAGTATATAGTGATTTAACAGACGCCATTTTTGTTGTCAACTCGGTGTGAATACGACTGATATAATACGATTTGTTTGTTACAATTTTCTAATTAAAGAACGTTTCCTTTTACAAAACGTAGGTTAGGTCATTTCCAACCATGGTTTTCAAGTACATTTTATTTCATGTGGAGAATGTTTTCATTAATTTGAAAGTTAACGGATTCATATACACTTTAATTCCTGTGATATCAACATGAAAATGTCTACTGCCGGAGATATTTTGGAAATAACGTTTTTATTGCGTTTTGTGTTATTTGGATCCCATGTATAATTAATTTTCTCTTCCAATGCATTTCTTGTACTTGTATCTGAGATTCAGTTGTCAATAATGACTGTGATTTTACTTTGAATCTCCGAAACTGTTTATACACTTCGTGAATTTTACGATTTGGCAATGTTGATTATTTGTATTGTTCCTATTGGTCAATCAAACAAGAAGCGGGACTAGGCACTTGACGTCACGGGCCTAGAAAATCCGATTTTTAATAATTAATTACGTGAGAACAACGGTATTCAGAAAGCTGAAACAAAGTGCACTATTTTTCAATTTGAAATTACTATCAAATGAACTATAAACCAAAAATCATGAAACAAGCCCATTGTCAAGTTTTTTATACACGAAGGGTGGGAGTTGAATTTTTTTTCGAAAATGAATAATCTGATCATGTCTGGGAGACCCGACTTCCAAGAACTTCTGCCGTCCTGCAAAATTTATTTTCAATTTTATGAGAATTGTTAAGTTTTTTCATACACGAAGGGTGGTGGTTGAATTTTTTTGTTTAAAATGAATAATCTGGTCATGTTTAGGAGACAGGACCTGCAAGAATTTCTGCCGACCTGTAAGATTACAAGAGCAATGTTTACTAAAAACAATTTGCAGACCTGCAAAATACTTGAACCCTCATCTTGGTATACCTGGTAACCACGAAATCATTGTACATGACGCCATTCAGTTGTTTCTGTGTCAAAAATCTGAATTTCAAACTGAAGGTGAATTCGAATGCAAAAATCAATCGAAATCTTATTTTAATTTATCCAGAAACAATTCCAAATCAAGAATTTAAAATAGAACTCTGCGAATTTTTCAGACTATTTGATAAAGTATAAAATTATGTTTTTTACGATATAATTAAATTATCATGATCGAGTTATGATAATTTCAAATAAAGAAATTGAAAGAACCTTTTTCAGATTTGGCACGAACATCGAAACTTTATAAAATGAATTTCATTAAAGATTATTTTCTGAGCACATTGTATTTTTTAATTTTTCTATAGTTGATGAGAAAACAATCCTTACAGTAACAATAATCAATGAGCTATCGGATAAGTGTCCATAATTAGAAAAAAATATCGCGGAATATTTCAAAGACTTTATGCACCATATACAGAACTGAAAGAAACTTTGGTTATAGATAATAATCAACTATATGTACTTCTCTCATTTCTCTGTATCTATTTGTAACGCAAGTCGAGAAGAAAAAAATTACTTCAATATAATACAGTGCCAACTAAGGAATTTTGTAGATAGTGTAATGAATCTGAAGCCGGCCCTGACCGATGTCCCAGTCAGCAAACGCATGTCTGACCGCGAAACAGCGGGAAGGTGTGGGTGGGTCCCGAAATCCGCAGAGAAATCCGGAACGTTCGTTGACTATATAAAAAGGTCGCTCTCCGTCCCGAGGAGTAGTCTGTACTTAGAAAGTAAATCGTGCGTTTAAAGAAAGGAATCTAATTGTGAAGATAAATTAGGCGTTAGTTACTAAGAGTTGTATATAAATTAGTTGTGATAGTGAAATATTGTTAAAAATGAATTTGATTAAGACTTTTAATTCGTTACAATAGATTCCTCTTTTCATTTGTTTGTATATATTTGAAGCAAACATATGCCTATGTTCTAAACGTGTGTATAAAATATTGAGAAATGTTAATAATATTTTTAAATTTCTACTACTCCATCTCGAAACAAAAAAAAGATGAGGGAATCTTCCAAAGAAAGGAAGGAAGTAATCAATTTGAAAATAAGAAACTCTATACATGGATGTGTAGATCATGCAAAGAACTAACTTTCAGACAAACTGGAAGAAAGCCTTCCCGAAACAGCTACTTTCATATAAACGTTGAATTACACGAAAGAAAAAAATTCTTTCGAAACAAATACTTCTATATGAACACTGAATTAGAAGATACTTTTCTTTACTCATTTTGTATTTCAAACATTCGTTGTGGAATAAAATCAGATATCATTCACATGAGTTCTACTTTAAATGAATGGTAACAAATTGCATTTACATGGAACACTGTCATCTTCACTGGTATACATCGATGTTTCGCCGTAAGACACTTACCCTAAGGCTCGTTAGTACCAAATTGGATAAAATTATAGAGAATACACACAATTCATTCATGAATTACGATTTTTAATGTCACAGAATAAGCTTGATCTGCTTATGTCATCGATGACATCGTAATGACATTCATTCACCTATTTGATTTAATCCTAGCCAATAGGAATCATATTTGAATTGAAGCGGTTATATTCTTAGGAGTGATTAATTTTTGGAAAGAAAGTTTTTGGATTTCTACTAGTCCCTCTCGATACAAAAAAAGATGAGGGAATCTTCCAAAGAAAGAAAGGAAGTCATCAATTTGAAAATAAGAAACTCTATACATGGATGTGTAGATCATGCAAAGAAGTGACTTTCAGACACAAACACTCCTAAAAATATAACCCATTCAATTAAAATATTTTTAAATATTATTCATTAAGAATTTCTTTTTGTTCTAATATACACAACTGTTATTCCGTCGATTAATCATTATTGGAAATTAACAGCACTGATTAGTCTTTGACCTTTCGTTCAATTCGTGAAACGGTTCTTCCTTTATTGACAAAGATATATCTTAGATAATTGGTACAGTATATAAAACAATTTTTTATCGAATAACGCTTGAAAAATCCAAAATACGTAGACAATGAAAATCGAAATATTCAGGAATGAGATTATTACTATAGTCTGTCTAGCAATATATTAGTGCCATAGGCGTACTGCAGTTAAATCATTAACTCTCAACGAATTGAAAAAATGAATATTTATTCTTGAAAAATCTCATTCATAACAAACAAAATAATAAATCAACTACAATAAATATGAAATTATGTCCAGTATTAACCAAGGCATTCTCTAAAAAATAAGTATTTAGTTGAAGGGCATTGCAAAAACATTGTTTTTTTGAAGGCGGTATAAATAGATATTCCTTTGAATTATACCGTCAACAGACACCCTGCACTCATCAATAGGACCGACTTGGCTTTTTTGTTTTTTGAATACGTTGAAAGCTAGTTGTTCGGGAACCGTGAAGCCTCCGAAACTGTCAGCATTAAATATAAATAAAAAAACAATTGTTATGAATGTTTACAATTCTTAGAGAATACCTACAATATCCCCCCGAAATAAAAAATAAGAAGGAAGTAGTGCATAAATGCGCGAGTATGAGCGGTTTCAAAAGATCGTCAATTTTTAGAATTCTCAAGGAACTCAAGAAAAACAACAGCTTTTTGGAGCCGAAACTATCCACTGGCAGAGAAAGTGTTTGGTTATCGACGAAGGAGTCAAGAATTCTATTAGGAGAATAGTACACTCTTTTTATATAAAGAACGAAATATTTACAGTAAATAAAGTTTTGTCAGTTATTCATGAAGACAGTTTTTTTCCTGAAATGAGAAGAACTAGATTATGGAAGATATCTATTACAAGAGCTGAACTTCACTTTTGGAAAACAAGATAGACAGAGCATGTTAATAAAAAAATCAGAGATTTCAGAATGGAGAGAAAACTATTTAAGAGAAATAAAGAAAGCCAGAACACTGGGTAAATCTATTTTTTATTTGGATGAAACATGGGTCAATGAGGGTCATACCCTCTCGAAGGTTTGGCAAGACCAGAACAACAAAACCCTAAATTATGTCTGTACAATCACACTTTTCTACTTCTTGAAAATGCCTTTAAAATTTGGTGACGTTTCGAAAACTTTTTTCTCGAAGATTTTCTGTTCAAAAAGCTAATTTATTAAATGCAGTAATTTTTTGCCCTTTCTTCATTTGTATATATTTCTATTAGTGTGAAGTTAGCCACGCTTTTCCATCCACAGTTCCTGACGTGCTGACTGTCGATGTTGGGATAGAGGAGATATTGTAAGCAGTGTTGCCAAATTTATCATAAATCTAAGGCTGGTATTTAATTGGGCGATATCATACAAATGAGCCGAACAAATCAAGAAACATTTTCTAAACGTATATACAAATAGAACTTGAAATGAAATTTGTCACTGATAATTATTCATAACCGTATTGAGTAAGCATAGGAAGCGTATCAACATTACCGATTTTGACACGCATTATTATTTTTTTTGAAGATGAATACCTACTTCCTATTCTCGGACAAAACTTCGTATTTTACAAATAACGGCAAGAACTTCGTGAAATTTTGTGGAATACCTTTTAGTGCACTAATAGAGTGAATCATTAAATCAGCGTGACGTGCCGTATCGCCTTGATTACAATATTTTATACTTAGGAAAATAAAAAAAATCATATTTTCCTATTTACGATGAGTAACCCCATGGAATTTGGTAGAAAACCATTTGCTGATGGGTACTAACAGGGTGACTCCTCAAATTAGCGTGACATACCGTACGGACTGCGATACGAATTTTTATTATTCGAAAAATAAAAAATTCGTATTTTCCAATCTACCATGAGTACTCCCATAAAATTTCGTGACAGACCAATAAGAGGTGTGTGCTAACAGGGTGGATCATCAAATCAGCGTGACATACCGTACGGACTGCGATACGAATTTTTATTATTCGAAAAATAAAAAATTCGTATTTTCCAATCTACGATGAGTACCCCCATGAAATTTCGTGACAGATCAATAAAAGGGGTGTGCTAACAGGGTGGATCATCAAATCAGCGTAACATGCCGTACGGACTGCGATACGAATTTTTATTGTTCAAATCAGCGTGACATGCCGTACCGACTCTGATGCGAATTTTCATACTTACATATTTTCATACTTCGATATTTGCTGAATTTTGCACAGCGGATTAGGATTAGGTTATCATTTGATGTTATCTGATAAGTTTGCTCTTATCTGATGTGCTCTTCGTAACTCAAATGAGAAATTGTACGTTCAAGTGAAACACGGAGAGATTGAATTTAATGCTGATTGGTTTCGGTGACAAATTTCAGACACAACAAGAAGTTTGGGACCTGTTCGACCAATTATGCTATCAATTGAGTACCTAACAAATAACGAGAGTTGGGCTACATAAAAGATAACGCCAGAAAAGTTCAAACGGCAATTTCTGAAGACAATCAAGTGGACGTTCTATAAACAGAAAATTCTCACATAACCAAGACGTGAAGATGCATTGTAACACTAACTTGGCCAATATTTCATTTGGAAGTATCTAAAAGAAACAAATGGCATTCATACAAAATTCAACTGGTTCATGATGTCATCGTAGATAAGAAAATACGAATTTTTTATTTTTCGAACAATAAAAATTCGTATCGCAGTCCGTACGGCATGTCACGCTGATTTGATGACCCATCCTGTTAGCACACCCCTCTTATTGGTCTGTCACGAAATTTCATGGGGGTACTCATCGTAGATTGGAAAATGAGAATTTTTTATTTTTCGAAAAAAAATTCGTATCGTAGTCCATACGGCATATCACGCTGATTTGATGATTCATCCTGTTAGCACACCCCTTTTATTGGTCTGTCACGAAATTTCATGGCGGTACTCATCGTAGATTGGAAAATACGAATTTTTTATTTTTCGAACAATAAAAATTCTCATCGCGCTCCGTACGGCATGGCACGCTGATTTGATGATTCATCCTGTTAGCACACTGCTCTGAATGGTCTGTCACAAAATTTCATGGGGGTACTCATCGTAGATTGGAAAATATGAATTTTTCATTTTCCTAACAATAAAAATTCGTATCGCAGTCCATACGGCATATCACGCTGATTTGATGATTCATCCTGTTAGTACACCCCTTTTATTGATCTGTCACGAAATTTCATGGGGGTACTCATCGTAGATTGGAAAATACGAATTTTTTATTTTTCGAACAATAAAAATTCGTATCGCGCTCCGTACGGCATGGCACGCTGATTTGATGATTCATCCTGTTAGCACACTGCTCTAAATGGTCTGTCACAAAATTTCATGGGGGTACTCATCGTAGATTGGAAAATATGAATTTTTCATTTTCCTAACAATAAAAATTCGTATCGCAGTCCGTACGGCATGTCACGCTGGTTCGATGATTCACCCTGTTAGCACACCCCTCTTATTGGTTTGTAACGAAATTTCATGGGGGTACTCGTCGTAGATTGGAAAATACGAGTTTTTTATTTTTCGAACAATAAAAATTCGTACTGCAGTCCGTACGGTATGTCACGCTGATTTGATGATTCATTCTGTTAGCACACCCCTCTATATGGTCTGTCACAAAATTTTATGGGGGTACTCATCGTAGATTGGAAAATACGAATTTTTCATTTTCCTAACAATAAAAATTCGTATCGCAGTCCGTACGGCATGTCACGCTGGTTCGATGATTCACCCTGTTAGCACACCCCTCTTATTGGTTTGTAACGAAATTTCATGGGGGTACTCGTCGTAGATTGGAAAATACGAGTTTTTTATTTTTCGAACAATAAAAATTCATACTGCAGTCCGTACGGTATGTCACGCTGATTTGATGATTCACTCTGTTAGCACACCCCTCTATATGGTCTGTCACAAAATTTTATGGGGGTACTCATCGTAGATTGGAAAATACGAATTTTTAATTTTTCAAACAATAAAAATACGTATGGTAGTCCGTACGGCATGTCACGCTAACTTGATGATTCACCTTGTTAGCACACCCCTCCGAATTGTCTTTCACAAAATTTCATGGAGGTACTCATCATAGATTGGAAAATATGAATTTTTCATTTTCCTAACAATAAAAATTCGTATCGCAGTCCGTACGGCATGTCACGCTGGTTCGATGATTCACCCTGTTAGCACACACCTCTTATTGGTCTGATTTGATGATCCACTCTGTTAGCACACCCCTTTTATTGATCTGTCACAAAATTTCATGGGGGTACTCATCGTAGATTGGAAAATACGAATTTTTTATTTTTCGAACAATAAAAATTCGTTTCGCGCTCCGTACGGCATGGCACGCTGATTTGATGATTCATCCTGTTAGCACACTGCTCTGAATGGTCTGTCACGAAATTTCATGGGGGTACTCATCGTAGATTGGAAAATATGAATTTTTCATTTTCCTAACAATAAAAATTCGTATCGCAGTCCGTACGGCATGTCACACTGATTTGATGATCCACCCTGTTAGTACACCCCTTTTATTGATCTGTCACGAAATTTCATGGGGGTACTCGTCGTAGATTGGAAAATACGAGTTTTTTATTTTTCGAACAATAAAAATTCGTACTGCAGTCCGTACGGTATGTCACGCTGATTTGATGATTCACTCTGTTAGCACACCCCTCTATATGGTCTGTCACAAAATTTTATGGGGGTACTCATCGTAGATTGGAAAATACGAATTTTTAATTTTTCAAACAATAAAAATACGTATGGTAGTCCGTACGGCATGTCACGCTAACTTGATGATTCACCTTGTTAGCACACCCCTCCGAATTGTCTTTCACAAAATTTCATGGAGGTACTCATCGTAGATTGGAAAATATGACTTTTTTATTCTCCCACCAATAAAAATTTGTATCAGAGTTGGTACAGCAGGTGACGCTAATTTGAGGAGTCACCCTGTTAGTACACATCAGCAAATGGTTTTCTACCAAATTCCATGGGGTTACTCATCGTAAATAGGAAAATATGATTTTTTTTATTTTCCTAAGTATAAAATATTGTAATCAAGGCGATACGGCACGTCACGCTGATTTAATGATTCACTCTATTAGTTCACTAAAAGGTATTCCACAAAATTTCACGAAGTTCTTGCCGTTATTTTTAAAATACGAAGTTTTGTCATAGAATAGGAAGTAGGTATTCATCTTCAAAAAAAATAATAATGCGTGTCAAAATCGGTACTGTCAATACGCTTCCTATACTGACTCAATACGGTTATGAATAATTATCAGTGACAAATTTCATTTCAAGTTCTCTTTGTATATACGTTTAGAAAATGTTTCTTGATTTGTTCGGCTCATTTGTATGATATCGCCCAATTAAATACCAGCCTTAGATTTATGAGAAACTTGGCAACACTGCTTACAATATCTCCCCTATCCCAACATCGACAGTCAGCACGTCAGGAACTGTGGATGGAAAAGCGTGGCTAACTTCACACTAATTATATTTTTGAATTTAATATTTTGATTATTTTATAGATCTGTAGAACGTAACAATCCTAAATTATAAAACTATTTGAGATATAAATTGTTTTTTTTTTTTCGAAATAAAATATTTAAATAAAATTAGTTTTCACGATATTTCAATTATCTTCGCATGATAGAGAAGATATCATTGAAAAATGTACATTAATACCCCCAGTCCGACGCCTATTAGTCCTATATTTAACGCAATATGATAAACAGCACGGCCACTATTTGAATGGCTCCTTAGCGGGGTCCTCAAGGGGCATAACGGGTAGAAATATCTTAGGACTTTGTGGATCAATTGCAGTGTCACTTGCTTAAGACGACTATGTTGCTTTCTTTGATCTACCGGCATGTTTGCATTCTTAAAATTCTTTCTTGGTGTATGTTGCGAGGTTTGATTTACACACGCCATACAAAACAAACATAATTTCTCCCCACCAGAGAACATAAAACTCATAAAACAGGTCAATAAGGAAAACCGTATGGACATCTGGGAAAACGTAAACATCCATAAATTTAACAGTCATAAATCACTTATCGAGGAACAAATACAAATCAAAACACAACAAGACCTAATATTCAAAATATTAAATAAAACAATACACACTCCTAGAAACAGTAAATCTAGAGAAGATCCAACACAAAGAATATTACCTGCTGTAACCCAAATACAGGCAAATTCACCTAAAGTACCTGAAGTACCTGCACTGAGGCGTTCGGACCGCATAAAAGGCCAAACAACAGGTTGACACGTTCAGTTTGAGTAGAGCCTAGATGATGACAGTACGACCAGCTGTCGAAAGCGCTCGCATATAATTAAATAGGAGTTCCTTTTTGTGACTCATAATAATATTAAAATAGATATATATATATATATATATATATATATATATATATATATATATATATATATATATATATATATATTTAAAATCTATGTGATGCTGATACTTGATGAAAATCCATAACGTATTCAAGATCCTCAGATCTCTTTAGAGAACGTGTGAGATTTGGAGTCGATATCACAACTCGTTCTCAAGAAAATGGATATCAATTAATGCTACAGAAGGATAGACGCACGGACCGCGTTAAGAAAAGTATTGACTTGCCAGTTGAAAAATCTCTCATATTTATGAAGCAGAAATAAAAAAAAGAGGAAAAATCAATATGAGAGATTTTTTATCACAGAGGAGAAGGTGCAAATATGGACTCTCATTTGGTTCGTCGGTATTTGAATGAATCCTCCTTTGACATTGCTAATTTGTATCAATCGAGATGTGATAATTGCAAGTGTATCTTCCAATTCTAAGACTTCTAGTTTTGGAAAAACACGACTTTCTTGAAATTTTTTTGCAAATTCCAAAAAAGTATTTTCCATGTGCATTTGAAAAAAGTATTTGAAATATGAGCCACCATATAGAAAAAAGTCACTTCATCCATGAAAATGAATAAAAAATCACAAATTCTGAATTTACATCTGACATATTACTTACAAAAGTCACATATGTATTCATCTTTCTCAGTGTCAGCTCATGCTTCCGGAGCCCACATTTTGCACATACTACAACGGACCCACAATTTACCTCTAACTCCATCGGACAAGTAAAAATTACAGACAATATAAGCGATGAAAATCATTTCCAGAAGCTGCATTTTGTGGAAAGAATGCGCTGATAACGAAAAGATGGACACGTGGTTTTCTCTCTCTAAATTATTGATATTTATATCTCCACACAGGCTGACATCTAATGTTAGACAGAAAAGGTTTTCTGCAGTTGGTCTAACGAAGTTAAGGAATTGTCGAAACCAAAACCTAAATTCTGTTGCATCCAGCCTGGCAGAGCGCCACATATGAGTTCGTCATTTCTATTCTTTCTAGGATAAATCAACTTTGGTGGAACAGCATTCAGCAAACGTGATGCTTATCTCCCCAGACAGTTTTTCTACTAAGAAAAGTTTTCTCCACTTCTTCGGAATCTTCATCTTTCTTCACTGATCTTTGCAACTACAAGACATACCTCTAACAGCATGCATGGCAAGAAACATGGTTTCAATTCTTCACTGCTTCCTTGCATGGTTTTAAAAGTATTTGTATTGATTTATTGGCATTTTTACCTACAAACATTATTATAGATAGTTTTATTCGAAGGGTTCTAATATGTACCACGTTCCGTATTTCAAACAAGCCATCATTTACGGAAAACAATATTTCATATTCATCATCAGCGTGCAAAATGATGCGTGTTAATCATTATTGTTCTTTCTACACACTGAGTGAATTGAGCGAAATGAATTGAAGAAGTACCTATGTAACATCCACTTTGAACACCTCAGAACAAAATTGCAAAATCATCAGCCATTACTTGTCACACTTAGTGTGGCCAAAACGTTGCCTTCAATTGCTAGTTGAGCAAAGTGTTCAGTTTGAACTATGCAGAGATATATGATAGCTGTAGTTTAGAAAATTTTAGGGTGGCCCATATCAAGTACCCAGTCCATATTCAGATCTTATCTTTTATACTAGCGAGAACGAAGAAGTCATGCCTTGTAATCCTGAAACACTTCAGGTTTCCTGATAGTTACGCTACTGACAACTGACGTTTATATTCAACCGCTTTAAAATTAAAATATTGCATTTCAATGTACGTGTGAATCTCTCCGTTTGTATTGAAGGTCACTGTGAATTATAGTTTCCACATGTTTTATCTCTCCTTCCTAATAGATAAGTACGTTACGCGTGTTAAGATTGTTTCATAGTTTAGTCACAGTACAATAATACAACGTTTAGTTCTGTTGTTATGGAGTCACCTTTATCTTCAGGTAATATGAGAATGCTCGTATTGATTTCAATAGTCGGTAATAGGTATAGGTTCGATCAATTTCCATATTTGCTTTTTTGTCAAATAAGGAAGTTCTTGAAGTGTAGTGTAAAAGAAGTGAATGAGATAAGTGCAAAACATACAATACAATGTGTCTGACTTCAACTCAGACCACCCTTTTTCATTTTTTGCTTGAAGCCCTTTTCAAAAACTATTTTGTTCTCAGATAGAGCTTCGAAACACGTATATTCGCTAACGAAAAAAACATAGTTAACTAGGATCAAAATTCAATGATTCCGGAAAAACACATTCAACATTTTTTATCAAGGAAAATAATTTTGAATTGATCGAAACCTAAGACACCAATATTTTCCATATTATTCAAAACAGTGATGTTCACTGGGTGTATCACTACGATCCTCTTGAATATTTTTGCTTGAAGCCAAATTAATATCTCTTATCCAGCAAATCTTTATCAGATGATTTATTCGAAAAAGTTCTTTGGAATATTCCCAAACGGTCATGTACAGGATGTATCATTTACACCTTCTCCGTAACATTTTAAAGTTTATTTTAGACACATGTCGTTTGTCTTTGGACTTTAAATCGTTGGACATATTTCTTACAGTACATCATATACCTTTGTGAAATGCTGTTAATATTTCATTATCAGTTTTTCTATTTGCCCCTACCTTTTTGGCAATTCACGAAATCAGTTTCTCGAAAAAACTCATTTACTTCATAAAGCGTCGTCGTCCAGTATGGATATACGCTTCGGATTTCTCCTAATAAATTCGTCAATGGCTCAATGGCTTACTCGTATTTGTGACTTATTTTATTGTTTGATAATAAACTGAGGTAGATACATTCTTGAACACTCTGTACCACCAAGAACTACTATTAATTGAATAGAACTGGCCGATACTTGATGAAAATCTATAATAAAACTCATTAATACAGTTTATTCTATGATTTCCACTATACACTATACAAAAAACTGTATTAATGAGTTCTAAATACTTGTTTGGCATATGTTTGATGAGAGAGTAGCTTAATGAATTTCACTAAATGTGAGATGAGAGAAATTTTTTTGAGACAGTTTTCAATAAACCGATGAATATATATACAATGCATTTCTTTAATGTCCCCACCCCCTTTTTTTTTGAACGGGTCAACCTAAAAAATTGAACGTTGGGATAATGAAATTAATTCATGAATACTTTATTTTGAAGTGAAATTGACAGATGAAACTTTCAAGATGGCGACTGGACGCCATCTGGGGAAAACAAATTAAATGGAAAGGAAGGTCTTGTGAAACATCTTTTTGAAGCTCCTGACAAATGCTTCACAGCCCTAGAATATAATGTCAATATCTTCAACTACTACAAAATGGCGGTACTTTTAATAATTACCTGAATACATTGACATTTAACTACATAATATGAGGCAATAAGCTTGAGGTCAGTTCAGAAAATGCTCGAAATGGTTGTCTTGAACTTTTTGACATATGAACAGCCTATCCGATATTTCACGCCGAACACAGTAATGTCAATATATCTACAAATATTCATTATTATCTGCCGCATATCCAATATTAAAGCAGTTTCAGTTTCGTACACCTTTTGTTTCAAATAGCCCTGTAAAAAAAGTCCAAAGGTGTCAAATCTGGCGAGCGGGCTGGCCATTCTGTAGGACCTCGACGGCCAATCCAAGGACCGGGAAAAGTAGTATTTAAATAGTTTCTTACTTGTCTGGAGTGATGTGGTGGTGTTCCATCATGTTCCATCATATCGAATTCATTAGGATTCACGTCGACGATTTCAGTATTGAGAGGGTCAACAGTAGTTTCCAGCATATTCAAATACAGTTCCCCGTTAAATCTTGATCAATAAATAGAGGTCCTACAATGGTTTCCCAATATTCTTGTCCAAACGTTAATTTTTTCTGGATATTTGGTATGTGTTTCCCGGAAAACGTGAGGGTTGGTGTCAGTCCAATAACGGCAATTTTGTCTGTGAATATTTTCGTTTGAAAAAAAGTACATTCGTCACTGAAACAAATATTGTGGAGATAGGTAGGATGCCTTGCAATGGTTTCCGTCATGATTTCGTAGAATTCTGTTCTTCGATCAGGGTCATCTTCAGTTAATTGGTGAACCATTTTAAGTCTCCACACAGTAGAAAGAGACACCTCACAAACATTCGCGACGGAATAAGTAGACTGTTCAGGATTTACTATCATCTCACCAATTGTTTGCACTTGCTGTTCTTCTGGAATGGACGGACGACCTGGGGACTTTTTGTTATATACACGACCGGTAGTTGTGAATTTGGATACAAGTTCCCTCAAATATTTTCTACAGATAGGACGATTCGTAAAACGTTCATTGAAAATCCTTTCGGTCTCGTGAAAGTTACGCGTCGTATCGTAAATAAAAATCGCTTCAATTTTTTTTTCCAATGGACAAGAATTGACTATTTTAGAGTCAATTTAGAAAACTAAATGGGAACTGAACAATGGTGTTCATTGTCGTACTGACATTTTTTGTAGTTTTTATGAACAAAAAATAACTTAACTAACCTTATCGTGTAGGTGGAATTGCCATATGGCAGTTTAAAAAGAATATTTCTAGAAATATCGATATTAATGTGTTTGTCTTCAGGATGGTGTTCTGCCATTTTGTAGTAGGTGGAGATAATAACTTAATATTCTAGGGTTGTAAATTATTCGTCAGTCGCCATCTTGAAAGGTTCATCTGTCAATTTTACATCAAAATGAAGTATTCATGCAATAATTTCATTATCCCAAATTTCAATTTTTTGAGTTGACCCGTTCAAAAAATAAAAGAGGGAGACATTAAAGAAATGCACTGTATATGTTTTATATTTTGTCTGTTGTTATGGGATGAGTTGTTGAAATAAAACGTAAAAAAACCTGTAACATGAAAATTACCCTTGACCTTTATTCCCAAATTACAACAGGTTATGGGCACAGTACTCCAAAACTAAGTGAAATCTATAAATAGTACCGTTCGTTTACTAATTGAGAAGTTCGAAAGTTAAGGTGTGAAACAGTCATGGTCAACGAAAGTGAATATGTATCAAGTACTCCATCTGGTGTTTTCCGGTTCAATTCCGAATATAGAACCAAAACTTAATGGTATGAGCAACTACAGTACCTGGAAGTTTATGATGAGGATGACTCTCATTGGAATGGATCTTTGGGATTGGGTTGAGCCATTAAATGACCTCGCTACATTAGATTTCGAAAAAGATCAACAAGCTTCAGCCACCATCTGTCTGAATGTGAAAATCAATTGTCACATTAATGTTATATCAGCGAAATCAGCAAGAGAAGCGTGGGACTCGATGTTTAGGATTATTAAAATCCCGCTTTCGCATGAAGTTAGAATATTTCAGCAGTCTTGACCAGAAGTATTGTCAACATCACAAAAATTAGCCCATATCAGTAATCCGTTGAAAGACGAGTTCATCGGTGAGATAATTTTAGCAGGTCTACCTCCCCGATTTGATCCGATGATTCACAACACAACAAAAAAATATTTTTTGAATGTTTCCTACACTAAATTAGTCAATTTCTACTAATTTTGGGGTGATAAAAACGAAAATAACAATGAAAAATTTTTATTAGCTCTGGTTTTTGAGATACACAGTACTTAATCTTAAAGAGTAGTTATACTATACGTGAAAAGTGAAAGTACATAAAACAATATTGTTATGTTTCTTTTAGAATATTTTAAGTACAAAATTAATAAAAAAAACATTATTCTTAGTGTTTTGACAAATAAAAGAAGTTTGTACCACCAAATTTCAATTAAGTCCATCCGATTCATTGTAAGATCGCTGTCGTTTAGCTTGTCTTTTATAAAACACTTCTGGAGCATCCCTACATACAGACCAGCAGTAGTCTGCAAGCATTGCTTCATTCCAACGGCCCTGATATCTCTGTTCCATTAAGGCAATGTCTTGATGGAATCTTTTTCCATGTTCGTCACTCACAGCTCCACAGTTTTGTGGGAAGAAATTAAGATGAGAGTGAAGAAAATGAATTTTTAAGGACATGTTGCATCCAAGTTGGTGGTAAGCTTGAAGAAGCTCTTTAACCAATGCTGTGAAGTTATCATCTCTTTTGTTACCTAAAAACCCATGTACAACCCCCTTAAAGGCTTCCCAGGCCCTTTTTTCATTTCCTGTTAAAATCATGTCAAAAGCAGGATCATTTACGATTTCACGGATTTGAGGCCCAATAAGAGGCTCGTAAACTACATTTTTCTCATTAGGGTTTAGGTCTCGTGTAGGCCAGTTCATTTTTTTATAGTGAGATTTTCTATCCCGACTGTCCCACAGACACAAAAAACAACAGTACTTGGTGAACCCTAATTGCATTCCTAGGAGTATAGCAATGACTTTCAGATCACCACAGATGTGCCACTTGTGTTGTTCATATTTGATTGATTGGAGAAGTGTTTTCATATTTATATACGTTTCCTTCATGTGAACTGCATGACCTATAGGAATAGAGGGTAGCTGATTTCCATTATGCAGAAGTACAGCTTTTAAGCTTAGTTTTGAAGAGTCTATAAACAGTCTCCATTCAGATGGAGTGTGATCCAAATTCAAGCAGTCCATCAAACCATTAACATCAGACAAACTACGAGGTTTTCTTTTTTCTCAAAAAAAGGAAGCAAATCTTTTTGACGCTGTCTGTACTGAGATATTTTCACATCATGTTTTAGAAGATTCCACTGTTGTAGTCTTGACCCTAACAGCTCAGCCTTTTCCTTAGACAAGCGAAGATCTCTTATAAGGTCACTCAACTCTGCTTGACTAATTCTGTGCGGATCACTAGACCTATCGCTTATCTCAAAATCAGGGTCATAGGATGTAGAAGGATGGGTTGCTCCTTCTAAACAGTCTTCATCACCTTTCTCTAAAATTTCATAGTTTTGGGGTGGAGAAGGGACTGGCAAATTGTCTGAGTGTGGTACAGGCCGAAGAGCAGATGGGAGATTAGGGTATTTAACCGTTCCTCTTTTCTTCCTAGATAAACCTTGCTTAATGGGAGGAGTTAAGCAGAAATAACAGTCGTCTGTATGATTGGTAGGCTCACGCCAAACCATAGGTACTGCAAAAGCCATTGCCCGGTTTTTATTTTTCAGCCACTCTCGCAATATGACGGAACAAGAATTACAACATATATGAGGAGCCCATGATTTATCTTGGTCCCCAACTTTCACACCAAAATAATGTTCATAGGCTGTTTTAACGATAGGTGTCATTTTACGTTTCTGAGCCTTAAATGTTATTTCACCACATATATAGCAAAAGCTATCGACAGAATTCACACACTTTCGAGGCATTTCAGATCAGCACCTAAATTAATTTAAAAATCAACTTCACACGATAATTTCAATAGCAACCACGTGCGTACAATTGACAAACTCACATAGGTTATGTTTACTACTTAAGAACAGCTGATGAGAGGGGTGTTATGTAAACAAACATGTGTACCAACTGTTGGTGATGAGATATTTCATTTGTTGACAACTCAATATACATATATATATATATATATATATATATATATATATATATATATATATATATATATATATAATCTAGAAAGGTTAATGCAGTCACACCAATAGGTGGTTCCACTTATGTTTCGCTTGCGTTTACGCAGCTATTTTTATCAAGTACTTTCTTGGTTTTTTCTCATTTTGTCTTCAATCGAGGACCGCCTGCCCGGTACTGACGATGCCCAATAGGCTGAAACAGCTGTATACCGGTGGCTCTTAAATTGAAATCAATATGGGAATGATCAAAGAGTACTTATCTATTTATATATATATATATATATATATATATATATATATATATATATATATATATATATATATATATATATATATATATATATATGATGAAATGATTCTTCGGGTTTATTCCGTGTGGTGTATTGTCATCCTCGGTGGGAATGAATTTCGCAACGTTTCGACAAAGTCTCATTTGTCATCCTCTGGCGATTTTTGTTAAGTGTTCGGAAATCATCTGACCCTACTCAGATGACTTCTTACTATGTGGGTATAATGATTCTGTTACATATATACCGTTGGTTATTACCTGAATTTGGTACCTGTATGTTTTGGTACCTGAGTTCTTCTTCTTCTCGATATGACCTCTTCTCCCCGTTAAGGTTTGAAATGTTAGATCGAAGGTTTTTCACGGACAGGAATATGATGAAATGATTCTTCGGGTTTATTCCGTGTGGTGTATTGTCATCCTCGGTGGGAATGAATTTCGCAACGTTTCGACAAAGTCTCATTTGTCATCCTCTGGCGATTTTTGTTAAGTGTTCGGAAATCATCTGACCCTACTCAGATGACTTCTTACTATGTGGGTATAATGATTCTGTTACATATATACCGTTGGTTATTACCTGAATTTGGTACCTGTATGTTTTGGTACCTGAGTTCTTCTTCTTCTCGATATGATCTCTTCTCCCCGTTAAGGTTTGAAATGTTAGATCGAAGGTTTTTCACGGACAGGAATATGATGAAATGATTCCTCGGGTTTATTCCGTGTGGTGTATTGTCATCCTCGGTGGGAATGAATTTCGCAACGTTTCGACAAAGTCTCATTTGTCATCCTCTGGCGATTTTTGTTAAGTGTACACCACACGGAATAAACCCGAAGAATCATTTCATCATATTCCTGTCCGTGAAAAACCTTCGATCTAACATTTCAAACCTTAACGGGGAGAAGAGGTCATATCGAGAAGAAGAAGAACTCAGGTACCAAAACATACAGGTACCAAATTCAGGTAATAACCAACGGTATATATGTAACAGAATCATTATACCCACATAGTAAGAAGTCATCTGAGTAGGGTCAGATGATTTCCGAACACTTAACAAAAATCGCCAGAGGATGACAAATGAGACTTTGTCGAAACGTTGCGAAATTCATTCCCACCGAGGATGACAATACACCACACGGAATAAACCCGAAGAATCATTTCATCATATTCCTGTCCGTGAAAAACCTTCGATCTAACATTTCAAACCTTAACGGGGAGAAGAGGTCATATCGAGAAGAAGAAGAACTCAGGTACCAAAACATACAGGTACCAAATTCAGGTAATAACCAACGGTATATATGTAACAGAATCATTATACCCACATAGTAAGAAGTCATCTGAGTAGGGTCAGATGATTTCCGAACACTTAACAAAAATCGCCAGAGGATGACAAATGAGACTTTGTCGAAACGTTGCGAAATTCATTCCCACCGAGGATGACAATACACCACACGGAATAAACCCGAAGAATCATTTCATCATATTCCTGTCCGTGAAAAACCTTCGATCTAACAATATATATCAATATATATATATATATATATATATATATAATATAATGATACTATATCTTGAAAACAAGAGCTAATATATCATTTTTATGGTCACTTTCGGTTTTAACACGTGGAAATACATTAAAATCATCTAATTTCAACCCCGAAACAAAAACTTTGTTGTGTTGCTTCTGGTTGGAGGACCCCTTGTCCCCCTACCTGTTCATGAGAAAATTCGAAATGGAAACCAAAGAAAAGTCTGAGGTATGTGGATGATGTATTCGCGATATTCGATAACAAAAAATCGAATACTGAGGATTTCTTTTCCTTTTTTAAATAACAGATTTCTATCAATAAAATTTACGTGTGAGTTAGAAAATAAAGGACAACTTCCATTTCTTGACATTTTGGTAATGGGGAGCCAATGTGATAATTATTTGATAAATTATTCATTTCAAATAATGGTGGACGAGCGGGTTTGATGTCGTCGAGTGAAACTACATTTTTATCAAGACTCGTTGCTCCGATCGACTTTCCACACGAGTACTTTTATTCATAAAATTGTCCAAATAACCTTAATTTGTTGAAAAATATTGAAAAATATCTGTCATTTCAAAGTTTTGGGGTGTGGACCATCGGGGGTAGTCCGTTCCTGACTTTGTAGCAAAACAACTGACTCCTGCATGAAAGCTCATCGAAGGAATTCATTTGTTTAGTCAATTACCAAAATTTGGATGATTTTGAATATTCACTTGAAAAGTTATCAAAGAAAAACATTTTTCATTTTGTAACTTCGAGGGCCCGTTACTTGGTAACGAAGGATTTTAGGAAAAAAAGTTATATGAAGTACAGGTGATATTTTGACCCCATCTATACATTCCCGAGAGGAAAAGAGGAAGTCCAGGGACACCCTGTATATCAAGTTATAGACGACGCGACGCATCGAATACCACTCTCAGTTTAGTACTCTCACTCTCTCGTCTGAATATACAATGGTGAGGCATGAAACAGTTGTCATTTCGGCCTACTGAGGAGTCTGGAGTAGAAAGCTGTAGAAATGATTTGAAGAAATGAAATACGGTCATATATCTCGAATAAAAAGCATGATCATGTTATTTATCGTGATAGTTTCTTTTTAATAAAGCAAGACTCGTTTCTTGCTTTTCACACTACCTATATTCAATTGCTTACGTTTACAATACATGCTATCTTACATCTGATAACATAAAAATGACAACAGAAAAAAGGGGAAGTGTTTCATCCTGTACTGTTATTTATACCTAACCTATTATTCTTCTTCTTCATTCTATATTGCTAGCACTTCATTCATTCTCATGTAAACTAAAAAACAGTCCTCATCTGCCAATCATACGCAAATACTAGAATACAAGCCCAAAGTTTGTAAAACTATTCTAATCATAAACTTTTTAATAGATTTGTATATCTATCCGACACGAAGTTCACACTAAATGGAACTAAATTGTTAGAAAAATGCCTTAGTTATAACATAAAACCATATATAGGATCTTTAGGTATAGAAACTATAATGAACATGTCGCGGCAAATATTATGAAATCAGAACCTGTTAATCAAATTCAGTCTAATGTAGAAATGAAAATTGCAAAATTAATTAAACAAAAAGCTAAGGATAATGAAGTGATTTTTACGAGAGCATATAAAGGTCGAACGGTTATTGCATTACATGTTTATATTTTAAAATATGTTTTTCCCGTTAATCAGCTATCGCAGCCCTACGAATGATAACCCTCAGAAGTCGAAACTTGTGCGAGCTAAGGACTAACGAGTTTCACTAGTTCGGACTTCCATTGTCTATTATATAAAATGATTTGAAATCCCTGAAACAAGTAAAAAAGAATAATTAAAAAAGAATAGTTGAAAATAACAATTATATTAAGCAACAATAAACCTGAAATGAAATGATAGTAAAATAACCTACAAGTAAAAATATAATAATTGAATAAATAAAAATTAAAGGAATGCAAAAAGAAAATAATAAAAATAAAAAAGTGTAGAGATTCCAAGTCACGTTAGTTCACGACGTTTCGATCATTTACTATCATTTCATTTCAGGTTTATTGTTGCTTAATATAATTGTTATTTTCAACTATTCTTTTTTAATTATTCTTTTTTACTTGTTTCAGGGATTTCAAATCATTTTATATAATAGACAATGGAAGTCCGAACTAGTGAAATTCATCACGAAACATTGTCAATCACCTTCAAACAGACTAACGAGTTCTTACCTTTTAACGTGTGACTCCTCACACGGGTTGGACGATAGCAATTGAAAATCGAGCGTTCAGCCTGGGGCTGGATCATCGACTCACATATCGGCCGATTGACAGAGTGAACAAAGCACACACGTCGAATCGCCCGGCTACCGACCGACATAAAAGTGGCTACGTAGGCAAAACACTAGCTTTCCTTAATTCAGGAAGCTACGATATTCTGCGGAATGATTCTTCAAGTATGTACCAGAAAAAGACAATAATTATGACTGGAAAGAAAAATGCGGAGTATTGATCATAATTCCAAAACCAAACCACACCGGTGGTGTCGTTTGAAATTCAAACCTATATCAATATCAAGCCGCGATAAATAATACTCATCAATCAGTGAATAATATTAAAGTTGAAATATGTCTTTATATCGAAGGATATATACTTTAGAAATCGAATTTCAATATTTTTCCATTTTTTCAATGTCACATCTGTAATATGGGAACCATGCAACTGAGGCATATTCCGGTGCTGATCTAACTAAAGAACAAATCCTAATATTTTGATTCCCTTTGCAGAAACATTATTGAAGTGTCTTTTCAATTTCAGTTGATGATCTGAAGTAATTTCAAGGTGTCTTATTTCGTTTACCCTGTCGAGTACTTTTCCATCAATATTATAGTCATAATAAAGGATATAAAGGATATTGTATTCCGCTTATTGAAACAATTTAACTGGTCGAGCGTCTCTTAGACAAAAACCATGTGAATCCACTAATAAAATAGGAAATTTCATATTCATCTACTAATTGTCTATCTCAAAATTATTTCCGATTTGACGAAAAGTTTTATTTATGCAGTGAAGGACTAATAATGGGTAACCCGTTGAGTCCTTTGCTAGCTGAAGTTTTCATGGAGAATGAAATCCATAGTAATCAGTTGAATAACAGATTCTTGTACTGGTATAGATACGTAGATGATATCTTAGTCTGTTTTACTGGAACAGATGAGCAATTAGGTAAGTTTGTCGAATATGTCAATTCCATTCACCCATAAAGTATTTTTTCTACACCCGTACTCTAACAATACACTTATATGACCATAATCCGTTTCATAATGATATCCATTATGATACAGATTTTTCATAACGATACAGATAATCAACCAATAGAAACCCATAATTTTTCAATCAAGAATCCTGTTCCTTTGTTTGTTCTAGATTCTAACCAAAGTAACTAATTGCTTTGTTTGTCAAAATCAGTTTTCATATTACCTACCTATATTATCAAAATTTCTGAAAACAACGATATAGAAGGAATACCATCGACTCCTCCACACATATCGGAGAAAGCAGAAAATGCAACAAAAAATCTTTTACCCCAAAAATCTAAGAAAGTGTACGAAAAACTATATCAACGGTTTATGGACTGGAGAAATACAAATAATATTTCGACATTCTCGGAAAATGTTTTGATTGCCTATTTTCAAGATTGATGGAAACTATGAAATCATCTAGTATATAGACACATTACTCAATAATAAAATCGTTGATAAACATCAACCATAATATAGACATTTCAAAATATAAGAAGCTACAAGCTTTATTAAAACGAAAGTCCGAAGGATATGTTGGAAAAAAGTCAAAAATATTTTCACCTGAACAATTAAAAACGTTTATCGACGAAGCACCCCATGAAATATACTTATTTATAAAAGTAAGTACATATCTACCTAACATTATATTTTTAAATACTTATTTTGTCATAATTACTTTTTCTATTTGACATATGCATGATATATTTTATTAATTTCGCAAAACTTGGTACCTCGTGGCGTAGCGAGCTAAGGAGTTGACTTCGATCTTGACGGCTTTGCAAGCCGTCTTTTTATTGTCATTTTTTTCATTTCTTTCTTAATTTTATAATTATTTTTATAGTTTTTCATTATTTATCGGGTTTAGAAAAAATAGCGTATGCAACTCTCATGTAATGGTTATCAATGCACTCGCATATACCATACGAAACTAGCCTTCGGCTCGTTTCGTATCCCGGTTAATGCTCGTGTCTTAATAACTATCATTACATGATCGTTGCATAATATACTAGTATTGTATTGTCAATAAAATTCACCACTGAAAGGGAGGTACATGATTCAATATATCACCTTGACTCGAGTATTACGAAAATAAATAATAAACATGATTTTGCAATTTTCCACAAACCTTTACACACAGACATTGTCATACATAATTCCTCAACACACCCTTACTAAAGTAGCTGCATTCACTATTATGCTTCACAATAGTTATAAGGTAGATATCATCGAATCCCTTCATTCCAAAAAACTACAAAAACAAGCAATGAACCAGGTCTACCCAAATTCAAGATACGATAACGTCCGCTACAGGACATTGTCATATTTTGGTGCACCCACCAATAATATCGCCCATTTTTTATAAAAAAAAATGCGTAGACGTAGCTTACCGAATGTATAATAGTCTAAGTAATTTTATTATAAACAATAAAGACAAAATTTTGGTGTTGGATATATCAGGAATATATGAGCTGACTTGTGGCTCTTGCCCAAAACTTTATATTGGCTAAACAGGAAGAACTTTTCACCGAAGAATTAAGGAGCAAAGAAGTAGTTTTTTGAATAAAAAGACAAATTTCACATGTGCAAATCGCCTTTTAGCAGGAGGAAATGAGTTCAATCATGAATACGACGTGTTACATTTAGAAGAGATAAGTTTGATTCTGGATATGCTTTTTATGATAAGTATAGTGTCGTTTTCTTTGTTTCTACAATAGATCTTGGAGTTATTCATTTATGAAACGGGGAGTGCGTTTGCATGATATGAATTAAAAACTGAATTAATAGAAAGTAAGAAAAATATGGTTCTGGACTGTTTATTCTTCAACTAAACTCAGTGACAGATCAGTACCAACTGACGAACTAGGTGGGTATAATAGTAATATCGTAAAACAAAAACAATTGAAATAAAAAAATCCTTTAAAAGTCTCTAAAAAGAAAACAAATGACTTTAATAATTTTTTTTTTAATATTTACATTGTTTTCATGTAATGACCTAGAATACGATAATGAGCTACAAGTATTTCTTGTGTAATCAAACAAAGATGATATTTCGAACTGATGTCATCGATGTATCAAATGTTGATTTTAAGGATATTCCCGGAGGGAGAAATTATGATTAATAACTAAAATACTGAAATCTATAACTGATTGCATGTGATTCTAAATAATATTCTCTTCTCATGTGTATTTCGTTTTTTGTAACTGTTTACACCCGGTCTCACAACGAAAAAGTTATTTGACTAAACAGAAACTAATCGTGAATGGAGAAGTGGTTTTTCAACCAATTGACAAAAAATTTGCGAGCGCTACTCTTTCTTTTAAGAGTGAATACAGTTATTTTATTGTTTTATGAATTGTACCTTGTATATAAAACTGTTGTTGTTTCCAAAATAAAATGTTATGAACCCAAACTTTTATCAGTCGGATGACGAATGTTTTGATTTTATGGCAGTGTGTTGACTCATGTCTTCATTTTATCTAGTCTACGATATTCGGTTGTCCTTTCATGAACTCTGCTTTATAAAGTCCATGATCTGAACTAGAAATCGTGAACATGTCTGAAAAAGTTGTGTTTTTTTCAGGAAATTTGAATGGCCTTAATACTGAGGCAGTGGCATTAGAAGAAATCAAGAGATGGTTGGGGGAAGAAAAGCAAAACCTGCATGCACGTTTGGAAGACAAATATTTATTGACTTTCTTGCGGGGGTGCCACTTTGACTTGGAAAAAACTAAAACCAAAATGATCAACTATTACACGATGAAAAAGGACGAAGTAGTTTGGTACCGAAACCGGGATCCCAGTTTGGATGAAATACAGGAACTTGTGAAATTAGGGGTGTTCGTGCCTCTAAAAGAGTTGTATCAAAATCGTTTGGTGGTCATCATACGAACTGGTGCTCACGATCCAAAAAAGCATACGCAAGATAATGTATTCAGAGCCGGCCAGATGTTGACCGATATCACTACTTTTTTGGAGTATGACTGCAGCACGATCGATGGTATTATAGCGATATTCGACATGAAAGGTGTAACAGCTTGGCATGCTAAGCCACTGACACCCAGTGTTGTCAAGAGATCGGTGTTCGGATGGACAAATTATCTTCTGCCCCCGGATCAGTTTGAATTCGTGAACGCTCCGTTTTATTTGAATGTGATGATAAATCTTTTCAAGAGTTTTATGTCTGAAGAGATGAAGAGAAAAGTGAGAGTGCACAAAGGTCTGGATAGTTTTCATAAAGTTTTCGATAAGACAATCTTACCTGTGGAGTATGGCGGCAGTGGAGAGAGCTTGAATAGTTTGATCCTTTATTGGAACGAAAAGTTGTTGGGTAATCGTGATTGGCTTCTAGAAGACGAAAAATACAGAGCTGAATGAGACGTAAACAACTATCATAACTTTTATGTGTTTATCAAAATAGTGTTTACTCTGAAATTATTGTTTTAAAAACTGTTTTTGGTTTTATGCCGAGTTTCCATGTAAGTGAAGTGCTTCTGAAAATGATTGGCATTTGGCATAGATAGGGGAAGGTATGGTAAAGTGGCCACCCTAAGCTTTGAACCCACGCCAACCGAATAAATGTAAACCTTTTTACAGTTTGTTTGTTTATTATTATCCATGTAATTATTAAGTTTCGGTATTATACAGTGTCACCGATAAAGTCCGCATCAAATGGGAAACTTTTTTATTTATCGTTTTATGTGAAATTTGATTTTGGCAGTAGATTTTGCTTAAGAAATGATGTCAAATGGCGTCTACAGAATAGGTCACGTGATTTCCTTAACCTGTCAAAATGGACATTTAAAAAAAGAAACATCGAAAAATGACATTATTCTTCAAAGTATCCAAAAATATCAAAGGATAAAAACATTTTCTTTTGTAATTTTATACCCACACACCAAGTTTCAAACCCATAATAAGTATTTTATATTTTCACTATTTTTCCGCATTCCTGCTTTTTCTACTTATCAAAATTTAAGCACACCTGTACTAAATCATTTATTTTAACTAAACTCGTCACCGAAGTTCTTTTTTTGTAATATAATAATATTTTAAGAGCCTCTTTGATGTTAAAAACAAATTTTGAAAAATAAAAGTTGTCAAACTTGATGCAAAGTTCATCTAGTTTCAACGGGGCTTTCCAAACTATACAGTACTTGAGTTTTTTAATGAGCAAATGGCCTCACAATATGAATTAGAACAAAACGGAACATTAGGAAACAATATCTTAGAGTGTTTATTGTTTTTTTAACAAAAAATACAGTGGAATTTAATCTTAATTAAAAGGAACTGAAAATAAACATGTACCTATACCTAATAGCTAACAAACACGAAAAAAAGACTCACGACATTAAATACACTACATTTCTGTATGTCTTCCATCGCGTTCTATGCAGATAATTGTCCTTCTTGATATATATTTTATTGAGTTGCTGATAGTCACAGGGTTTATGTTTAAAATAGAGTTTCTAATAACAGTTTCTAGGTGATTCACGTCACGAAAAGGTCTTTGTTTATAAGCGACTTGTTTTAAGTAACCCCACAAGAAAAAATCTAGTGGGGTTAAATCTGGCGACCTAGGCGGTCATATTTGCTCCATGTTTCGCCCAATAACTTTGCCCCTAAACATTTCTAATAGTTTCTCTTTGACTTGTCTTGAACTATGAATAGGAGCCCCGTCACATTGATACCACAGACTGTGTCTTATTTCAACCGGCATATTGTCCACTATATCACTGATCTCAGTATTTAGAAATTGCAAATAATCCTGAGAAGTTAAATTGTGTCTAAAAAAGAATGGTCCCATTACCTGATTATTTAAAACACCGCACCACACATTTGTTTTAAATGAATATTGGTCCCGACATTCTATCACAAAATGAGGATTTTCCTGAGCCCACCACCTACAATTCTGGGAACTGACTACGCCGTTCGATGTGAAGGTTGCTTCGTTGGTCCATAGGATTTTGTAAGGAAATTTTCCGTTTAATTCTACTTCTCCTTGGTACCAGAAAGAGAAATCTAGTCGAACATCGAAATCTCTTTCATTTAAGGTATTTATAAATTTGGGTTTGTAGGGTTTGAATTTATTTTTATGTAAAATTGCTCTTACGCTTTCTCTTTTAACGCCAGTTCTATCTACAATATTGGTAATACTTGATTTTCCCTGTTCGATAACATCCAGGCAGACAGCCAACTGAACCTCATCATTATTGCGTGATGGATTATGACGTTTTTTAAAAGTATTTTCAACTGAACCACTCAGTTTAATTTTTTTTAAAATCCTACTTACAGTGGATTGCTGTACATGTCTACCAGGATGTCTTGCGTTAAAAATATCAGGCACTTGTCGATGCAATGTGTTTTCACCACAAATTAGCACAATTTCAATTTTTTCTTGTAAAGATAACATATTATTTCAATTTTCATACATTACATTGAACTAACGGGCATTAATTTATTCAGTGACGGTGACGTTTTCTAAAACACATTATGTAGTTTCATATTTTTTCACAGCCTACCCAGTTTTTTAAATTAGTGTTGTTAGCGGAGTAGGTAAATGTAAATACTATGAGTTTTTTTCTTTTATTGAATGGGCTTCAAGAATCACGAAATGATGTTTCCTAATGTTCCGTTTTGTTCTAATTCATATTGTGAGGCCATTTGCTCATTAAAAAACTCAAGTACTGTATAGTTTTGAAAGCCCCGTTGAAACTAGATGAACTTTGCATCAAGTTTGACAACTTTTATTTTTCAAAATTTGTTTTTAACATCAAAGAGGCTTTTAAAATATTATAATATTACAAAAAAAGAAATTCGGTGACTAGTTTAGTTAAAATAAATGATTTACTCTAGGTGTGCTTAAATTTTGATAAGTAGAAAAAGCAGGAGTGCAGAAAAATAGTGAAAATATAAAATACTTATTATGGGTTTGAAAATTGGTGTGTGGGTATAAAATTACAAAAGAAAATGTTTTCATCCTTTGATATTTTTGGATATTTTGAAGAATAATGTCATTTTTCGATGTTTATTTTTTTAAATGTCAATTTTGACAGGTTAAGGAAATCACGTGACCTATTTTGTAAACGCCATTTGACATCATTTCTTAAGCAAAATCTACTGCCAAAATCAAATTTCACATAAAACGATAAATAAAAAAGTTTCCCATTTGATGCGGACTTTATCGGTGACACTATATATTATATTTAGCATAATTTGACCATATCACCATAGCATAAATTGACCTCTTTACCTAGCCTGATCGGGTAAAATGGCATATACAAATTCATAAACAGGTAAAGTGGCCTACTTCAAATGAAATATCAAAATTATGTTATTTTAATCCGTGTTAGGAATCACACGTTGAAAGGTAAGACCTCGTTAATTCTTAGCTCGCACTTCTGAGGGTTATCGTTCGCTGGTTAACGGAAAGACATATCCTAAACAGATATTTTTTTAATAAAGATTAATTGAAATTTTGTATCGAAAAAATATTTAACTTAAAAAACAGTTTTCAATTCAAAAAGTATTTTAATTCTACATATTAATTCACAACAATCAACAGTTTTTTATAGTTCTTAATCTAAATATACTTACTTTTACTTATTAACAGCCTGTTATATTATTTGTTAGCTTCTTCTCAATTATTCATTAATAACAAATTAATTCAACTTTTAGTTACTAATCTATAGAATATAAGTAACAACCTCATCATTTGTATTTGTTCATTCATAATCGTACCTAATAGAAATTATTCTTAGGAACAAAATTCACTATGAAAGTTACCATCGTTGTCATCAAAACTCGAGCACGCTTCATGGGCCCGTCGCGTACAACTAGAACACTGTATCCACTGTATCCATGTTTTGATTTAGACCAAATTTCGCCACAGTGAAAGCATTCAGAGTCATCATCTGTCTTATCATCGTCGTCAGTATATTTGTCACTTTTCTTTTTAGCAACGTTCGTGCCACGTTTTTTTATTTTAGTTTAAAGTTTTTTGGCAGTTTTAGTTGGGATTAGTTTAATAGTAGCTTTTTTTAACTATTTGTAACTTTTTTTGTTTTTGCTGTATTGTTTCTTCTTGCATCTCATTTTTATATGGGCTGCTGGTTGAAATTACCGTACACCCTCTCTTTCTAATAACATTTCTAGTGTAGGCAACCCATGTTCTGGGTTGTGGGTTTAAGTAAGGATCAGATGTTGGTGGAGTAACTGGAGCTGGTGTTATCTGGGTACTTATGTTGCACCAATTCTTCCTCTTATTTTGGACTAAAAATTGAACGACGAGACCCCAGTATTTTTATATTCTCAACGGCATCTTTGTTTTTTCCGTTTACACGCCGTTTGAGCGTTGTTCGAGGAACACCGAAGGTTTTGCTTGCTTTCAAGAAGCCCATTCAACCTTTTCGTACAGCTTGTATAGCTTTCTTTATCCATTGCCTTTGAACTGCATTCTTGCTGCTGTGACGTCCGTGTGTATTTATTTGGCATACCTAAAATAACACAAAACATTATTTGTTTGCAGATAAAATAAGCACCAAGGAGACTCATCAGGTCACTTTACCTTATCTACTGGTGGGCCATTTCACCTGATTTAGTTGAGCACTACAGATATGCTAAATGGGAATATTTTCAAATCTAATTATCTGTCGACCTGTGTTTCTGAAGTAACTGAAGGTTTGGGTGCAGATATTTCATTTTCAATGAATCGTTCCTCTAATGACAAACCATGGTCCAACAAAATCACGGTCTAAAAATTTCACTTATCGATATCGGCACAAAAATCGCTGTGTTCAAAATCGTACAAATGCAAATTGAAAAAAATCGAAATAATGAACTGCGCAGTCAAAGAACGAACTTTATGTCAGTCCAAACGGTTTAAGATTTCTCTCAGTGGCTTGTAATATCTTCACTTTTTTCCATTCGAAAGACGATTTGAACACAAATAAACCCCTTTTTATCATTATGAACTGTAGAATGTAACATACCAATCATTTGAAAATTCCTATATTCGCAGATCTGGGGTTTGTCCATCGTATCCTATTTCATTTCAACAAAGCATAGCTTTCTGGATTTTTTTTATACTGATACAGTAATGTTGAGCTTCATAACAGCTGAATGAGGTTAAGTCAATGGGGAAGCAAACTGTCAATTTGTTGTACATAGAGGGCGCTAAGTGTTTGTCATCAAAAGATACATTGGTTATATGGGAACATTTGTGATTTTTCGTTTTTATTCAGAGAAATGGGTCGTTGTGCTTATTTAGGGAAAAGAAAAGAAAATGGGAAAAATCTTTGAGGATAGTAAAG
This sequence comes from Leptinotarsa decemlineata, assembly GCF_025532065.1. Taxonomy (NCBI): domain Eukaryota; kingdom Metazoa; phylum Arthropoda; class Insecta; order Coleoptera; family Chrysomelidae; genus Leptinotarsa; species Leptinotarsa decemlineata. Next base: position 5,604,587 of record NW_027412545.1, on the reverse strand, counting down.
TTCAAATGTACTGATCATTCTAGGTTATGTGGTGAACATTTAAAAGATTCTGATTTTGAGACTACTTCAAAGATAACTGGTAAGTAGCACTAATATGTGATATTAATTTTATAAAATTTTATAGGATTTTCACTTCCAAGGAAATTTTTTGAAAAATCAGCTGTACCTTCCATATTTCGCTGTACTTCGAATTCTATTAGTCCACGGATGTTGAGATTAGAAAAAAGGAATAGTAAACGTGATTTGAAGCCAGCTAGTAGTGAATCATCTGAAATGTTCGAAGATAAAGATAACCAGCTTCCTCTCAATGGTAAGTATCCAATAAATAAATTTATTATATTGACTGCTCAACCACCACTATATTTCATTTGATTTTCAGATATAAATTATCTAGAACTCCAACAAGAAATTGCCTCAGAAGTTACTTTCCACCGAGGAAGATAATCCTGATAAGGAAAGCCACCTAATCAGCCAGTCCACACAAACAACAACTTCATTCAGAATTTTTTGCAATGATGAATTTCTAATGAACAAAAAATCTGTTCTTTATTATGCAGGTATCTCTTGAGGGATATTGTCGAAATTAAAATGTCTATCATAAGCCTCTAGTCTGAAAACAAAATTGAACCTTAAAACTTGCATGTTTTTGAGGTTAGAATAATGTTCATTGATAATTAGTGAAAAAAACACAAAATATGTGGGTTTTTTTCATTAATATATTTCTTGGGAGCAAATTGGATGCAAAAACTGTCTTTATAATGAGAGAGTTGTTCAAATATGCAAAATTATGAACCTTTCCACTAGATCAGCTTTCTTCCCTCCTAGGGTTGCACCTCTCCTCTGCAACTCCTCCTGCAACTGAGCGATACGCCATGTAGAATACATATTGAATTGCAAGCAATTTAAATAAGAAACTTTCAAATGAATCAATAAATAACGGTGGAAACTTTGACAGCTATTGACCAATGTGACAAACACTCAGCGCACTCTGCCGGATGAGTTTCCCGTAATCATCCCCATTGCATAAATAGCGTTAAGGGTGATGATTGCGAAAACTGGGACGCCCCAGGAAATGGTTTTTGTGAAAAATAAACAGGGCTGAATCAAAAACTGAACCCTCTATTACGCTACCATACAATACCGATGTTATTAGTCGGAAGATTTTGATAGATATAAAGCCATTGCCGGGTACCGTCTCTATATTGAGACGGTAATTACCTACAAGGGCATTGGTGACTTGAAATATTGATAAGATATAAATATTCGTGCAAGGTATGCTTCTCTGCTTGTAAGCTCACATCAAAACTACCCGTACGATGATTATGCAAAACTGAAATGACTGAAGACTTTATACCGAGTGCTCATACACTCTGGAATCATGGGAAATGAAAAGTTAATGACAGGTTCATCAAGTCGTTATTTGGCCTCGAACTAGCTGTGGGGATATATTAATCGTTGTACCAATATCAGAAAATGGGTAAATGAAAAAAATTAAAAAATCTTCGTGACAGAACAGTCCTAAAAAATAACAGAACGGGAAACGCCTTTATGAGAATTCGAGGTACCAATTCAAAAGAGATAGATAATTTGAGGATAGTTGAAACTGAAATCAGAAGACAAAATTTTTTAGAAATTATTACAGAGAAAAATAATGCTGGAAAGGGTGTCATGAAGAAAGGGAAGAGAACGCATAACCACATGAAATTGCAATATTTCCAGAATCATGAAAGAAATTTCCAACGGAAAAATAAAGCATCCAAGAGTTACTGATATGAATTTTAGTGAAGTATAATCCAGAATTTTCATGTCCTTATTATATTGTTTGACTGGCGGTGATAATGGTTTGCATTTTTGTATTTGTATTGATGGGGGCAGATAACCGTGAGTTTGCTAACCATTTTTACTCTGTTATCATATTTTTTACATTTTTCAGTGTTCTCGCATATCTTGAAAACAGTAAATAATGATAATGACAATAATAATAGTATGACTAGTATATCACTAAAAAAAAAAATAAAATTACACAACGCTTCAGTCGAAGAAAGCATATTTTAAAAGATCATGGATGTTTTTTGATGTCGAAATTGAATCAAAAGTTTGATAAAAGTTATACTTAAAACTCACGTTAATAATAATAATAATAATAATATCGTCTTTATTATCTTCTAATACATTCAAAGAAAATTAATCAGGAAAGGAGCTAATGGCGGGTTGAAAAACCACATCACATTTTTCAGCGTACAAAATTCCTTTATTTTATTTTGGTCAAACGATTCCAAACCTTCTCTGTTACTTCCTTTAAAATTCCCTCCATTGTCACTATAAATCTCTTGCGGAAAACCTACCAAATTGTCGAAAAACATGAATGAAACCATCCGTGCTCAGGTCGTGTGCAATCTCTAAGTGAATTGCTCGTGTCACCATACAAGTGGTCCAAAATAATCAACTCCGGTTTTTATAAAAGGTCTCACATGTTCTACATGTTGAAAGCTGTCCCATAATCGGAGGTTTCGGCAAGGATTTCCTGTTCTTACACTTTTGGCAGTTTGCCCAGCAACTGCGGATAGCTTGTCGCATACGTGGTATCCAAAACTTTTATCTCATGCTATTGAATACAGTGTTTTGTCCATGGTGATTGAACTTCTCGTGATGATAAAATATAAGCTGTTTAGTAATTTTGTGTTTCGGGTCTAAAATTATCGGTTTTTGGAGTTTTTGTTCTTGTTTTACAATTTTGTATGAATCTATATATCCAAGTTATTGATCTCAATCATTTTTGCCACTTAGAGAATTTATTTGAATCAGTCGTAACTACATTTCCTTTATCGTTTATATCTACATGAACCAGTACATTATTTTCTTCCATGTCTTCGTTTTGTCCATTATTATTTGTACTTCAACAGGCCAAAATTCTGAAGTCATGTACAAAAATTCTGGTCCCTTTAACCACCTACAGTCAGTAGAAAAATCCATCTTCGAGTACTGCTTTGTTGCTTCATCTGCCACGTTTTCTTTTGTTCCAACATATCTCCAATCACAAGTATTCGTGAGCTCTTGAATTTCTCCTAAATGTTGCGCTACAAACATTTTGAAGCGTCGAGCTTCCGATCGAATCCAATATAATACTGTTTTCGAGTCAGTCCAATATATTGTATCATCAATTTTTAAGTTCAAAACGCTTTTTAAGCTGGAACCCAGCCGTGATCCAATTAATGCTGCCCGTAGTTCAAGTCTTGGTATAGATAGTGGTTTTATTGGTGATACTCTGGTTCGTGCATTCAAAAACCAAACTTTAATGCCATCTTTTCCAGACCATCTCAAATATGCGACACTTGCATACGCATTTTCAGAGGCATCACAGAAGATATGAAGCTGAATTTCAGAATCGGACCTATGCATTTCACAATATCGTCTTGGCAATTTAAAATCATCGACTTTTCTCAAATCTTGTATGAATTTCCCTCATTTGATAATCAATCTGTCTGGTATTTCGTCGTCCCATCCTATCTGACTTCTCCATGTATTCTGTAATATGATTTTACCTTGTATCAGAAAGTTTGCAAGAAATCCGAGGGGATCGAAGACTGACATGACGATCTTGAGTACTTCTCGTTTTGTCGGTCTTCTGTTACCTTCCAATAAATTTTGGTCAATTTTATGGAATTTTGTTTTGAATTGAAAGATATATTTTTTTGGGGTTCCACCATATACACAAAATTCTTTCCTCTGAAGAATTCAAATTTTCGTCAAATTTTTTGTGAAGATTGGCCAATAGTGAGTCATCTATGTCTTGAAATAAAATCGGGTTATTGGAAATCCAATTACATATAGTGAATCCACCTTTACTTATACATATATTACGTCCCTTATCAATTGTTTTGCCTCCTGGACACTATCTGCTCCCCCAAAATAATCATCCATATAATGATCACTGATCATGGCTTCGACCGCTACAGGATATTCTTCTTGGAATTCTTTGGCATTTTTGTTCTTGGCCTCTTGGGCTAAACACGGGCCACACGATGAACCAAAAAATGCCACATTTATTTTCCTATGTATAAAATTCTCTGTGCTGATCTGTTTTCTTTCCGGACATTTACTCTCAAAAACATTTCTTTGATGTCTGCTGAAAAAGCATATCTTTTGATTCTAAAATTCAGAAGAATTGTCTGAAGTGAATTGTACAAATCCGGTCCTGTCAGCAGAAAGTCGTTTAAGGAATTACCATTACTTTTCGAAAAGGCATCAAATACGATTCGTAATTTATTGGGTTTGTTTGGATTCATGACACCGAAGTGTGGCAAAAACCAGATTTTTCCGTCGTTATCTTCTGCATTAGAAATTTTCGATATATAATTTTTCTTAATCTTGTCTTCAAACTTTTCGCAATACATTCGACCAAATTCTCTAATGTCTTCTCTGGATAAAGATTGTCTTGAAGTAGGAAATGATTCCATTTTCCATTGTTCTTTAATCAGGTCATGGAGAATGTATAATTCATCTTTTTCTTTCAAATCCACAAAACAAACAAACTTCTTCATATCATCGTTACTATGATTTCCGTGAACTACCCAACCTAACAATGTTTTCGTGAGAGCGGGTCCATGCCAAGGCCCCGAAATTATTTTCTTGCTTACCAACAATGGCCAATTGTCTTGACCAATCAGAATTTTAGGACGTGAAAGATTTTTGATCGTTCGTACATGTCTCAAATAAAAATTCTAATTAGAATTTGACGATAATTTGAAAGTAACAATTCTTGAGTCATCCTGCTCTTCTGTCTGATTATTCGTCCATTGGATACACAAAGTTTTTTGAGGACCATCAAGATCCAAATCATCAGCGGGATCTTTATCAATTAAAATTATGGTACCAGCATCGTCCAAAAGAGCATATGTATCAATTTCTTTTTTGCCATTCGAAATAGAGACTGTTAACATTTTCAGTAACACTCGTTTATTTGATGAAATATGACAACTGGTTTCAATATCAGTGACTTGCGAAGTAGAATTTGTTTTTCTATTCTCTTCATTTTTATGTCGGTCGGTAGCCAAGCGGTTCGGCGTGGGTGCTTTGTTCACTCGCTCGAATTGACTGCCGCTTTGGTCGGTGGTTCAAGCCCTAGTCTGAACGATCGATCTTCACTTGCTATCGTCCAACCTGTGTTAGGAATCACACGTTAAAAGGTAAGACCTCGTTAGTCCTTAGCTCGCACAAGTTTCGACTTCGGATGGTTGTCGCTCGTAGGAGTGCGACAGCTGGTTAACGGAAAAAACAGATTTTTTTTATGTGAAAGTTCATGATTTACTCTCTTACATCCATCTACTGTACATATCTTTTTCCTTCTACAATTTTTCAAACCATGAAAAGGTGTCAGACAGGAAAAGAAAATTCTATTCTTTGTCGCAAATGACCATCTTTCATCATCGGAAAGCGACTTGAAAACATGACATGAAAATAAACCGTGAAATTGATCTTTACAGCAAATGCATATTTTGCCAACAAATTTTGTAGCTGAAGTGATATCTTTATTTCTGTAATTTTCTTTATTAACCTTGAATTCTGAAATTTGTGGAATTTGAAGTTGACAAGCTGCATTAGCTTTAGATCCTAACCATGAACAAAATTCAATAAGTTTATTTTTTACTGTTTTCTCAGTAATATATTCTACCCATTTCAATTTGTAAAAAGTCGGTAATTTATTCTGAAGTTCTTGTAATAGCAAAGGATTACATAAGTGTTCATTCTCCTTCAATGACTGGACAATATATACAACATTTTTAACTTCGTCTGAAAATGCTATGAAAATATATAATTTGTCTTCCTCAATTATTGGAAATTTTCTCAAACGATCGAGTAATAAAGAAATAATATGTTCAGATCGACCAAATCTATTTTTCAATAATTCTATTACTTTATCAACATTTTGCGGAAGTATTAATAATGCTTGTGTTATTTTTTTGGCAGGACTTTCAAGACATTTCTGTATCCTGCTGCTTTGATTATCCTCTTTTGAATAACCACACAAAGCAGTAGAATTTTCAAACTGGTGAATGAAATTGGGCCACTCTATAGGATCCCCATTAAAAATTGGCAAGTCTTTCGGAACACTCTGTCTAGTCAAAATTTTCTTTACGTCATTATTGTCAATTGATTGACTAGACATTTCACGTGAATTGAAATTTTTCCCAACGTCATTTTGACAGTTGTTTGCATTTTTAGGAATAGGATCTATTTCTGCGTGTGACAATGTAGAAAATGGTTCACATACCTGAGAACAGCAAGGCGTGCAATTTTTTGTGTCATTATTACCGTTCCAAGTGAACTCGTTTACCCATTTTTGAACATTCGAACCATTGTTAATCACTGACCCTGATCCACATGATGGAGACTCATCTTCCACTGATGCATCCGAAGATTCATATTCTATTTGTGACAACTTGAAGGCTAATTGTAAGTCGAGAATCTTTTGTTCTTTCTTTAATAATTTCTGCTCCAATTCTTTCTTCTTGATTTCTGCCTGAATCATCAATTCTTTTTTGACTTTTTCTGAACGGGCGCTACTAGTTTTGGACTTAATCGATTTCATTTCTTGAATGGAACCCTGCCGTGACATTTTCTTCTTGCTGTCTGCATGTGAGTACCTACAAGTGGAGTTTTTGTCATCAATGTCATTACTCTGCTCCAAATGTAAGCCACGAGAAGAAATGTTGTCTTGTTCCCTTTCACTACTGATGGGAATCGCTTCCATTTCCCCTTTTCCGCTAATCTCTCGCTTCTTCGACTTTCTGACATGTCTCAATAGGTTGATTCGGTAAAGGCGTAGAAGGATCAATTAATGTTGTGTTTTACCTGAAATATCTAAGTTAAATCCGGTCTCGAAGAACGAAATATTGAAATTCAATGTCAGTCAAAAAAGTTTTTTTTTATTCTCCTTGTTTTTGTTACAACAACTGAAATATAAACTAAATATAATTATATACAAGGTAAATGAGAGAGTAAACAAATAATAATGAATACAAATACTGAACATTTATTATATGAAAATAAAAGGCGAAGTTCAATTTACATGATGACAAGTCATCATTCAATTACTCCAGGTGCTACGAAGTCGGTGAAAGATGGTTGATTAGATCCGTTCTTTGAATGAAATATGAATTTCGGCAAGATCTGCGTTGTAATCACAATCCCTGAATATGTCTTTCGTGAAGTTTTGGAAGGCCAGATGAAGATCTCTTTGAAGTATTATACCAATTTGTTAATCTGAAATATCAAAAATTGACATGATTACTTTTTCAATTCTCGTATTGAATGTGAATATGGAGTTTTGGAGGTAGATTACTTTACCGTTTCCGAATAAATACAAGGTCATTTTAGGATTTACTTGTAAAGGCTCATTTGTGATGGGGATCACCTGCTACAGGACAAATATAATGAATATTACTGGAGTTATATTTCAACACCAAACCATTATTTTCAACACCTCGACACGTGTTACAATCATCAAGAGATCATCTTCAAGAGGAAGATTAATCTTCCACCAAGTGATCATCTCACTTGGTGGAAGATTATCTTCCACGAGGAAGATCAATCTTCCTCGTGGAAGATGATGATCACTAGGTGATTGTAACAAGTGTCGAGGTGGTAAAAATAATGGTTTGGTGTTGGGATAGAACCAGGGCCGCGCCGACCCCCCACAGCGCATGTGTATTTGTTAATTTTGACCGAAATAAATGTTCTCTAGATTTTATTTTCCTAAATAGGTAAAACTAGTTAGCTTCAGCTTGCCAATTACTGAGAAAAATAAAACATGAATTAAATTTTTACCTACCTACTTTATTTATGATGTTATATCTAATTGTATATTCAGATAATGATAACAAAATAGCTTACTTTTCTAATAATACTAATTTAACTATTACGTATGATATTTAAAAAAAAACAACAACAGTAAAATATGTAAGAATATAAACATACTCAAATTATATTTCCACTCTTATTTCCACTCTATATGGTCTAATATGGCCTCCTCTATGGATATTGTTGCTGAATTTGTTAATCTTTCCTGGCTCATTGTTGAGCGCAAGTAATTTTTTATAAGTTTTAATTTAGAAAAGGACGTTTTCGCGCTTACTACGGTAACTCGCATAGTTAGCAAAATTCGTAATGACAGCAAAAAGCTGTCAAATTGTTCAAATATATAAATTCGAGAATTTTCACCATATCATTATTAAATTTTTTGAAAAAAGACTGACACAACACAATTTCTTCACACAAATCATCGGCGTTAATATTCAATGAAGCATTTTCAGCTACTTCTCAATCGACTTTGATCTTGGTCATCACTTAGTTTAAATAAAAAATTGAACAGGTCATTGCGATTATTTAATAAATTGAATCTTCCGTCTAAGAGGATAAAGCTTGATCTAATATATAAAAAAAGAACATCAATTTTGAAAGTGGGAAGTCTCAGTATGGTATGTCCCTACTTTTCAACAATACTCTCAAGGGCATACACTTTTTCAAATGTTTTTGTCTGTAAATCTTTTAGTAGTTGGTTTTTGGTATAGTAATCTTCAAAATATAAATTGTTATCCATTAAAAAACTTTGTATTTCATCTTTCCTCGAATTTTTATTCGGTACTTTGATGAGCAGTCACGAATGAGGAAGCGTTGTCAAGAACTATTACACTATTCGCATCCAAATTTGGGATCAATGGTTTTCAAACCATTCCTCGAAAATATAAGTTTTCATGTTCTTATGATAGTCAACATTGCAGTCCTCAAGTTTTTTTCCACAAAATTTCAAAGAATTCGGAACCCATCCTTCACTTCCTCCGCAATGCACAATGATTAGTCACGATCCTTTTTTTTTGCAGGCATGTTAGGCGTACACATTCTCGAACCATCAGTCCACCCTTTCGTAACTATATCGTGAGTGTCATACCAAGTTTCGTCCAAATAGAAAATTTTCCGTTGTTCTTGTCTATATTTAGTTATTTGTTCTAAGTATTTGTTACACAATTCCACTATTCTTTTGCTTTCCATAACTGCTTGACGTTTGTTTATTATTCAAATCTGAATCCTAGTTTCTTTATCCAATTCTGAAGAGTTGTCACAGCAGCACACGTTATGGCCAAAATTATTCCATTTCTTCCTTATGATTTCAATTGTAGGAATCTCATCGCTTTTGTAACAGTCGTATACTGTTTCTTCAATGATTTTATTAGATGAACATCTAAAAGTTTTGGTAATCCTGTATCACATCGTGTCTTGCGTTCATAAGGTTTGTTTTTGACTAATTTACATATAGTTGAGAAAGGAATTTCGGCCAAATCTGATGTTGCTTGTAATAGTTTGTTTTCCTCGAAACCAAACTTGAGATGTAGATTCTTATATACGTTAAAACATACTCTCTGTGTTTCAATATTCAAATGCATCCGAATTTATCACACTCGTTATTACTATTAGTACTTGCCCAAGGATAGACCATTTCCAACATATAACAAAAATTTTAAGTAATTATAACAGCACCACTATCGAATTCCAACATTCAAATCGCGATCAGTTCCTGAACTGAACATTGACAACACGACGGCTCGTATTCTATTCGTCACCGTAACATGACTTCAAAATTTAATTTTATGACTCTTCAGCCAATCATAAAACACGGTTAGTAAAAATCATCCAATACGAACCACCAATTATTCAGTCCACGTGTACTAGTTGGCAGCAGCTTTATTTCTTTGTATTGATTTTTTTGGCCTTTGAGGGCGCCGACAGTTTAAGTATGGACAATACCAGTTACTTCGACTATACTAATCGTCAATACTCTCATCGATTTACCCAAAGATATCTGAGCCAAGTGGTTGACCCTTTTGTCTATATTTATGACCCCGACCAGTGGTGATTTTTCAAGAGTTACAGTGAACATGTTCTTAGCCGATGCGGGCAGTCTGTTCAGGGATTTCCGCTGGAAACTAATCCTAATTCAGATTCTCCTTGCCACGAGGATATACTGTTATTTTTTGTTTGTTCATATAAATTTTATTATTTGTAAACGCTGTGTCCGTCTGATTAATAATTCACCTACCACCAGTCCCGACACATACTTATTCTCCGAAGTTTTCTACATTGTTGGAAAAAACTGTGTTATATTTTTAGGAATGATTAATTTTTGAGAAAGAAAGTTTTTGGCTTTCTACTATTCCATCTTGATAAAAAAGTCTGGAAATCTTCCAAATGAAGGAAGGAAGCAATCAATTTGAAAATAAGTAACTATACATGGATGTGTAGATCATGCGGCGAAACATCGGTGTCTACCAGCGAGGACGACAGTGTTCCATGTAAGTGTAATTTGTTACCATTCATTTAAAGTAGAACTCTTGTGATTGATATCTGATTTTATTCCATAACGAATGTTTGGAATAAAAACTGAGTAGAGAAAAGTATCTTATGTATAATTCAGTGTTCATATAAAAGTATTTGTTTCGAAAGAATTTTTTTATTCTTTCGTGTAATTCAAAGTTTATATGAAAGTGACAGGAGGGATTTCTTCCAGTTTGTGTCTGAAAGTTGCTTCTTTGCATGATCTACACATCCATGTATATTTACTTATTTTCAAATTGATTACTTCCTTTCTTTCTTTGGAAGATTGCCACATTTTTTTATGGGGATGGAGTAGAAGAAAGCCAAAAACTTTCTTTCTCAAAAATTATCAACTATTTTTGATGTGTTATTTATTTGGGATTGGTTACTAAGAAGCAATCTCACTGTTATCCAATTAATGTTCATTACCCATAGTTATTGTTTATGGGTTTCGATAAGATAACATGTTCGGTTGTATATTGAATCTATTTTGAATTTCAGTAGAGTTTGTTGGCTCATTGAAAGAAGGTGCTTCATCACCGTTAAATTATTGGTTCATTTCCAAACATGTTTGATCTGTCTGAAGGTGACAAAAAGTTTGCAGAAGAGAACCTGAACGAAACGAAAATTATCAGAGAGCATTGTCTCTCAGAAATCAAAAAATGGTTGCAAGAGGAAAATCAAAATTTACATGCCCGACTGGAAGATGTATATTTACTTCCGTTTCTGCGTGGCTGCAAATTCGATTTGGAAAAAACAAAGAAGAAGTTGAAAAACTATTATGCAATGCGAAGGGATATTCCAGAATGGTTTGAAAATAGAGATCCACAGCTAGATACAATGCAAGAGTTGATCAAATTGGGAATATTTGTTCCCTTGCGAAAGACCCATAAAAACATGTTAGTTGTTATTATTAGGGTAGCCGCACACAATCCATTACTGCATAAACAGGATGACGTTTTCAAGGCCGGAAATATGATGTTGGACGTCGCCTCAATGGAAAATGTCATTTCTGCTCAAATTTATGGAGTGGTTTCGATTTTCGATATGGCAGGGATAAGTTCGAATCATGGCAAACAGATGACACCAGGAATGATAAAAAAGGCCGTGTTCAGCTGGCAGAACTACCATTGTAAACCAAAGCAGCTCGAATTCATCAATGCTCCGGTTTTCATAGGAGTCGTTTTGAATATATTCAAGAGTTTCATGTCCAAAAAAATGAGAGATAGGGTAAGAGTACATTTCAATGGGATTGAGTCTTTATATGAAGCTGTCGATAAGGATATTTTGCCAGTGGACTACGGAGGAAATGGTGAAACTATGTCAGAATTGATTAAGTACTGGAACACCAAGTTTTTGAGTTATCGAGACTGGTTTCTAAATGATGAACAATTCAAAGCCGAGTAAACCTATCTTTTCTTTTCGGTGTCTAGCAAATCAATTGATGATTTCGGATTTCTCATCAGTGGTCTGCAGGTTTTTTACCTGGCGTTTCATCTGCAACTGCGGCAGACATTGTCAAAGGCGATAAGACAATGCTTGAAGTGATCTACCCAGCAGCAATACGGAAAAGTGGTTTTAAGTTAATGTATTTATTTCGGAAATCGGACGTCCGCTTTTTGTACCTGCTCGGTCTGACTCAACTTGAATTATTAGAAGAATATGTGTGCTCGATATTTTATCGATACTCAAGCTCTACATTTTATTTAGGACGTGTTCCACTACATGGTACATCAGTTGAAATGGTAGGCAAACTATTCTATAATGAATTGAAGGGGTTATATTTTTAGGAGTGATTAATATTTTTTTTTTGGGAAAGAAAGTTTTTGGCTTTCTACTACTCCATCTGATACAAAAAAAGGGATGAGAGAATCTTCCGAAGAAAGGAAGGAAGTAATTAATTTGAAACTCTATTCAATTTATCACAAACCGTCCTATACGGATATTACGATACATTACGATTCTACCCATCCGTATCAACACAAAGTATCAGCTTATAATAGCATGATTCATAGATTAGTCAATGTTCCTCTTTCAATAGATAATTTTGATAAAGAACTCAATATCATCAAGCAAATTGCGGTAAACAATGGGTTTAAAGCCGAATTAATAAACAAAATACTTGCCAAGAAAGTCTACACAAAAGCGATGCGAGACGTTTTTCCCATTGATAAGGTAGATAATCAAAATTATAGAGCTTTAACCTATTTTGGACAACCAACGGAAAAAGTGGCTTCATTTTTGAGAAATAGAGATATTAAAATTGCATATAGAACAAGTAATACGTTGGGAAAGCTAGTTAAAAATAATAAAGATAAGACATCTAAATTCGAGAAATCAGGGGTATATAAATTAAAGTGTGGAACGTGCCCTAAGGTATATATTGGTCAAACTGGCAGGACATTTAGGAATCGAATCCAGGAACATCATAAGAGCTATGTAAACAAGAAAACAAATTCAACGTATTCAAATCATCTTCTAGAAGAAAATCACATCTTTAATGAAGAATTCGAAATTTTGCACATTGAAAATAAAGGTTTCAAACTGAATCATTTAGAAGCAATGGAAATTAATAAACTTAAAAATTCAAATATTCTAATGAATGACCAATTAGATTTGAATAGATCACCATTATTGAACTTGTTTTCTTAAAAACCCATAAAGAATTATTATTGATGTAGATGGTAGGCAATTTGCTTTAGGTAAGCATAATCGAGCAGGTATGTGATGTAGAGATTCAGGTAATTTCTTACAGGTAGTCTCGATTGTGGTTACCTGTAGTATATAAATATGAATGTAAGGATGCTTGGATGTATTAATCATTTGAAAAAGCTAATGTTTTAGCGAAACATGTTATGATTATTTTCAATAAAGTTAGTGGAGATCAAATCGTTTAAGTGTAGTTTGTGAAACTATACATGAATGTGTAGATCATGCAAAGAAGTAACTTTCAGACACAAACTGAAAGAAAGTCCTCCTGAAACAGCTACTTTCATATAAACATTGAATTACACGAAAGAAAATAATTCTTTCGAAACAAATACTTCTATATGAACACTGAATTATACAGAAGATACTTTTCTCTACTCAGTTTGTATTTCAAACATTTGTTGTGGAATAAGAATCAGATATCATTCACATGAGTTCTACTTTGAATGAATGGTAATAAATTGTACTCACATAGAATATTGTCACCCTCACTGGTATACACCGATGTTTCGCCTTAAGACACTTGCCCTAAGGCTCTTCAGTACCAAATTGGATAACATTATAGAAAATACACACACTTCATTCATGAATTACGATTTTGAATGTCACGGAATAAGCTTGATCTGCTTATGTCATCGATGACATCGTAATGACATTCATTCACCTATTTGATTTAATCCCAGCCAAGAGGAATCTTATTTGAATTGAAGGGGTTATATTTTTAGGAGTGATTAATTTTTTTTTTTTGGGAAAGAAAGTTTTTGGCTTTCTACTACTCCATCTGATACAAAAAAAGGGATGAGAGAATCTTCCAAAGAAAGGAAGGAAGTAATCAATTTGAAACTCTATACATGAATGTGTAGATCATGCAAAGAAGTAACTTTCAGACACAAACTGATGATCTACACATTCATGTATAGAGTTTCAAATTGATTACTTCCTTCCTTTCTTTGGAAGATTCTCTCATCCTTTTTTTTTGTATCAGATGGAGTAGTAGAAAGCCAAAAACTTTCTTTCCCAAAAAAAATTAATCACTCCTAAAAATATAACCCCTTCAATTCAAATAAGATTCCTCTTGGCTGGGATTAAATCAAATAGGTGAATGAATGTCATTACGATGTCATCGATGACATAAGCAGATCAAGCTTATTCCGTGACATTCAAAATCGTAATTCATGAATGAAGTGTGTGTATTTTCTATAATGTTATCCAATTTGGTACTGAAGAGCCTTAGGGCAAGTGTCTTAAGGCGAAACATCGGTGTATACCAGTGAGGGTGACAATATTCTATGTGAGTACAATTTATTACCATTCATTCAAAGTAGAACTCATGTGAATGATATCTGATTCTTATTCCACAACAAATGTTTGAAATACAAACTGAGTAGAGAAAAGTATCTTCTGTATAATTCAGTGTTCATATAGAAGTATTTGTTTCGAAAGAATTATTTTCTTTCGTGTAATTCAATGTTTATATGAAAGTAGCTGTTTCAGGAGGACTTTCTTTCAGTTTGTGTCTGAAAGTTACTTCTTTGCATGATCTACACATTCATGTATAGAGTTTCAAATTGATTACTTCCTTCCTTTCTTTGGAAGATTCTCTCATCCCTTTTTTTTGTATCAGATGGAGTAGTAGAAAGCCAAAAACTCTTATTCTATAATGTATTTTGTATAACAGTAGGTTATCACAAAACTCAATTGGATGCATGATTATTTTTAGTAAAACGGGTAGATTTTGAAAAACCAATTATAGTACTATATTACTTCTAGAAAAACAAGTAATTTATCAATATGTTGATAAACTTTGTTCATGTTTATTGATTTTCAGAAATGTTTAATTTTTGTCCTTTATTTTCTGTATGTAATATATCCATGTTCAAATCGTCGTTGTTCTCTAAAAGGACCTTATTATTGGTATTATGTGAATATTCTCACAGAGTTTTATGTTTCCCATACAAATGCAAGATGAAATTCTCAAATGCAAATGGAATTGAGCAAAAATTTACACATCTCTCAAAATAGATAGCTGGAATTCGAAAGTTTACCAATCAAATTACTGTGAATCTTGGATTTCTATGTTGAACATATTGAAGAAAGATGAAGGGGTAACCGGAATTTGTTCATTCAATCTTTTTGTTTCCGAAAAAGAAATTCACGATTTGATTTCAGGCAATTTTGGAAAATTTTGTTTAGTATTTCGGTAATAAATTTCAAGTCAAGATTTGTTTTCTTCACAAAGATAATTGTTATATTACAGAAGTACATACTCACTGAAGCTCAAACCTTTGTGGCGTAGAATAAATCCAAAACAATCTTTTCCTAATCACCAGAAATGCAATACTCTTCTCGTCGCGCAAAATTTCTACAAAACTCAAGAGATATACAAAAAACGACATAGGATAGTATATTCTTTGCAACTGTTAACCACAATAATATGCGCTTCGTGGTGAAACCCTTGAGAATATTTCAAATCACATGGATATAGGTAAGTGTTTATTATTACCATGTATTTCAGAGATTGAACGTTTCCATATCTCTGTGGAAAATATCATGGAAAAACAAGCTTAGGTCTTATGTCAGTGATTAGAGAATCGAGTCCCAGGAGTATACTTGTAGTTCTTTCTACAGCGGAACCACGAGAGGATGCTAAGATGCTTAAAATCGTGCGAATCAGGCCGAGCAGGTAGGAACTCAAGCGAACGTCTGACTTGCGGTCCCATTATGAATACCAACATATCAAGAACACTTTTCAGTTTGTCTATCGTACGTAAACCATTTGCGCATCGCTTTCGATAAAGTCTGCTGCTGTTGCAGGCCAAAAAACCTGTAGATCACAAATGAGAAACCCGATAACTTAAAAACTTCTATCATATTGCAACATTTTATTCAATTATTGTATTCTGACGTTATGCTGAATTTATGTGTTCCTAGGATTCTTTTTTCAGTTCATTGGAAATATACAGTAGGTATCTAATGTGACATTTTATTGTGATTCATTATCAACATCAAGGCACAGGCACAGCTCTGAGAGCGCCCTAAGAATTTTCCTGTAGTGTTTGTGTTTTGTCCTTAAAGAAAAGAGAATGATTCACACATAGTTCATAAAATTCAAATTTCTTTCGATTCTTAGATAATATGTTTGGAATATTCTTTATTTCTTTTCAGTATCTCCTCTGTATGTTTTAAAGTAAATCTAATGAAAATCATTTCAACCTGATGCAGACTACAAACTGCACTTTTTACTTCATCAATGAAGTGATAGATCATGAAACATGGAAATTGAAACTTTCTATGTTTTTACCACATTTATTTATTACGTTACTGCTGTTTCGGCCTATAAGGACATACGTTAAACTAAAAATGATCGATTTCATTAGCCCTTATATAACACCAGTGTAGGTAATAACAGAGGTATTTAACCTAATTGATTACCTGAATTTTATTTATCTGTGACAATCTAGATACGCTAATTTGAAAACCGGTGAGTAAACTAGACCGATTTGATCATTTAACAGGTTGCACCCGCAATGGTTACATCTATCAATCCATTGAAGTGATACATATCAAAAAGATAGATAAGGTGTCCCAACTGTGAACATTAAAAATATTTTCTCCTCCTCCCTCTTCAGTTCTCTCAAAAATTATTGCCTCGGACACGACATTATGAAAAATAATATTTACTTGATAAGATTGGAAGAAGTCACCAATTATGTCAGATCTATCCAAATTTGGTATGAGTGTCTCAAACATAAATAATAAATTTTTGACTGGAATAACCACACATCTGCCCATTGATTCCTCCAAAATATCACCATAGGCTATAAAACAACGTAACTATTACATCGCACAATATATGCTAAAATCCGCTCTGCTCATGGTCTTAAAATATACAAAAATTGCAATGATATAGCATGCCACTGTGTCTAATGATTCTAGAATGCCAGACCACCACTCGACTCCATGCAAAACAAAACCAAAATTCCTCTATTTTCCATTTTCGTTATAACACTAGTGAAATCTATTTACAATGAATACAGAAACATACGGAAGTCAGGGGAGGGTAGAAAGGTGGATAGGTATGAAAAGGGGGGAATGGCTGAAGGATGACTCAACTGTTTTGCTCAGAAAGACGACAAAAAACACGCCATCATAGAGTCCCACGATTGGACAGTAAGAGGCGCCTCTGCTGGTGTTGGCGGGTGGCTCCCTACTCAACAGTTTCACTCCAGCCTCTGTCTATGCCATCTCGCTTCCTGCCGAAGCTTACGCGAGAGTTATCCTTGCGTTTCGATTTCGATATGCCCACGCTAATGTTAGAGTTGCCTGGAACCCCCTGGAAAAAGTTAATGAAAAACAGGTAAGAGTAATTCGTTGATCACGCTAAGGCGTGAATTGTCTTATCCAAATTTTTCCATGAACCAAGTGCCATCGCGTTCGCGCCATTCGCGGAAGATATCTAATGAATCATAGATCAGCCCGTGTTTACGGGGCTTGCCAGCGTGCTTTTTGCCAGAAAGAATTTGAAATATTTCTGAGACAGTCTCTTGTTATGTTCAGTGACTGTCTCAACTTCAGCCAGATCTAACAGATCAACCAATGAAATGTATCTTTCACTATTCGTGCAAATACTGAGCACCTTATTCTGCATCTTGTCGAGTCTCCGTAGCTACAGAATATGGGACAGACGTACAACATAGCTGGTCTTATTTAATTGTTTATAAATAAGCAACTTATTGTCAACACTGAGCTTGGAGTTCCGTGCAATGAGCGGATACTTGCGTTTTACAGGCGCAGCCGTTCGTTGGATCGCCACGCTCAAGTGTTCCTGTAAATTCAGGCGTCTATCCAGAATAACACACAGATATCGCGCGCTTCTCTGCTCATCTCCGCTTTTGCCTTCGATTCGCAACTTCTCGAAGATCTTTACGCTGGAAATTTCTTCGTGAAGTTGACGAGCTCAGTTTTCGATGTGTTCATCTCAATTTGGTTCATGTTAAAGCACGCCACGACCATCCTGTCGAGGTGGATCTGCAGTTGCTTCTTAACCACCTCACTTGAGAACGAGTGTGCCTAAATTGCGGTATCGTCCGCGAAGATACCCAGTACCTACATTTGTTCCCTAGAACATGGGAAAATCTTGCGTGTACAAATTGGGCCAAATTGGACACTTCTGAAGGAAAACTCCTGTTTCCAAACTAGATAGATGAAAACTGATGGCTGTTTCTGAGGGTAAAATTTTAGGACAAACTTAATGATGAAAACCGCATATCGATATCCATCATCTCGACTTCTCTGCTCCACAATAGAATGAGGATTCGTCTGTCCAAATACGATTTAATGAAAAATCATGCACTTGGTTACAACTTTCCAGGAACCACTGGCAAAAAGCCATGCGGCGTTCAAAAGCTCCTGGTCTGAGTTGATGAACTCTTCTTGTCCTGTATTGTTTGAATTTGTATTTTGTTCAAAATCCTCCTAATGTTACTTCTTGGTAGGCCTGTTGATATTTCCAAATTTCGCGTTGACGTTTTACGATTATTTTCAACAGCTCCTACAATGACTATTTCTTCCAACAAAAACCACTGATTGAAGAACGTCTTCACTGCTTGAATCAAAATTTAATAGCAACTAGTAAAGATTTTCATTTTGTTTTATCGTCCCATCGTCCAAAGCCTACTTGATCAAAGTGTACGTTTCAAAGTCTATATAAAAAAACCTAAAAGATCTGTATTTCAAGGGTGCTACATTTTTGGAAAGGTAATTTTAAGCTCTATTGATATATGCAGGAATATACAAGGTGTCTCATTGAAAAAATAGTTTTCCATCAATAACTATTGATATCTCATTTGAAAAAATATGTTTTTTACACCATTGAATTCTACTCAAAAAAATTGCTTCGAAATTGTTTTCATAAAAATAAGAAATTTTCATCATGGAAAAAGTTAAAGCAACTTTTCAAAAAACGTGCTGTAACTCGGAATCGATGATGAACATCGATATGCGGTTTTTACCATTGAGTTGATCATTAAATTTGATCGTCAGACACAGTCATCAGTTTCCTTTTTAAAGTGTCTAATTTGGCCCGCTCTGTATAATGAGTACGGACACCTGCTTCAATTGGATAGTGTGCATATGTGGTTTGGTGCACTCTAACACGAAAAGCTTGGTTGCTCAGACAGGATTCAAAATTCTAATAACGAATGAAGGCATGCCTGCCGACCACATTTCGGTGACCAACTTTTTCATCCATACGTTGTCAAAGGCTTTCTGATTGTCCAGCAGAATCATAACTGTATTCTTTCCCAGATGGAAAGATTCCTTTATCCCGTGAACAACTCGGTCAACTGCGAGTTAGTAAACCACTCTAATAGGGTCTGCTCCGTCACGGTCAGAACAGGTCTATTCCTGACCATATCGGTGATCCTGGTGGAATTTTCATGCTCGATACAATCGTCGGATTTTACACGGTTGACCCCGCAAAGTATTTCCCGAACAACTGAGCCTATTGGTAGTCCACCATTTACATTGGTGGTTTTTCTCCTTCATGAGTTCAACAATGTCCATTGGAAAAATACCTCGATGCCCTTTCACCATGATTTTCCTAGATTTTTAAATGTTTCACACGAACTGCTCACAGACCATATTGAGATCATCTCTCGATATGCTGCTTTTTATAATCGATCTGAACTCCCCCTAGTCGGTGCTCTGGTAGTCACACCTTAGTCTCCTAGCTCTCGGATTATCTCTAGTAAGACTAAAGAGCACCGGACAGTACTCAGCTCGTCCACTGTGTCCTTGACGTTTTTGTTGAGGACAAGGTCAATCGTGGTAAGCAACGAACTATTCCAAGGATAGTGGGTCGGCTCATCTGGAAACTCGAATTTAATATTGTTGTATTCCCACAGAGTCCTCCCATTGACGTTAGGTCGATTGTGGCAGTACTACTCGCGCCACTACCAACACCTTATTGCCAATGCTCAACAAATTGTCCAAATCGTGCAGAGCGAAGTGTTATATTCTGCAGAGTACTATCAGCGAGTTTAACACCTACGTGTTCAATGTTACTACGTTGCTGTTATATTATGTCGAAAGTACATTATCTATGAATTGATTATATTATGTAGTTCACGCGGATGAAGTCGGGAGCAAAATTTATCTTGGGATCGAACTATTTTGCAGCAAATGTACAGGTTAGCAAATTGTTCTCAGTAAACATTGCTCTTGTAATCTTGTAGGAAGATCAATCATTTACGACAAAAAATGCTTGTAGGTGGGGTCTCCCAGAAATAAATCTCGAATAGATCAACCATTTTCGACAAAAAATTTCAACCTCCACCCTTCGTGTATGAAAAAAAATTTCACATTACCCATAAAATTAAAAGTAAAATTTGCAGATCAGCAGAAATTCTAGCAGATCGGTTCTCACAGATATGATTTTCGACCAGAATAATCACTCCTGACCTGCAAGAATTTCTGCCGACCTGCAAAATTTATTTTCAATTTTATGAAAAATGTTTCATAGACAAAGGGTGGGAGTTGACTTTTTTCTGGGCAAAAATGAATAATCTGGTCGAGATTCATGTCTGGGGGACCCAACCTGCAAGAATTTCTGCTGACCTGCAAGATTACAAGAGAAATGTTTATTGAGAACAATTTGCACACCTACAAAATACTCAAACCACCTTTCTGAAGGTAAATTCGAATGAAAAATCAATCGGAAACTTATTTTGATTTATCTGAATCAAGAATTTTCAGACTATTTGTTAGACTATAAAATTACGTTTTTTACGATATATAATCGAGGTATGATAATTTCAAATAAATAAATTGAAAGAAGCATTTTAGATTTGGCATGAACATCGAAACTTTATAAAATAAATTTCATCATTTTCTGGGTGAACTGTATTTTCCAATTTTTTTATAGTTGATGATTAAAGTAATGATAACCAACGTTTTTTTGAAGGTGATTGACAATGTTTCATGATGAATTTCATTAGTTTGAACTTCCATTGTCTGATATTATATAAAATGATTTGAAATCCCTGAAATTACTGAAAAAGAAGAATTAAAATAAAAAAAAAATAATAAAAATGAATAGCTGAAAAAAACAATTTTATTAAGCAAAAAACCTGAAATGAAATAATAGTGGAATAAAATACAAATAAAATTGAACAAATTGAACGGAAAATAAATAAAATTAAATTAAAAAGTTAAGAGATTCCAAGCCAAGTTAATTCACGACGTTTCGATTGTTAATATCCACAATCGTTTTCTGGTGGTGACTGGACCGATTCCTCCGTGAGCTGACTATTTATAGGTTATTTCAGTACTTTTACTTATCTCTGCTTTTCTTTTTCCGCTTCACTGGTTTAGTGGGAGATGACCGTTTGGCGGGAGTTGGCGATTTTTCGCTTGATTATGGATTTCTATATGTTGTGTATCTCTACGCTAGCTTGACTGAATACATTGTTGGATAACATGTATGCGCATCTTTGAATTTCCTCCTAAACCAATGTTCCTCTTTGTATTTGATCTCAGCTTGGGACCATTCGATGTTATGTTGATGGGTCTAAACATGATCTGATATTCCTGATTTTCTGGTTTCCCCTCGCTGTGTGTGTTTCTTGTGCTCGACAATGCGAATATCCAATGGCCTCTTAGTTTCACCGATATATGATTTTCCGCACTCACAGGATTTAAAATCTGTTTAAAAAAAATTCTTGGAATCACAGTTCTCGTTTGGTGGCCTGGTTTTCGTGAGGCGGATACGGATAGTGTTTCCGAATCTGAAGCAGGTTCTGATGTTGTATTTGGATGCAATTTTTGGTATCTTTTCCGATAATCCTCTGATGTAGGGAAGTGCAAGCACTGGTTGTGACAATGGAAGTCCGAACTAATGAAATTCATAATGATAACCAATGAATTATCGGATAACTGTCCACAATTAGAAAAAATCGTCGCGTAATGTTTCAAAAACATTATGCACTGTATATAGAACTGAGAGAAATGTTCGTTTTGGAAATGTTAATTGTGAACAGATTTTGAATAAATACACAAATAAATACCCGTGACTGTTATAGAAGTAATCAACTATAAAAATTAATCACTAGTAAAAAATATAACCCCTTCAATTTAATCAACTATACTTCTTTCATTTTTCTATATCATTTCGACGCAGGTCGAAATACTTCAATTTAAGACAGTGCCAACTGAGAAATTTTGTAGATAGATTTCTCATTTCTTTTGTATGTATTTATTTGTAGCAAACATATGCATATTTTCAAAACCTGTGTATGAAATGATTCATACTAAATGGTTATCCTTTATCCGTTTTAAGAAATGTTTATAATATTTTTAAATATCATTCATTAAGAATATCTTTTTGTTCTACCAATATAAACAACTATCATATCGTCGGTTAATGATGATGGGAAATTAACAGCACTGATTAGTCTTTGACCTTTCGTTCAATTCGTGAAATGGCTCGTCATTTATTGACAAAGACACATCTCAGATAATTCGGTACAGTATATGTAACAATTTTTGGCTTTTCCATCGAACAACGTTTGAAAAATCCAAAAGGGACCATGAAAATCGAAATATCCAGGATAGAGATTATGACTATAGTCTGCCCAGAAATATATATTATTCTTGAAAAATCTCATTCATAACAAACAAAATAACAAATCAACTACTACAAATGTGAAAATTTGTCCAGTAGTAACCAAGACATTCTACAACAAATAAGTATTCAATTGAAAAAAAACATTGATATATTTTCCTTTGAATTATACCGTCAACAGACACACTGCACCCATCAATAGGACCGACTTGACTTTTTCCATAGAAAGAAAATATTATATTGAAGGTCATCATGGAGGCCATGATCTTAGTCTCAGAGATAACCTTCAGTTTACTTCGAGAGCGCAATGAATGAAAAACTATACAACATGGAAGCTAGTTGTTCGGGAACCGTGAAGCGTCCGAAACTGTCAGCATTAAATGGGTATAAATGAAGAAACAATTGTTATGAATGTTCATAATTCTTCAAGAATACAATATCCGTCCAGAATAAAAAGACTAGAACATGAAAACCCAAAATGATGTCTCTCAGTATAGCCACACTTTTCTACTTACTGAAAATAGCCGAAAGCCGAAACGTCGAACAATTTGATATTATCAGTGTCATAAATGATAATATCAAATTGATTTTCATCAAAAGATGAATTATAACTACTAATTATAAGATTTTTATTTGAATAGGTTGGATAAAGAAAATGGATAATCTTTGAAACGTCACCAGATGATAAAAATTTACTTTTATATGTAAAATTTTATAAATTCAAGTTATAGATTTTTTTTCAAAAGCTGATTTATCAAATGCAGTAATGTTTTGCCCTTTCTTCATTTGTACTTATTTTTAAATTCAATATTTTGATTATTTTATAGATCTGTAGAAGGTAGCGATCCTAAATTAAAAAACTATCTGAAATATAAATTGTTCTTATCGAAATGGAAAATTCAAAGAAATTTAGTTTTTACGATATTTCAATTATCTTTGCATCATACAGAATATATCATGAGTTTACAAAAGTTTTTTGTAAACTCATTTTTTCTTGATAAAAATTAAAAAATATTTAGGTAACTAACAATTATAAAAACTGCTTGATTTTTTTATACAGGGTGGCCCACCACAATAGCCTCGGTATTTCTACGAGAAATGAAGAGAGTTAGGGAAAAACTCTCAGCACAGTTATATGTGGGTCCATGAGGAGCATTTCCCAAAATTATTTTGAAATATATAGAGTGACTCCCAAAAAAGTTACATACCAAAGTTATATTTTTTCTTATGGAACACCCTATATTTTTTATATTTTTAGATACTACAGACAAAATAAAGGTGAGTTACTATTATATCAACCATACTTGAAACTGACCGTTTCTGAGAAATTTAAAAATACAGACTATAATTTCAAAATTTTTTTCAGCCTGTAACGTGTAACGAGCTGCTCGTAATTAAATGTACTGCTTAGCTCAAAGGTTAAAGTTAACTACCACATGAAATTTTTAATGCATTATTCAGAGTGGCGAAAAAATTTGCCTCAAAATTTAGACACACATTTTATTAAATAACTTCTTAAAGTTGGATGGAACACCCATATTTAGTGGCGTAATTTGACACAGAAGTAGATTTCCTTTAAAACTATATTGAGGTTTGTTATACCTATCTACTCTGCTTTTTACACAAAAGGCGTATTTATATTTTGCTTATAAGTAATTTTTTTATCTTTGAAATGGAACACGCTGTATTGTGATGAAAAGCGTTTCAAAAACCTTTTTATTAAAGAATACGTAGATTCGTTAAAAGAACAAGTTTAAATTTTTGAAAATAAGGTTTATCTAAAGTAAAATGTAGGCAAATGTAAAAACTCAAATTTATTGATATTTCTGAAATATTAAAAAGCATTTATCAAAATAAGAGTACTCATATGCCCAAAGGTCTCCTAACAGGTGTCATCCTAACAAGCGTTCATTGGAAAAGTTGTTGCAGCTTTTCCCATGAACAGGCAGTGTATCTTATAATATGCAAGAACGGCAAAAACCGGTTACTGGAAATAAAGAAAATGGATATTTAGTGATGTTATCTCTAATTGAACACCCTCACACAAGTCAATGAAAAATATGTGAAACAACTGGAATAAGCAGTCAGAGTATCCAAAGAATACAAATTCCACCCGTATCGCATTCAACTGCATCAACAGGTTTTTGAAGAAGATTATGATCGACGACTGAATTTTCGTTTATGGGTTTTACAAAAGTTTGGTGATGAAGAAAATTTTTTTGATTAAGTGCTTTTTTCACAACTTTCACTACTACAGTGACGAAAACCCTAATATTTTTAGAACCCTTGATCGCTAGCACAGATGGTCGGTTAATGTGTGGGGTGGAATAATTGGAACGCAAGTAGTAGGTCAACCCCACCAAAACTGTATTAATCCCCTTCACCAAGAGAAGGAAATTGGACGATCTAACGCCACTTTCCCTCAATGGTGTGGTCATTCCATTTGGAACGGAGGTGAAATATCTTGGCATTGTCCTTGATAAAAGACTCACCTGGAACGCTCATTTGGAAAAAGTTTTACACAAAGCCAGAGTGTCTCTATGGACATGTCGAAGGATTTGTGGTAAAACTTGGGGTTGAGGTCCCAAACAAATCCATTAGATTTATGTGATGATTGTTAGACCAATGATCACGTATGGTGCAATTACTTGGTGGCCGAAGGCTTTACAGAAAACGGCCCAAGCGAAGCTCTCTGGCTTACAGAGACAGGCTTGTCTGGCTATCAGTGGTGCCATCAGTACCACACCATCAGCGGCCATGAAGATCATTCTAGATCTACCTCCTCTCCACATTTTTCTGGAAAGAGAGGCTAGATGCATACAGACTTGTGCATATTGCCAATTGCACGAATCAACTCAATGCAGATTTCAACAGACTGTTGGTTGACATTGGAAGTCACAACATTCTGGAAATGACCTCTGACTTTATGCCTCCAACTGACAACTACGAACGGCCTCATAAAGTACTATTACCGAGTAGAGAGGAATGGATTTTGCGGGAGAAAGAAATATTAAGAGCAGATAGTTGTTGGTTCAAAGATGGATCAAAAACACCTTCCGGTTCTGGTGCAGCTATTTTCAGTCGCAGACCCAGGACAGAGTTATCTACCAGCCTAGGAACTTATGCGACTGTATTTCAAGCGAAAATTTACGCTATTGAATTGTGTGCGGAGAGATTGGATAAATCCAACCTCACTCACAAATCAATAAAAATATTCCCGGACAGTCAAGCGGCGTTGGAAGCTCTTAGCCACCGAGCAATGTCTAAATTGGTAGCAAACTGCCAAAAAAGACTCTCCTCAATAGAAAGACTAAACAGATTGTCTCTGGTCTGGATTCCTTGCCATACTGGCCTGGAAGGCAATGAAGCTGCTGACTCTCTTGAGGTGTCCCACGGTGGCCTTCGATAAGGTTTTGGAAGGTGCAGCGACATTACTGTCTTCAACCTTCTTGGGGTTCCCTCCATGGAGGTGCACAAGTGAGGGAGCTTTCCTGCAGGGGCAGCCGGTTCCTTGCCTTTATTCAAGGCGGAGCTCTTGGAGGTGCTGTTGGAGGTGGAGTGGGGAAGGAGGAGAGTGTACTTATAGTTGCTGCCACTCCTGCCTCCTTTGCTCTCTTTCTCCTTTTGTCATGGCCTTTCTATTACATCACGAGGTGATCTGCTATGTCCAGCCTCATTACAAGCGGTAGATTGGGGTGGACATTTCTGTCCATCCCCAGCCACCGCCTCAGATTGAGGTGAGCACTTCTGTCCAGCCTCGGGATTGGTTTTTGTTTTTGTTGTTTCTGTTTTTGTGTTGTTTCATTCATATGTGTTCCCACGAGTAGCAAGGGAAGAGATGGTCACCTCTGGCAGAGCCCCGCATTACCAGAGGTAGGCTGATTAAAATGCGGTTTCGCCCAGTTCCCCAAGGGGATCGTTCGTAACCTTATATCACCCTGCGGCCATTCAGCTGTCGGTACGATTCCTTACACCTTAGCTTGGATAGGCTGGTCCACGGTGGCATGTTTTGCAAAGGCTTTTGGGGAGTTTTAGTTCCCCTCGCCCAGTTTTCTGGGTTTTTAACGTTCCATAATTTTGAAAATATTTAGATGTATAGTATTTACGAAGTCAATTCGAATGGCATAAAAACTAAATAGTTACCGAACGTCGGCAGTTTCTTTGTATGGCATGGGAGGCGTGGAAATGCATTCGAGGTCTAATCATTATTTTTATGTGGGAGGATGTGTTATATGGTATTACCTAGTAAATTTATCAGACCAGCTACATTAGTCTTTCATTTAGCTGTTCGGATTGACTTCGTATTCAATTGGAGAATACCTGTTATGTTAATTGAAAATGATACAGTGTGTCTCACTTCTCATGGAAACACTCCCGTATCTTCCGTAATATTCGAGGTAGAACGATGAAACTCTCTGGACTGATGGAAATGCTCAAAATGCACTTACCACCTGAATAGGGTTGGCCAAAGTGACATACACTGTCCGCCACTCGCGATGGAACACCCCATTTTCACGGTAAAACATATTAGGGGGCAAAATAGGCTCAAAATTCCTTCAGATTCGTGATCAGGACTACCAACTTACTACAATTACACTTTTTTCCTGAAAAAATGTCAGTCCTGAAAAATCCGAATTTCTCTCACTTCTTATGGAAACACCTCCGTATCTTCCGTAATATTCGAGGTAGAACGATTAAACTCTCAGGACTGATGGAAATGCTCAAAATGCACCTACCACCTGAATGGGGTTGGCCAAAGTGATATAGACTGTCCGCCACTCGCGATGGAAAACCCCATTTTTACGGTAAAACATATTAGGGGGCAAAATAGGCTCAAAATTCCTTCATATTCGTGATCAGGACCACCAACTTACTACGTTCACACTTTTTTCCTGAAAAAATTTCAGTCCTGAAAAATCCGAATTTGTTTCACTTCTCATGGAAACACCCCCGTATCTTCCGTAATAAATGAAGTAGATTTTTTTTTTGGTTTTGACATCAAAACATGAACGAAATTGTTTGAGAGAAACTCGACTTTTGTTTTCACATAAATAATTTATTTTTAATTTTTTTGTCAGGAAAGTTATTCCTTCTTAATAAGAGAGAAAATGGCAATTTTGTAAGAGGAACGGAAACATGTAATCAGTGAGAGTTTAGGATGGTTAACGTTAGTTCATATTCTCATTTTCCCATTATTTAAAAAAAACAAGGATATTTCGTGGCGAAAAATGTTATGTAGTTCAAAATTCTTTCGAAGTACTACTTTCAAAATAACATTTTCAATTAAAAAACAAAACAATCAATTTCAAATGATTTAACTGTTGACAATTTTATATTTTCGTGCCTTCTATGAAATTTCCCTCCAATCGAACACATTTTTCTATGCGCCTTCTATTATTTCCTCCAACTCTTCTCAGTTCTCTAGGTGTGATTTCTCCACACGCTTGTAAAATTCTTGCACGGAGATCTTCCTTATTTGTTGACCTATCCTTATAAACCTTATTTTTCAAGTTTCCCCATAAATAAAAATCCAGTGGAGTTGAATCTGGGGATCGTGGTGGCCATACTACGAGAGGGCTATTGGGTCCTATCCATTTCATAGGTAGATTCCTATTCAACCAAACCCTTGTTATGCCACTATTGTGAATTGGTGAACCATCTAACTGAAAAATCATGCTGTGTCTCACATCCAAAGGTAGTTCCACATCACACATTAAGTTTCTGAGATATTTGGTCTCTACAATTCACCACCCAATTTGGATTTTGTTCAGCCCAAAACCTCATGTTCTGGGAAGATACAACACCATAACTGTATAAGATATACTTTAAAAAATTCCTGTCATTGAGATAATTTCTCTGCATCAATAAACAATACTCCATACGGCTGATTTCACGTCCTTCTTGCAAAGTGTGTAAAAATTTGGGTTTGAACGCATGCATTTTATGCCTCTTTAAATACCTCTATATTTTACTGCGTCTCATATTGAGTTGAAGCGATAATTTTCTCAAACTAATTCTAGGATCAGCTTGATGAACCGCCAATATCGTATCATCATCAATATGATGTTTTACAATTTTTCTGTCCTTTGTTACTTGGCCGGTGCTCACGAATATTTTATGTACAGTTCCAGGGTGTACAGCTACCTCTAGCGGGTGTCTTCTATTAAATTTAGCGGCCGCTTCACGATGAGACCTCACCCCTTCACCAACAATTAAAACAATTTCAATTTTTGCTTGAAGTGACAGACGTGCCATGTTGAACTTTGTCAATCAAAATGAGCTGATATCAGTTAAAATGGGAATTTCAGAAATATTAAAATATGAACAGGTACTCACGAACAGAAAACAACTGGAACACAGGAACAATATCCAACACAAATACAGGAACAATAAACACAATAGGAACAAAACCACGGAAGAAACAACAGGAACAACGGTGATTCAAAGAACAACAATACTAGAAACAACAAATACAATGAAAACTGGTCTGGGGGTTAATACAATAAGATTTTTCAACAATATTGTCAGGTTGACAGTAAATATCAGTGAGCAACTGTTTTCCATGGTGATTTCAGGGCACCGTATGATTCAATGAAACTGATGTAATTCAATCCCTTCAAATGATTTCAGACAACAATTCAGCAAGTAGGTAAAATAATCTAAATTCTACCTGTTCACCGAGTGCGATTTTTTCTTTAAAAATTAACAGTTGTTTCGGTGTTGCAATGAGTATGAAGATTAATTTGTTTCGGATGGTAAAATGTTTCCTCAATATTTTGATGAAGGACCCCGCACATTTCTTATGTGAAATGGCTTGCCTTGAATTTTGCCGAAATTTTGATGTTTCTTGATGTGCTGATTGAAAGTGTACACAGCCAAAGCTCAGAATTGTAGTTTTTGATATGTTAACCTTTGAATATAGATTTTTTCCATTTTTTGCTCATCAATTGAGAGCTCTAACTTCTGGTTGGGTTAGAATTTGGATGTTCAGCAACCAGAATTAGTTTTACGAATAATCTTCTTCAGTTATAATAGATGCCGCCATCGATAATTTTTCATACACTGCTTCACACTATCTCGATAATCTGAGAATGTGGTGCTGTGACATTTTCTTCAGATAGGCTCAAAATGGATGATAGCATCTCACAGTATCTGTATCTTTCATACCTGAGAGTACTCTCCAGATAGAATGAAGGGGTTCAGGTATTGGAAGCGAACTATTTTGCGCCGTAATATGTTTTACCGTAAAAATGGGGTGTTCCATCGCGAGTGGCGGACAGTGTATATCACTTTGGCCAACCCCATTCAGATGGTAGGTGCATTTTGAGCATTTCCATCAGTCCTGAGAGTTTCATCGTTCCACCTCGAATATTACGGAAGATACGGAGGTGTTTTCATAAAAAGTGAGACAAATTCGAATTTTTCAGGACTGAAATTTTTTCAAGAGAAAAGTGTATTCGTAGTGAGTTGGTAGTCCTGATCACGAATCTGAAGGAATTTTGAGCCTATTTTGCCCCCTAATATATTTTACCGTAAAAATGGGGTGTTCCATCGCGAGTGGCGGACAGTGTATATCACTTTGGCCAACCCCATGCAGGTGGTAGGTGCATTTTGAGCATTTCCATCAGTCCTGAGAGTTTCATCGTTCTACCTCGAATATTACGGAAGATACGGGGGTGTTTCCATGAGAAGTGAGACACACTGTATATTTTTTTGAAAGATTTTCACATTGTTTTATATATAGATGGAGAAGTAGAAAGCCAAAATCTTTCTTTCTCAAATCTGTTATATATTCTGTAAATATTGTTTAAGAGAACACGTTTTGAACGATAGCGGTAATAAACATAATATTGAATTTTCCTGAAATGTTTGTCAAATTCTTCAAGAACAATTTCCTAGATTATTCACAGTTGAGATTTGGTGCTGATCGGTCGATCTGTCCGCAGTGTTGTTTTAAAAAGTGTTAACTGCTTTTTCTAAACCTTATCGTATCTGTATATTTGAATTTATTTACATCCAGTGAATTTCTCCATACGTTTCAAAAAAGTTGTTCTTTTTTTCGGGAGGTTTTGGAAAGTAAGTGACCCAGCTGCCTTACTTTTTTGGAACCAGTCCGTACTTGGGATAATTATTGGAATTATGGTTAAATCGAACGGCTGAAAACGATGAATGAAGAAATATTGAGCGAAATAATGCAAGAACCCCAAACCACAAGTAACCCTACCGTTCAAGCAAGTCAAAACCTTTCCAGTCGATCATATTCTTCAGCATTAAGTCAATCTTTACCCATCAAGTTCCCTACAAAAGATCAAGCAATTGTCACCGCTATCGAGAATGCAAAATTACAAGATTATCTTCTACAACTCGGTCCATTAGTTCAACCTAGAAACATACTTTTCTCGTCCAGAATTTCTAATAACTGAATTTGTATATACCTATCCAACAAGCAATTTGTAGACAAATTTCTCAAAGACTATGGCTCTATAAAAATAAATGTTGAAATTATTAAAGCTCGGAGACTAATATCTCCAGCAGAAATACTAGTTATATCCAATATTAGCCCTACCATACCACACGACGTTCTTATCACCAAACTGAAAGAAATTGGACTCACAATTATATCACAAGTAACCCTTCTGAGAATTGGAGCTACAAATCCTGAATATAGCCATATACTCAGTTTTAGAAGGCAGGTTTATATAACACCACCGGAAAATCTGGATATTCCAGAATCAATTGAGATATTTCATGATGATGTCACATATCGTGTGTTTCTATCCAGAGATAACCAAACCTATTTCAAATATAAACAAATAGGTCATATCGCCTCCAAATGCACAACCCAGACTACATCCCCTTCCCAAAATAACTTCCTACCACATCCATTGGACACTAGAAAATATTCAGAGGAAATACCAAATCAAGCATCTACAAGTCAACAAACGAACGAAAATGTAGACAATTCTACAGAGCAGAATAGTAAGAATACCGAAAAGAGGAACCTTTCAGAAATCTTGACTCCGTCAGAAGATCAAGAATTCCTAACACCCAAGAATACAGGCAATACTAAAAAATCAAAACATGAAACCAATATAAGTCAAGTACTTATTCAACCTATCAAAGATTACATTGACTAGCAACAAAGAGAGTTTGTAATAAATTCAGAACAACTGAAGGACCTGTTCGAGAACACACATGGAATGGATCGAAAGATGTATTGAGTATAGCAAAGGACTTTACAGATGACATCCAAGGACAGATAGACATGTTACTTGATATCCATCCAAGTATTGAAGACAAGACACTTGAAAGGGAGGTGCACGAAATTGAGGAAAAAATTACAGAGGCAAGTCGAATCCGAAAAGTACGAGACACAAAGTGACTCCTCAGATCAGCTATTTTAAAAACGTTTTCTTCCAATAATATTCAATACCATACTACAATGGAACTTGAATGGATAATCATGTCCATTTGAGTATGCTTCAAATATTGCTAGCAGAACATTTCCCAGGTATTATCTGCCTACAGGAAACCCATTTTCATGAAAATAATATTCACCACTTAAGTGTCTTTAGCCTTTAGTTACGAAAACGTATACCGCCAGATGGCAGTGCGATTTCGCCCGATGAAATAAATACAAACTAACTTGACCAGGCCGGGGCATTCCAGGGCCAAACTCTATTCGCCGACGTGTTTGTTCATCCAAATTACATTTTAGATTAAAACATGTTCGTTTCCGTGTTGATCTCAAAGTTTGCACGAAAATTGCAGATTATTTGAAAATTATGAATCTTTTATCAAAATTGATAAATTCAAGATGCGGACGAGATTTGTGATTAGTGACCGATTTGACTTGCTATAAGGAAGTTTTCGGGGTCAGAGATTATGAATCTTTTGTCAAACTTAACGAATTCAAGATGACGGTTCCAAGATATCGAACGAGATATGTGATTATGGTCCGAATCGATTTGAAATTAGTATGTGGATTTTTTTGGGCTTGTAGAGTATAAATGTATTGTCAAAATTAATGAATTCAAGGTGACGAACAAGTTGTGTTATCCGATTCATATTTGGTACAATATGGGGTTTTCGGGGTCGCACATTATGAATCTTTAGTTAAAATTAATGAATTCAAGATGGCGGCTTCAAGATGTCTGACGAGTATTGCGATTATGGACCGATTCGATTTAAAATTGGTATTTTGTAGTCTCTAGGCGTGATTTTTTCTATTGAATTTCGGAAATTCAAGAGGGCGGACTAGTTTTGTGATATATGGTCGGGCTCTATGGAAGACTGGCTTTAAGGTTCGAAGATGGTTATTTTTCTGTTGGAATTCAGAAATTCGAGATGCAAACGACTTTTGTTATTAATTGTCAAATTATATATAACACCGGTATTTTGAGGTTGTAGATAATGAGTTTTTCATCAAATTTCAAGAATTCAAAATAGCAGCATGAAGATGGCTATGGGTTATTTTGTGATTTATAGTCGTGTTTTCTTCAAAATTTATTTTTTCGAATATATGAGCAGGGTGTTCAGAAAATCAGATGATACTTATGAATAAAAAATTGAAAAATCAAGTATCAGATTTTGTTTTTCAAGTAAGGGTCCTTTCACAATATCAATTTTCAGCATTAGTTCGAAATGACGGAAAGATTTTATGATTCATAGTCGGATCCTCAAAAATAATTCATCTATAGGGCTCTCCGGGGTAAATTACTTATATTTTTCCTAAAAATTAATTCATACTGCCAGATATATTTTTAAAATTGAATGATTTGAATATAATATTTTGCAGGAAAGGTCCACAGTTTAAATAATATGTCTGATTCCATATAAAGGGTTAGACAATATAAGTCAATACCAATCGTGAATAATTCAATTCCGCTGATGTGTATGCAATTGTTGAAAATAAATGAAATCCAACAATGTTTTAGCTACATGTTCTATTTTAATATACCTCAATATTCAAAGAATGTTATTTTTTTGCATTTTTTATCTGGCCTCAATGTTATCAGAAGCATCTCTGATTCTCATTCCTCTAGGAAGACGCCCATCCAAAATTTCAGGTAAAATACAATCCATGTAAAATGATTTCATCAGCTTTGGAAGCATTTTTGTTTCCCAGACACAAATGTCTCCGTGTACTTCTATGCTGAAATCATTTTTGGTATATATAACAAAATCGCAATATTTTCTTTTGGTTATATTCAGTTGCCCTTGGATTTGATAAAAATAATTGTGGTTTTTCTTCAACCTAGAATAATTATTGAAATTATAAAAATTAGAAGATATGATACAAATGAGCAATACTTTATTTCATTATCAATGATCTCATAACACCTAGTGAACTTGTTGTTTTCATCTATCAATTTTCCGTTGATGGAATATAAACATTTCACTTCGATCAGTTCATCTTCTCCTACTAATCCATCGGGAGAAGCAGCAAGAAATTGATTGTCTTCGTCGATTAATAAACCATAATTATTAACTTTACAATGCATTGCTTCTTCATATATTTTTATTGCTACTTTCTCCTTTTCTCTTCCAAATATAACTGCAACAGTATTTAGTTGTTTTTTCTTATATAAGAGTATTTTGACCAAATTGTGACAGGGTAAATTCGACTTTCTTTTAATTACCGTTCCAAATCTAGAAGCAGTCAGATAATTTAACCTGAGTTCGTGCCACATCCTGTTCTTGTGTTGACCCCTCGTCTGTTCTTATATTCTTTTCCTTTTATCTTCAGTTGAAATTTTTTCTTTCAACTTCATCAGAAACTGTTCCTTTTTCAACTTTAACTCTTCTTCGGGAATATCCGGTTGAGCTGCTTCTGGTCCATAATGTATATCGGGTCCAGAAATTCCCTTCTTAGGTCTCTTTCTTTTTGAGCAATTTTTCCTCTGTGCCAATAGCTTCTTCTGTCGCTTCAAAAACACTCTTTGCATAATACTTCCAGGATTTTTTTTTCATTGCTGTTTTTCAAATTTTGGTATGCCAACTTGGCCCTGCTAAATGAGATAATGCAGCCCGTGAGCTCTGGCAGAAAACAAAACATTTTTTGTATAGTTAACCCTTTTACCACCAGAG
The DNA here is from genome assembly GCF_025532065.1 of Leptinotarsa decemlineata. NCBI lineage: Eukaryota > Metazoa > Arthropoda > Insecta > Coleoptera > Chrysomelidae > Leptinotarsa > Leptinotarsa decemlineata. Next base: position 5,569,798 of record NW_027412545.1, on the reverse strand, counting down.
AACTTGGCCACCAAACACATATATCTAAAAATCAAATACCATGTTATTGGACGATATAAAATTGAATATATATACCTTTCTGCTTGATTTGTAGTCTGATTGTATGACAGTTGATTTGCTTTGCTGACCAGTGGCTCCAATATTTTTTTGATCTCGAGAAAAAATCTTCAATTGTCGGTATCAAGTTCACTTCTGTACTCTTTTTGTTGCAGAATGTGCGAAATAATCAGATATATTAAAAAAATTATCTGAACGGAATCAATTATATATTCTGTTACTGAACATACACACACATTTACCATACCTCACCCTTCGAGTGCCCCTTCGGGCTGATGAATCTCCTCTGCAATGCGATTCTGATCACTATTTCTCCTAATTATAATAAATAAACCATTATATCCATGCAAAATAACTTCAGCAAGATACCTACGATTCATGAAGATTTTGTAACTGACGCTTCACCGCTAACGATCGTCGAGTTCGTTTATGACGTCTAGATAAGGGTATCGTAGACTTGGGCATCGCGATTAAAAAACACTTTTGTCGGGGCTGTGATAGATAAATTATTGTTAAGACGTATTCAACGATAACATTTATTAACACAAAACACATTTACAAAAACAGTACGACAAAATAACAAGAAAAATATGAGGGGCCACGTGGCTTGGAAGGACTTACTCTCAGTGAACAGAATCGATGTTATTCGTTCGACAAATTGCACCAGAAAAGACTCGTCTCTAGATTTATACCCAGGTGGCGAAACGGAAATTCAGTTCAGCCAACACACATTTCGAGAATTCGACCACTCGATTTTCGAGTGTTCCATTACAGTGTTCGATTTGGATGACTGCTTGACAATAAAAAAATTACATATTTTTATATTTAAGCAGTTGTAGGAAAAGTCCCTACACTTTTTTGTCAGAAAAATTTAAATCGCAAGAAACACTTTTGAATATAGAATAAATGAAAGCTGGATTTATACAAAATACATAGGTCACCAATCGAAAAACAAACACTATTGAAAACATAACTGAAGATAATTCACGGTCGACTAAATGAAAAAGTAACTTTCGATAAAGTATAAAATCATAATTAAAACCTACAAGGACATTTTCAAACGAATACAACGAACGGAAATAATTGAACAATGCACATTTCGCAGGAACTCACTCTGGCTATTTTGCCAATACAATGTGATAATAGTGGATACAAATCTCAGCTGAAGTGAATGAATTCTAATTATTATGATTCTCTATATAAATGCCGCCAAAGGAACAAACATAGATCTCGATGGAAAATTCACTGTAACGTTTTCACTTCACAGCGATATCAAAGGCGCCGCCGAAAAGACCGTTTTATTGGAAACCAATTTAGAACATATCGACAAAAAAGTCATGATCTCCAACAATTCCCACAATTTAAAATAGATTTTTGAGTCAGGTGAAATTCTGAAATGTCAAAAAAAGCATGGCATCACAACCCAGAAGCTCCTATTTACCAATTTTGATTGTAATCAAATCAAAAATAAGGAAATTCGTCCAACATTCTAGAGCTTCCATCTTAGTATTTCTTAATATGAAAATATCATGAAGTTTTGTCCCTAGTAATGAATATGTACCTGTAAAATTTCAAGCCAATCGGAAGATATTAGACTTGCAACATTTGATACAAACGTGTAACACGCAAACATACAGATAGGTAAGTTGAAAACTATCTGGTAATTGTAAAAATTTTAATATTTCAATCTTTCGTTCGGTCAGAATAACTTTTATCTTTTCCTATTCCCAATCCGACCCTGTGCTACATTTTACAATGGCTCTATGATACTCTCTCTCACCCTCACCAGACGTGTGGGAGGAGCTACCTGACGGGCGTGTCATTTAAAAGAAATTCATCTACTATTCTGACTCCGGATTCAAAAGTAATAATTAGTTTTCACTAGTCGACGGCTGAAGCAAAACTTTATTAGTTGACTTTGATAAAATTTGATATTTCCCATTTCGAAAGGCATAATGCAAGGAAATCAAATTCGTATAAATAACACATTCTTATTAAATTAATAACAAAATAAAAGAAACATTAAAAAAAAATGAGAAAGTCGTTAAACTGAGAAAATGATAGGCTTCAATACCAAAATGGAATAACACCAAAATATTCGTTAGTTTTGATGGTGGAATTGAAGAGAAATGCCCAAAAATGAGAGAGAGAATACTTTTTATTCATCTAATATTCGAAAAATATTTTTTTTATTATTTTTCCTTTATACACTCATACAATCTTTCCTCAATCAGAATAAGAAAAATCGTTTCTGACTCCTTTTTTTTTTAGGGATGAAGACCCTTAAAACAGTACAAAGGATTCTTTCAAAATCGCACTTTCAATGGAAAAGCTAGTGGAGGAACAGCCATATATGTCAAATCTAATATGATTGCTAGCCAAATACACCTAATAACAAATGTGGAGGCTATTGCAGTTGAAATCTTCACACCAAGAAAAATTCATATTTGTAATATCTATATACCACCAAACATCGAACTAGACGAACAAGAAATGGAACAATTGTTGGGCCAAATTCCGACACCGCGTTTAATTCAAATTGGAAATTCAAATTTTCAAATTGGAAAATATTTTCAATAATTCAAACCTTGCCATTTTGAATGATGGATCGAATACCAGATTCAACTCCTCCAACGGAAATTCTTCGGTGCTAGACCTATCAACATGCGACCCAAATCTTTTGAGCCAATTGAACTGGAAAGTTATGGAAGATCTCTATGGAAGCGATCATTATCCCATATTAATCACTGACATGACGAAACGAGACATTAGACCTGAGAATTACAAATCACCTTCAAAACGGAATTTGAAAAATGCAAACTGGTTTCGATACTCCAACTTCATTGAGGACAATATTTCCCGAATCGAAATTTCCGATGACATCGATTTGACAATAGAGAACTTCAATAATTTGATAAGACAGGCTGCAAATGAAGCAATTGGTAAAACAAAACATTTACATAAACATAAACCAGTACCATGGTGGAATAATGAATGTTGTGCAGCAATAAATGCCAGTAAACATGCTCTTAAGCAATTATTCAAAAGGTTCAAAACAGAGGAACTCATGATCGAATATAAAAAACAGAGAGCAAAAACGCGCAAAATAATAAAAGCCAGCTCACCAGGCCCAGATGATATTCCGGCACCATTCTTGAAAAATTTGCCTAGAATCGCGAAAAATATGCTTATAGAAATATTCAATTTGATATGGACTAAACAGAAATTTCCTCGTATATGGAGAGAAGCAATAATCATTCCCATCTTAAAGCCCAACAAATCTGCAATACGAATGTAATCATATAGACCTATTTCTCTGACATGTACAATGTGCAAATTGCTGGAGAAAATCGTGAATAAACGACTGATGTGAACACTCGAAAGTAAAAACCAAATCATCCCCGAGCCATCCAAATTCAGACCACACAGAAGTACTCTGGATAATATCGTAGATCAAGAAAGTCAAATACACGAAGCCTTTGCTAATCAACAAAAATGTATGGCTGTTTATTTTGACATTAATAGAGCCTTCGACACAGCATGGCGTCACTATATCCTAACCAAACTACAAGAATGGGGCTATCAAGGTAACATATTATCCTTCATTCAAAACTTCTCAAGAGATAGAAAATATCGAGTTGGAGTTGATGGATTACTATCCCAACAGAAAGATCAATATAATGGCATTCCACAAGGGTCCATTATTAGCCCAACTTTGTTCTTGATAGCAATCAATAATTTGTTACAATCACTAAAAAACCGGCTCAGGCGAGGCTATATACCGATGATTTGATACTGTTTGCAAAAGGAAAGAACATCAATAACCTAGGAACTATTTTACAACAGCAAATAAAACTCTTTGAAAATTGGTCCAAACACACGGGTCTCAGATTTTTGCCAGAAAAAACCAAATGCCTATTATTTTCAAAAAAACCATGTGAAACAATCCCCGTTATTAAACTGAACAATGTAACTTTGACTTCTGTTACCACCATAAGATTTTTGGGAATGATATTCGACCAAACACTGAATTGGAAGCTTCATATTAACCACCTAGTTTTATCATGCCAAAAGGGTTCAAACTTACTTAAACACTTAGCTGGTAGACAATGGGGGGCGGAAGGCTCAACTTTACTTCTACTTTACAGATCACTGATACATTCAAAAATAGACTACGGAAGTATTGCTTATGCCTCAGCCAAGAAAACTACGTTGAAGCCCCTGGACACAATACATAATTCTGCCATACGTATCATTTTAGGAGCATACAGAACGAGTCCAGTAGGAAGTTTATATTGCGAAATTGGGGAACCATCATTGAGTCATCGCAGAATGCAGTTGAGTTTATCATATGCATCAGCAGTTGCATCAAATGAAAACCCTCCAACTTACCAGAACACGATAGCAAATCGGTTTCTTACCTCATATGACCGACCACGAACTGACCCCCCCTATTACGAAAGGATCAGACGATATCTTGACTCAATCCAAATCCAGAAATTTCCATCTATATATCCTACAAATATTAGTACTCCACCACCATGGCTGATAAACCCACCCATATTCAACTACCAACTATCCCAGTTCAATAAATATGCCACAAATACTAACATCATTATCCAGAACTTCAGGCAACTGATCATTAAGTATAAGGGCTACAAAGAAATGTACACAGATTCCTCAAAAACTGATGTAGGAGTAGGTGCTGCAGTAGTAATTGATCGAATGAATTTAACTTTCAAACATCCGAAAACAGTAACAATCCTCACAGGGGAACTTTTTGCCATTCTACAAGCACTTCTCTATGCAAAATCAGATGAAGCTGATAAATTTATAATAATCTCAGACTCGATCAATAGTCTGCAAACACTCGAAAAAATGTATGTGAGACATCCAATCGGTAAAATTATCTAACTATATAATTTGCAAATTTTGAATAAGCAAGTTGTCCTACTTTGGGTCCCCTTCCATATAGGAATAAGAGGCAACGAAACAGCCGACCGAAGCGCACGTGAGGCAATAATAAATCCGAACCAGAAAGCCTCACAGCTCACTCCCTACACAGATTTGAAATCATATATAAAAAAAAAATCTGAGGGACATCTGGAACAGGAAATGGCAAAATACACAATCCAAACTTAAAGAAATCAAAACAGCGGTAGGACCGTGGGATAATGGAAATCTGCCGAGAAGAGAACAACTGATCATGACTCGACTCAAAATAGGATATACAAGGCTTACTTATGAATACCTGATATCTCTTTTACTAACAGTAAAACACATCATAAAGGAATGTCTGATGTTCCAAATAGAAAGAGACAATTACAATATACCTCAAGATTTGAAAGAAGCTCTAGGACGACATCAAGTGAAACATATTTATTTGCTTTTTAACTGCTCTCAACCTTATTATAAAATTGTAAATACTACCTAATGATTTGTAATAAATACACTCCGCCGCTAATAACCATCAGGTTGATGCGGATGATTTTAAATAGAAACATTTCCTAGATTTCTATTATTCAAACACTTGGTTGTCGTTTTTTATGAGAATGTTCGTTTATTGCATAATGGAAAATAAAATACGAACTATTTTATAAAAGACAGAATTGATAGCATCACCGATTAAACCAAAGGTAATATTATGATTAGTCAATTGATTACTCTTCAATATACATTCACTTTGTAACTCTAGGTTTTACGAGTTACTAGCTACTGCCGTTTTTTTCTTGGAAAAATGTTTGTTTTCGAAAACAATCACATAATAAAGCCAATTATCTGTATTTGAAATGATTATTTTCGAAGAGAACCTTGAGATGATAATGAATGTAAAAGAAACAATTGAATTTCATATGAACTGTCGCAAAAACTGGTTAAAAATACTTCATTTTCAATAAGTCTCCTAATCCCCTTGAAATTCCAATTGAATAAGTTATGTCACTCCTCATTTGAAATATGTAATGTTCATACAATAACGTGTGAAATCAAGTGTTCTATAGAGTTAGGTTGATTCAAGATTGAGATGCTTATACACCGCATTTGTACACATTTAATTTATCTACAAAAACATATTCTAAGCGAGTCATATCAGGAGATCCAGCGTCTGATTATTCATCAACCGATTTGTATAATTGTCGTCCATCCGTTTTTTGGGCACTGAAAAATTACGAAAAGACAACTTTTACTGTAGATGTTGTCAACCTTTGTACTTTAGTTTTGTTTAAGAGTTAGAACCTTTCTACATCTGCATTTTATGACGTTATTTTCATACGTATTTCGAATAAGAAGATATATCCCCCAATTCTATTGATTTTCATTGAAGTTATCCCTAAAAGCATAAATAGTCTGGGAGTCTGGGTCACAAAATCCTTTTTTCAAATAATAGTGATGATTTCAACCATAATTATCTTCCTACGAGTCCATTTGAAGACAATGATGATGGATGTAGTTCAACTGGAAATCCATTTTTGGTTGAAGAGTACGTCGAAATATTACTGGAGGATGTACAAGACGAAGAAATTGCAACCGGAATACAATAGAAAGAAGTAGAAGGAAGAGAAATTGAAAAACTTACTGAAGATTGCGAGTCACCACCGCAAAAGACATCAAAGAGATTATCATGAAAAAAAAGAGGAAGCAAACAAAAATTGTCAATTTTAAATCTGTAATAAATTAATAAAATTATGAAAATTATACTTTATCTTATAATTACTTGTAGTTAATAAAGAATTTTAGATTACGAAATTATAAATAATATTTTATGTCAATAGTTTAAGAAATAATTGAGTTGAAAAGTCGTATAAATGAGATTTCGAGTGTTTTTTTGAAATAATTATCAAAAAAGTTGATAAATGATAGGGTTAGAGCATTTGTTTGAAATGTTATTTGTTAATTATCAAGAGGAGAACAAATAGACTTGACGTGTTTAATCAACATGAATATGCGTTTTAAAGCAATAACATTTTTTTGAAGAAACGGTTTGTTTTTTAAAATTATAATATTCATCACTGATAAAATCTCCCCAAAAAAAATTCAAATTTGTTTATAACAATTTTTTAAACAAATAGAGCTGAAAATTATGAAAAATCAATTTAATGTAACTTTAAATAATAAGAATGCGAATGAATTTGAATATCAGAAAAAAATTTTTCATTGCTTCAATTGAATTTTTCACTTTTGATTATTAATAGTCTCTGTGATCAGCTGTGATGGCGTCATAGCAACAGAATTCAGAGTGGGGACGGAGTGAGAGAGTAATAGATAGAGAAAAAGTGAATAGTGGAATAGAAATTCGGAGAAGGAAATATAGGTATCACACAGCTGCACGCATTAAACTTTATCGACGAATTTTTGTTATTTTGGCTTGCGGAAATCGTCAGATTATATATTTTTCGTTATCCTTGAATTGTTTCCTTCAAAATAAAAAAAAATAGCTACGCTCGAGAATGTCGAAATGACGTTATTTTTTTACAACTTTGCTGCCCTCCACTTTCTTTACGTCACTCTCAAATTGTCAGATTAGTGGAATATAGACTTTTTATCAGGTATTTAACTCACCCTACCTCAATCTGACGCGCTCGAGAATTTCTGATGATCATTTTTTTTTACTAATCTGATCCTTCATCCCTCACATGCGGCCTTATATATGGGGATCATATTCGGTGGAGGTACTTAACCTGTATATTAATCTGCCGCGCTTCAGCAAATCCCAAAATCCCCGCCTGGGCTCCCCTATTACTACACTGTAGGTTAATGGAACGAATTGTTCCTTTAGATGATTTGATTTATAGCCAGTCTTCAAATATGCCCTCTGACTATATATACTATATATACTCCTTATACGAGTAATTGGGTAAATTTCGGATATGCGGCTGTTGTTGTCCGTTTCAGCCTAGTTCGAGGAATAATGCTTTGAAGGCATTCGATTTTAAATTATCGGAAATCATCGACTTTATGTTGATGATAGACACTACCTCACACTGACAAGTGGCCAAACAGCCCGAAATCGGTCTGCTAGTGTGTTCCAATAATTGAAAATCTATTGCGGCAGTTGTATCGCCAACAGCATATGCAGGAATAACTTCAGTGAAGAATCCTGCACTGACGCCTGTCGATTATGATCCAACGCCCTTCGTGGTATTAGCCAGGGAAGTAGTTCTTTTCTGGTAGGTGTCAGTCCATTAACCGACAGTGTAGGGAGTTGCGACTGGCCTGAACGAAATGTTCCTTTAGATGCTTTTTTTTGGATAATTAATCAACTTCTGCAAAAATATGCCTGAATCCATTTACGGCAACTTCAGCAGTTTGTGAATTGAAACATGCTTTGCCCAGAAGTTCAGCTGAATCAAAAACCGTAACAGCGCACTCATTTATTCTCATCCATTGATGAATTTCTCCACTATAGTATGCTTCGAATTATCCCGTGAAAGCTATTTCCATGCGCTGGTACCGAAAAGATAGACACGTGGTTTTCTCTCGCTAAATTATTGATATCTATATTTCTAGTATGGCTGTAATGACATCTAATATTAGTAAGAACATGTTTTATGAAGTTGGTATTACGAAGTTAACGAATTGTCGAAACCACTAGTGACTCGCTTTCAGTAGATGTGATGGCTGCAATTTGCCTTTTGCTTTTTCTACCAATAATTTGAAGAATTTTGCTTTGGAGAATAGATGTGCCTGTTTTGTCGACGTTAAATATTCTAAATGCTGGCAAATTGTGGCTATCATATTGTTTTTCAAGGTTGTTGTAGAAAAGAGTAGTATTGTTATTGTTTAAGTTAAGCGTCCTTACAAAAGACGCTCCAGTCGGTTATTTGACTGACATAAATTGTTTATATCTGCGTAAATAATCATCAATCCAGCTTTTACTGCAACTCTATCTTTGAATTAATGTTTAATTCTGTTACTAACTGCTAATATGTATGCATGTTGATGTGTCTCCTAGTCAGTCCATAAAATTTAGCTTCCATGTTAATAATATAATCAGGTAGTTTTTGTTCTAGCTCACTGATTTTTGCATCTTAGGTCTCGGTACTTTGGATATTTTGGTTGCCTTAACTACAAGTCATGTCATTTCTATAACAGCATTCATGGCAAGAAACATGGTTTCAATTCCTCACAGCTCACTTGCATGTTTCGAAATATATTTCTGTTCATTTATTATTGGCATTTTCACATACAAACATTATTATAGATAAATTTATTCGAAGGGTCCTAATATGTACCACGTTCCATATTTCAAACAAACCATCATTTGCAGAAAAAATAATTCAAAATCATCATCAGCGTGCAAAATGAAACTGCGTGTTAATCATCATTGTTCTTTCTACACACTATGTAAATTGAATGAAATAAATTAAAGAAGTACCTGTATAACATCCACTTTGAAAAACTCAGAACAAAATTGCAAAATCAGCAGCCATTACTTGACACACTTATTCTGGCCAAACCGTTGCCTTCAATTGTGAGCAAAATGTTCAGATAGTTATCCAAGTCAGTTTGAACTATGCGGAGATGTATGATAGCTGCAGTTTAGACAATTTTAGGGTGTGGCCCATATAAAGTACCCAGTCCAAATTCAGATCTTATCTTCTATGATAGCGAGAACGAAAAAATCATGCCTTGTAATGCCCAAACGCTTCATGTTTCCTGATAGTTACGCTACTGACAACTTACATTTGTATTCAAGGGTTTTAAAATGTTGCATTTCAATGAAAGTGCAAATCTCTACGTTTATATTGAAGGCCACTTAGAATTATATCGTTTCGACATGTTTTATCTTTACTTGCTAATAGATAGATAAGTACGTTACGAGTTTTTAGATTGTTTGCTTCACAGTTTAGTTCTCTTGTTATGGAGTCACTTTCATCTTCAGGTAATATAAGAATGCTTGTGTCGATTTCAATAGTCGGTAAATACCTATTTGTTGATAATCGGGTTAGGTTCGGTCAATTTCCATATTTGCCTTTTTGTCAAAAAAGGAAGTTTTTGAAGTGTAGTGTGAAAGAAGTGAAGAAGTGCAAAACATACAATACAATGTGTCGGACTTCAACTCAGATCACCCTTATTTAATTTTTGCTTGAAACCATTTAAAAAATTATTTTGTTCTCAGATAGAGCTTTGAAACACGTAGTTGCTAACGAAAAAACATATTTAACTAGGATCAAAACTTTATGATTCCGGAAAAAAAAAATTCAACATTTTTTATCAAGAAAAATCATTTTGAAATGATCCAAACAAAAATATTTTCAATATTATCTAAAAAAGTGATGATATTTATTATATGCGAGCGCTTTCGACAGCTGGTCGTGCTATCATCTTCTTGGCTCTACTCAAACTGAACGTTTCATCCTCTTGTTTGTTCTTTTATTAGGGTTAGAATGTCTTAGTGCAGGTACTGCAGGTAAATTTCGCTGTATTTGGGTAATATCCTTTGTGTTGGATTTTCTCTAGGTTCACTGTTTAATGTGTAATGTATTGTGTAGTATATAGAATGTTAGGTCTTGTTGTGTTTTGATTTGTATTTGTGATAAGTGAATTATGACTTTTGAATTTATGGATGTCTAAGTTTTCCCAGATGTCCATACAGTTTCCTTTATTGACTTGTTTTATGAGTTTTATGTTCTCTGGTGGAGGAAAGTTGTTTGTTTTGTATGGCGTGTGTTGCGAGGTTTGATTTATATATTATTGGGTTTATGTATGCCTTTTTGTGCTCGTCGTACTTTTGGATCAGTTTTTTCTTGGTTTGGTGATATAGAATTTGTTGCAGCCCGAGCATTGTATGCTGAACACTCCGTCTAGGTTTTTGTCTTCTTCTTTTTCATAGCTGTTTATTTTTTGGATTATTTTCGTGTTTGGATTGTATGTGATGTTCAACTACCTGGACATAACTATCGGATATAACCACAATAAAACACAATTCCAAATGGCAATATACAGGAAACCTACACAAACAAGCTCCACCATACCCGCAAGTTCAAACCACCCACTGTCACACAAAATGGCTGTTTATTTTTTGTGTTATTTTCGTGTTTGGCTTGTACCTATGTGATGTTGATGTTCAGGGGTTTGAAGATGTTTGTTAGTTTTTTGGTTTGGTGACCTACGTATGTGAATGCAGTCCATCTTGTGTTGTTTTATCTGTTGGAGTAGTTTGATCCTTGTTCTGTATTTTTTGTTTGATTCTGTTTTCTAATTTATCTATTGTCTTTTGGGTGTATCCGTTCTCGTTCCCTGTTTGGTATATGATATTCCTTTCCTTGTTCCGGGCTTCATTGCTAAATGGTATCCTTAACATACTCTATATGAATGCGTTATAGGCAGCCATTTTGTGTGACGGTGGGTGGTTTGAACTTGCGGGTATGGTGGAGCTTGTTTGTGTACGTTTCCTGTATATTGCCATTTGGAATTGTGTTTTATTGTGGTTATATCCGATAGTTATGTCCAGGTAGTTGAACATCACATACAATCCAAACACGAAAATAATCCAAAAAATAAACAGCTATAAATAAAAAAGAAGAAGACAAAACCTAAACGGAGTGTACAGCATACAATGCTCGTACTGCAAGAAATTCTATATCGGCCAAACCAAGAAAAAACTGATCCAAAGGAACGACGAGCACAAAAAGGCATACATAAACTCAATAATATATAAATCAAACCTCGTAACACACGCCATATAAAACAAACATAACTTTATGCCACCAGAGAACATAAAACTCATGAAACAAGTCAATAAAGGAAACCGTATGGATTTTCATCCAGTATCGACCAATTCCATCACATAGAAATTGTCGTAATGATGAGTCTGGAATATGAAGATTTAGAAATGTTTTAAAGAAATGGAATGTGATCATATGATGGCCTCTCGGGTATATTGTTGTTTCCGTTGTTCCTAAAATAGATCTCGGATGTTAATTGCAGATTATGTAACGGGTCTTCCAACAGAGACTTCCGAACTTTGACACTTGATCAGTTGTCAACTGCGTGTTTAAATCCAATGTTCAAATTGTCCACCTTTGACTTCCATACAATAATACCTTCTTTTAAACTAATAAATAAAAAAACAGCAAAACATTTCCTTATCTTGCCTTAATTTGTTTGTGCTTGGAAGGTGATTATCTGGTCGTAACGTTTCTTCGATCATTTCAGAATTGAAATCAATCTGTTGAATTACTACTCTGCTGATTTGTTTAAAATTTCAAAAAATATGGTGTGCACATTGCAAGAACGTGTTGAGCTGGTTAGCCTTTATTACCAAAAACAAAATTGTGCCCGAGCGGCTGCAAGGATATTTAACCAAAACCATCCTGAACGTAGCGTTCGCCATAAGTACGTTCTGGAATTGATTTCGAAATTTGTGGGGACGGGTTCAGTAATGGACTTATGCCAAACACGCAATCTGTACGACAACTTTCTGCAGTTTCCGGTATTAGTCAATCTAACGTTTTCAGAATTTTACATAGACACAAGTTCCATCCATACAAAATTAAATTAATTCATGAATTAAATGATGATGATTGGGATCGAAGGCAAAAGTTTTGCGAGCGTATCAACAATAACCCAAATTTCTTGTACAACGTTTGCTTTTCTGACGAATGCACTTTTTTACTCAATGGAGAGGTTAACCGGCATAACTGTAGAATTTGGAGCGATACAAATCCTCATGTATTTCGAGAAGCTCACACTCAATATCCAGAAAAGTTAAACGTGTGGGTAGGAATTTTGAGAGACCACCTAATTGGACCTCTGTTTATTCCTGGTAATTTAACTGGCGAACGTTATCTTGAAATGCTGGAAAATGCGATTGATCGGTTAATAACTGAACAATCGTCTACTACTTGAACAACAATTGCATTTTCAACAACACGGAGCTCCTCCGCACTACGCCGCACCAGTTCGCCAATACCTCAATTTACAATACCCGGTTGTTGGATTGGAAGAAGATGTTCTATGGAGTGGCCTGCCCGATCTCCTGACCTGAACCCTCTGTACTTCTTCCCAACAACATCTCAAGGCCAAGATTTTTGTGACTCACCCTGAAAATTTGGACGAACTAAGCCAAAGAATTGTGAATGAGTGTCGTCAAATAACTCCAATTATGCTGAACCATGTCAGAGACGGTTCTCAATCAAGATTGTATTATTGTATGGAAGTCAATGGAGGACAATTTGAGCATTTGATTCAAACACGTAGATTTGTTTTTTTATTGTAAGCATGATGATGAAACAATTCGATTTTTTCAAGAATGTGTAAAACTAACCAAATTATTCAAGGTGGCTCATTCGAGCTGCAAAATTGATTTTTGGAGAAAACGGTTCATCAAATTTAGGTTTTTCATACACTGTTGTAAAGAGGCTTCCAAGACCTTTCAAATAAAGTAGCACTCAAACCCTCTCCCCTATTCAAGTTTGAGGGGTTGAAGAGCCCCTTATTAGGGGGTTGCTCGTTCAAGCCTAAAATATACGTCAAAAGATGTCCCCCAAACAAAATCATTCGAAGTGTTTCGAGAAATTTCTCCACTCACTATGGGATAAGAAATATACGGGGTGGCTCGTCTGAGATGGAACACCCTGTATATATATAGAGTGGTATCAAACTATGGCCATTGAATAAGCCCACAAGAAGCCCCGAGACTAGTTGAGATACGTGGACGACACCTTCATAAAATGGAACCATGGGAATGCAGAACCAGACACTTTCCTGAAGCACATCAACAACGTAATTCCTTCCATCACTTTAATAATGGAGAAGGAAGTCCACAACGAATTGCCATTCTTAGACGTATCGGTGAATGGGATCGACACCAAATGGGAAACATCTGCATATCGAAAACCCACTTACACGGGACAGTACCTAAACCAGGAACCCAACCACCATCAATCGACTAAGAGAGGAATCATCAAGACTCTACTAGACCGTGCTTTCGGGCTCTGCAATACAAAGGAAGGTCTCAAAAAAGAACTAGGCATCATCAAAAATGACCTTCAACCAAATGGTTATTCCAAACTGATGGTGGAACAGGTTTTAGCCAGAAGAGTAAGAGCTCTACAACCAGTACTTGTACTTTCCTACATCAGATAATTGTCGGAAAGGATAAGAAGGATTGGGTCCAAGTATAACATCAGAACCTGTATCAGATCTGGGAACACTATCCGTAGCAGTCTCACGAAAACCAGACCAACAAACGCGGACTGCGATTCCAAGAATTGCATTTACCGAATAACCTGCGAGTGTGGAGAATCATACATTGGTGAAACTAAGAGACCATTGAAAGTTCGCATTGTCGAGCACAAAAAACACACACAGCGAGGAGAAACCAGCAAATCCGGAATAGCAGAGCATGCTTGGACTCATCAACATAACATCAAGTGGGCTCAGGCTGAAATCATCCACAAGGAGGAACACTGGTTTCGGATAAAATTCAAAGAAGCCGCATATATGTTATCCAACATCGCATTTAGCCAAGCTAGCGTAGAAATACATAATATATGGAAACTCCTAATCAAGCGAAACACGATCATCTTCCGCCAAACAGTCAGCTACCGCTAAAACCAATAAACCGGAGAGAGGGAAGAGGGGTATAGGTGAAAGCAGTCGAATGACCTATGAATAGTTAGATCTCGAAGGAATAAGTCCAAGTCTAAAGGATAAGGGAGCCAGGCTCCAACCTGTCTAAACTCAAGATGACTTCCACCGAATAAGTCCAGTTATCACTCGTAGACGATTGTGGATACAAACAATCGAAAGGTCGTGAAGTAACTTGGTTTGGAACCTTTTAATTTTATATTTTTAATTTTCATTTCTTGTTAATAATTTTTTTAATTTTTCAGCTCGTGTTAATAGTTCATTTTTTTTGGTTATTGCTTGTATGTTATTTCATTGTAATTTCAGTTTTTTGTTTAATAACATTGTTTTTTCAGCTAATCTTTTTAATTTTTTTACAGATTTTTTCAGGGATTTCAAATCAATTTATATTATATTTGACAATGGAAGTCCGAACTGATGAAATATTTCAGTATGATCCACATATTCAATTTCATAAAACCCAATGTAAAATTTCATAAGAGATATAAAATTAAAATTGAAAGGGTTATTTTTTAGGAGTAAGTAATTTTCGGGAAAAAAAGTTTTTGGCTTTCAACTACTCCATCTTGATATCTGATTCAGTTCCATAACGAATGTTTGGAATACAAACTGAGTAGAGAAAAGTGTTTTTTTGTATAATTCAGTGTTCATATAATTTAATGTTTATATGGAAGTTGCTGTTTCAGAAGGGCTTTTTCTTTAAGTTTGTGTGAAAGTTACTTCTTTGCATGATCTACACGTCACAAGTAGTAGAAAGCCAGAAACTTTCTTTCCAAAGATATAAAAGATAAGCACTACAACACTTCACATTTGCCAGGAGAATCCAAGGCAGTCGGTGGGTACGTGAACAAACAAAATTGTCGAATTTGGGACGATACCAATTCAATTGAGATCAAAGAGCGTCCAACGCATCCCTTCTATGAAAAATACAAATAATTCCAATAACAATTTTTTAAAATTAACTTTTTTTATGTAATGAGCTACAAGTATTTTTTCTATGAGCAAACGAATAAATTATCGTAACCTAAAAGTTTCCAAAAATATGACTTTATGAACTGATCATATCGATGTATCAAATGTTGATTTTTGGGTTTTTTTCGGTGGGGGAAATTATGATTAATAACTAAAATACTGAAATCTGTAGCTGAATATGAATGTGAGCCTGAATAATATTATTTTCTCATGTTTATTTTGTTTGTTGTAACTGTTCACACTTGGCCTCACAGCAAAAACGTAAGCTGATTCAAAAACTATTCTTGAATGAAGAAGTCATTTTTCAACCAAATTGACAAAAAATTGCTAGTGGTAGGTACTCTCTGTCGAACGTGAATACAGTTATTTGATTGTTTTATGAATTACACCTTGTATATAAAAGTGTTGTTGTTTCCAATATGAATTTGTGAGAACCCAAACTACTAAGTTAACTGCCCATGCCTAATAGCTTTGCTATCCGATGTGAAAAAATATTGTTCATGGATATTTTAATATTTATTCAGTCGGATCACAAATGTTTTGATTTCACGACAGTGTGTTAGTTAACTCATGTCCTCATTCTATCTTGTTTACGCTATTTAGTCGACCTTTCATCAACTCTGCTATATATCTAACGTTTATGATCGTTAAATCGTCAATATGTCTCAAAAAGTTGTGTTTTTTTCAGGAGAAGATGACAACTTGAATGGACCTAGTACTGAGGCAGTGGCATTAGAAGAAATCAAAAGATGGCTGCGGGAAGAAAAACAAAACCTGCATGCACGTTTGGAAGACAAATATTTATTGACTTTCTTGCGAGGGTGCCACTTTGACTTGGAAAAGACTAAAACCAAAATGATCAACTATTACACTATGAAAAAGGACGAAGTAGTTTGGTACCGAAAACGGGATCCCAGTTTGGATGAAATACAGGAACTAGTGAAGTTAGGGGTGTACGTACCTCTGAGAGAGTTGTATCAAAATCATTTGGTGGTCATCATACGAACTGGTGCTCACGATCCAAAAAAGCATACGCAAGACAATGTATTCAGAACCGGCCAGATGTTGACTGATATCATTACTTTTTTGGAATATGACTGCAGCACGATCGATGGTATTATAGCGATATTCGACATGAAAGGTGTAACAGTTTGGCATGCCAAGCCGCTGACACCCAGTGTTGTCAAGAGATCGGTGTTCGGGTGGACAAATTATCTTCTGCCTCCGGATCAGTTTGAATTCGTGAACGCTCCGTTTTATTTGAATGTGATGATAAATCTTTTCAAGAGTTGCATGTCCGAAGAGATGAAGAGAAAAGTGAGAGTGCACAAAGGTCTGGAGAGTTTTCATAAAGTTTTCGATAAGACAATTTTACCTGTGGAATATGGCGGCAATGGAGAGAGCTTGAGTAGTTTGATTCTATATTGGAACGAAAAGTTGTTGAGTTATCGTGATTGGCTTCTAGAAGACGAAAAATACAGAGCTGAATGAGGGTGATATAACTTTTATGTGTTTATCAAAATAGTGTTTACTTCGAGAAAGTGAGGTGCTTCTGAAAATGATTGGCATACTAATACAAAAAATTGCAAAGTACGAAATTCAACAATAAAAAGATTTTTCTCCAGAACTTCATTTCATGCATATTCATAACATATTGATGGTCAGTAACAAAACTAGATTTATATATTGGGAATGGTCTAACTCTATTATATTTATTATTTCAACGAAAAAAGGGTTTATATTCTCGACTTTTGAAATTATCAAACTTCTGGAAATCTTCAAAGGACCAAGATACTGTTTTTTCAATTGAATGATAGTTATTTTTCTGGAGGAGTAAGATATTTTTGTGGCCTATTTTGAGTTTGAAACAGTTGTAAAATTTCTATATTGGATAGAAATACATTGTAAAAGTATTACATATTATTCATATTGAGATGGAGAGAAGCAAATGTAGAACAGTTGCTCAGGATAATTCATTTATTTCAATATGAAAAGTATTATATTGTATTTTTCACTATAAAACAGTATTCTCTTCTGATTTTTTATAAGATTCGTGTTTGTATCAAACAATAGTTTCATTCAATGATTTTCATATCTTTTTATTTCATTATTATTATTTGCTAACACAATTTAATTGAATTATTTGTAAACATTTCTTTCAAAAAAATATTTGAGAAGTTTTAGGAAATATATTATAAATTTGGTTCCAACCATATTTGGAGTAATATGACGACACACCTGTTTTTAGTTTGTGATTCATATAATAGACAACTGAAACTCAAAATAAATCGAATAAATTCTAAAGTGCGGCTTGGTCTATTTTTCCTGGAGACACACGTTTCGTCACGAAAAAGAATGCTGCCACGAAGAAGCTTCCTGCTTTCCTACACAATAGGTGCGTTTTCTTGATACTTATTCCAGTTCGAATTATTTTCTCCAAACGTTTTTTACTATCTGCTTTTGCAATGAGCAGCGCCTTATTCAGATTGAAGACGAGCCAACAATAGTATTCCTGATCGAGATCTATGCTCGACAATCAATCCCGAACTATTTACTCAATCACTGTGAAGTCTGCTTTGGAGTAGTCTGACCAGAAAATTATCTCAGTTTTCAGTGAATCACTAATAAGTATTGGAGAACAATCCAAATCCAAGTTGACCACTAAAGGTATGCTAAATGGAAAGATTTTCAAATCCGATTACCTGCCAACCTGTGTTTCTCAAGTAACTGAAGGTTTGGGTGCAGATATTCCTTTTCTCAATGAATCGTTCCTCTAATGACAAACCATGGTCCAACAAAAAGCACGGTTTTAAAATTTCACTTATCGACATTGGCACAAAAATCGCTGTGTATAAAATGGTACAAAAGCAAATTGAAAATAATCGAAATAAAGAACTGCACAGTCAAAGAACGAACTTTATGTCAGTCCAAACGGTTTAAGATTTCTCTCAGTGGCTTGTAATATCTCCACTTTTTCCATTCGAAAGACAATTTAAACACAAATAAACCGCTTTCTATCATTTTTGAAGTGTATATTGTAACATACCAATTGTAATGTACATGAATTCTAATGTGCGGCAGTTGCCCCCGGCGCTGCCATGATATCAGCAGTGTGCGCATGTCTTCCCATCACGACCCGAATAGTGAAAAAAAGCAGACTTCTTGCTTGTATTTTACGATACACATTTTTCGCAGTAATATAACGGATACATAGCAGTATGTGTTTCATTTTAAGACCGAACAAATATATTTCACCAATCATTTGAAAATTCCTATATTCGCAGATCTGGGATTTGTCCCATATTGTGTATTTGTATCATTTTCATTCATGTCAGAGTAAGATATATGAATTGACGTCAACAAGTAATCTTCTTCTTTTGTTCAGTCATAGAGGAGTTGTTTTTCATAGTGATTGAAGTAGAGTGAGAAGTGAGGTACAGACAGAGATATCTGTTTTTAGTAATGTCATTCTTGGAATCGGTGGGTTCCTTGTGTTGAAGGGACGGATGTAGCAGGTGGTAGCATTGCCTGAACTTTGAATCGATACCGATTCAATGTGTGAAGAATGAAATTTTGAAAAGATCTTTTCTGTGCTTGGCTCCACATAGAGGGCACGTAGTGGTGATTTGATTAACATTTTTGAAAATCATCATCATAATCATGATCATCAGAATAAACTTTAACTTTTTGAGGTATTCATGAATATTGATTCAAAAGTGGAATATATAAAATCATATTTTGCAATTGTTGATTACAACTAACCGTTGAGTCATCATTTTTTTTGTATTATAGTTCTACCAAGCAAAATTATCATGATCATAACAGCACAAAATAATAAAGATTACAAAATCATAAAAAGCGTAAAAGCATTGAAAGCGTACAATTTTTTTGTTACATGCATTATTCTTTCATGCATAAAATAATTATCTCTTCAAAATTACAGTAAGGTAAGACTATTTCTATTGATATTATTCATCATACAAACAATACATTTTATTCAAGACACTTCTCACTGCATGGCAGCGATCAGTGTCCACCAGTTTAACATGAAGCTGTATTAGGAGCAAACATGAATCAGAAAATGATTCGGTAAATATTCAATGTGAGATTGATTTTGGTTGGTTCTTTTTACGATTTCAAAAGCAAGAAAAATATTGAAACCACATTTTAATTCGGATTTTTTATTTTTACTATATAACAAACATACATCACAATACCAGTTGATAACATTACTAAATTAAAGTTTGAGCACTATTAAAATCAATTAATATATTTTACTTTTCTCATATTTACGAAATTTCGTTGAAGAATATTTTTTTATTTCCTTATTTTCCTTATTTCGGATATTAATTCGATGACAGTTGAATCAAGTACTTTAATGTGTTCTGTAAGTAATCATGTACATTCCATGACACTGAAACTTTACTTTTTTTTCAACGAAAATATCTCTTTTAATAATCCTCGGAATTTTTCATATAGTTTGTGAAAAAATTCACATAACCCGATTAAAAGACACAAATTAATTTTTCTTATCACTAGAAATATAGATATTTAATTTTAGGGCAAGTTTTGACTATAACCAGGAAGGTTTACATTGCACTAAAATGGATGTTTGATCTACGTTTTCTACCATATGCCAAATATAAAAATAAACTTGTTAGAAATGAAAATTTATTGGGGATGAATTTTCCAGTTCACCCCAAAAGAATAGTCCTTTTTTCTATTAAAACCATAATTCAACCCCGTTTCACTTTTAAAACTACTAAACTTATCGTCAAGAAAATAAGTATCCAAACGATGGTTGCGATGAAACCGTAATACACGTCTGGCTCCCACAGAGACCATCCTCTGGTCATCATGGATCTTAGCGATGTTGTCGCTAAGGTGAGAGGTAAGAATGTCGAAATGTACCTCAGACCTGTAGGCATGCCTTCTATTGGCCAGATTACGCCGCTCAGCAGCAGGGTTGGGTAGAAACTACCCAAGGCCAACTGAATTGCGTTTCTCTCCAATTCGCAAATTGCCGATATGACGAACCCGAAGCACATACCACACAGCCCTTGGAGAATAGTTATGAGAATAACAAGAATAAGGTTGCCTTTACATTCTACTTCGAATACTAATATCATGAAGATTAGTACAAGCGCTGTTTGGCCACACATGACGACGAACTGGGTGATCACATGGGAAAACAGAATTTCTCCGGGAGTCACACCTGGAAAAAAGTTATCAATTAATTTTAATGTGATTGGACAAATAATTTTAAAAGGTTATCATGAGAAATGACAACTCTAGAAAATCATAGAAAGTTTTATTTCTCTTTTTTCATGATCACCTCCTATCCTCTAATAACAGCTACATCCATCAATTTATTGAAAGGTTATGTTGCCAGTGCCAATTACACTTCAACGGGCCTGTTCCATCAAACGTATTCATGATTCACCGACTTTCATTTTAGTACTTATGATGCACTGTTTGGAACCTTTGGTGTAGTAATGAATATTACTGGAGTTTTTTACAACACCAAATCGTTATTTTTAACACCTCGACACGTGTTTCGATCACCAAGTGATCATCTTTAAAGAGGAAGATTAAATATTCATTCCCATTTTAGTGTTGCTTGCATAGTGCAAAATTTCCGTGTCGTTTAGATTCGAGACCCTGTGGTTGCATTCCAAGGAATAGGCTGAAAACGCCGAATCATTTTCACCTAGTTTTAAGGACATTTCATGTTCAGCATACCGTTTTGAGAAATGTGTCCCACATAAACACCCCAGTCACTTGAGCGTATAAACTCTAGATTTCTCCATCTGGCATGTAGCGTTAACGCCACTTCCACATATTTTTTTCTGAAAAAACCCGCAATTGTCTAT
Source organism: Leptinotarsa decemlineata (assembly GCF_025532065.1). Classification (NCBI taxonomy): domain Eukaryota; kingdom Metazoa; phylum Arthropoda; class Insecta; order Coleoptera; family Chrysomelidae; genus Leptinotarsa; species Leptinotarsa decemlineata. Next base: position 5,548,304 of record NW_027412545.1, on the reverse strand, counting down.
GTTCTTCTACCAAAATATGTTAGAATTTCTTGATTTCTGGTTGTATGATCTGGAGATATATTAATCTGTAAGTAAATTTGATCCTTTGTTTTCTGACTAACTTCTGAACTGTGTCTGCGTTGGAACCATCATTATGTTTTGTGTATAATTATTTCACTTTCCGTATGTAGATTGTAAGCAGATAAAAGTGGCGAGAATGTTCTGGGCAACATTGAATTGAAGGCTGTTATGACTGTCTAGATGTAAAGAATCACTTGGGATTGTAATGTCTGTATAGCTCGGTTTCCTATATACATTGAACTCGAATTCATTCTGATTATATGTAATGGTCAGGTCTAAGAAATGTATCTGTTTCTCTATCTCCGTTTCAAGTGTGAACTGTATATTTCTATTATAACATTTATGAATAATCTCAATAACAGCCTACAGTTCAATGTTGCACAGAACATTCTCGCTACCTGTATCTGCTAACAATCTAGAAAGGGAAATTGAAATAATTATACAGATAGGACATAATGGTTTCAACGCAGACACAATCCAGAAGTTAGTCAGTAAACAAAGCCTCAAATTTACTTACAGATTAACATATCTCGAGATCAAACAACCAGAAAGCAACATGTTTTGCTGAAAGAACATAGACAATTTTGTCTTCAATGTCAAAAATAAAGTAGACAAGATGGAGAAATCTGGAGTTTATAAGCTCAAGTGTCCGGAGTACTTATGTGAGACAATGTGGTCAAAATTTCTCAAAACAGTATACTGAATGGAACTAGAAAAAAAAATATAGAAAGGTTTATTTCTCATTTTTCATGATGATCTCCTTTCACGTAGTAACGGCTGCATCCATCAATAGATTGGTTTACCTAATTAATTTTTCACCTGCGGATGAATTATCATTTATCTATTTATTGGAACAGCCTTAGCCAATATTTTGTGTTGATCATTCGGCATGAAGTTTGATACATAAGCACGTGTAACGAATGAAAAGCTAAAATTTGTTAAACTCATTAATCGATTCTAATAAAATTGCTTCCAATCCAATTACAGGGAATTTTAATGAAAACGAGGAATTGTAGTGTTGCAACTTACCTGCAACCCACGATCTATCGAGTAATCCTTCCATTCTCTCTATGATCAATGCTGACGATGTCAGTGCCACAGCCAAAAAGAAAACGATCCTAAAAACAGATATGGTTTCAGAATTTCAGTTTAAATTTAATATCATATTCAGGTACTTGCTCACAATATTATTTTTGTAAATTATTCCTATTATTTCAATAAGTTTCATGCACTTTATTGTGAGATTATCATCGTATCCTATTTCACTTCAACAAAGCATAGCTTTTTGGATTTTTTGGATACTGATACAGTAACAGCTGAATGAGGTCAACACAATTGCATAAATAGCTCTCGTTAAGGGTGATCGATGGCGAAAACTAGGACGCCCAAGTAGGATAATATCATGCTATGGAATTGGAAAAAAAAATCATATCAAAAAAACGATTTTTGTGAAAAATAAACAAGGCTGATTCAAAAACTGAATCCTCTGTTACGCTACCATATAATCCCGATGTTATTAGTCGAAAGATTTTGATAGATATAAAACCATTGCCCGGTACCCTCTCTATATTGATACGGCAATTACAAGGACATTGGTGACTTGAAATACTGATAAGATATAAATATTCGTGCAAGGTATGCTTCTCTGCTTGTAAGCTTACATCCAAACTACCCGGACGATGATTATGAAGAAGTGAATACTGAAAGACAGGAATAGATCGACTTTATACCGAGTGCTCATACACTCTGGAATCATGGGAAATGAAAAGTTAATGACAGGTTCATCAAGTCGTTATTTAGCCTCGAACTAGCTATGGGGATATATGAATCGTTGTAACAATATCAGAAAATGGGTAAATGAAAAAAATTAAAAAACCTTCGTGAGAGAACAGTCCTAGAAAGGAACAGAGCGAGAAATGCCTTTATGTGAATTTGAGGTACGAATTCAAAAGAGATAGATAATAATTATTAATTAAAGGATAATTGAAGAAATACTGAAATCAGAAGAAATATCTGTAGAAAAATTGTAGAAATCTGTAGAAATTGTTACAGAGCAAAAGAATGCTGGAAAGGTTGTCATAAAGAAAAGGAAGAGAAGGCAATAACCACACGGAATTGCAATATTTCCAGAATCATGAAAGAAATGTTACAAGTCCAACGGAAAAATAAAGCATCCAAGGGTTACTGGTATGAATTTTAATGAAGTATAATCTAGAATGTTCATGTCATTATATTGTTTGACTGGCGGTGGTAACGGTCTGAATTTTTGTATTTGTATTGATAGGGGGCAGATAACCGTGAGTATGGTAACCATTTTTACTGTTATCATATTTTTCACATTTTTCAGTGTTCTCGCGTATCTTGAAAACGATAAAGAATGATAATGATAATAATAATAGTATGAGTAGTATATTCTTAGAAAAATAATTTCTCCTCACAAAACACTTCAATCGAAGAAAGCATATTTAAAAAAATCATGGATATTTTCTAATGATGGAATCGATTCAAAAGTTTGATAAGAGCTACACTTGAAACCCACGTTAATATTACTCCAGGTGCTACGAAGTCGGTGAAAGATGGTTCATTAGATCCGTAAATAGGTTCTTTAAATGAAATAGGAATTTCGGCAAGATCTGCGTTGTAATCACAATCCCTGAATATGTCTTTCGTGAAGTTTTGGAAGGCCAGTTGAAGATCTCTTTGAAGTATTATACCAATTTGTTGATCTGAAATATAAAAAATTTACATGATCATTTTTTCAATTCTCGTATTTAATGTGAATAGGAAGTTTTGGAGGTAGATTACTTTACCATTTCCGAATAAATACAGGGACATTTTAGGATTTACTTGTAAAGACTCATTTGTGATGGGAATCACCTGCTACAGGACAAATATAATGAATATTACTGGAGTTATATTTCAACACCAAACCATTATTTTCAACACCTCGACACGTGTTTCAACCACCAAGGAAGATTAGTTTTCCTCTTGAAGATGATCACTTGGTGATTGAAACACTTGTCGAGGTATTGAAAACCATTATTTTTAACACCTCGACACATGTGTTAATCATCAAGGGATCATCTTCAAGAGGAAGATTAATCTTCCACCAAGTGATCATCTCCACGAGGAAGATCAATCTTCCTCTTGAAGATGATCATTTGGTGATTGAAACACGTGTCGAGGTGTTAAAATAACGGTTTGGTGTCAGGAAAAAACTCCAGTAATATTTATTACTACACTGAAGGTTTCAAACAATATATCACAAGGACAAATATAATATTTAGATTATGATTTCGGTAAATCAACTTTACAAAGTAACTTTATATTATTTAATTTCCTACTATAGGAAAAATGATGGCAAGAGGTATTTCAACACCAACTTTCACACAACCATCTATTGGTTCATATTTCAAAATCAGATTCTTCTCGAGCACATCCATTCACAACAGGGACTTTCACACCCAAATATTTCCACAAGAGAATCGTATGGACGGGGTCACCTACATAAAGGACCAGGACCACGGTTCACATATTTAAAAAAATTGAGTAAAATATAATATGAGATTCTGCGTAAAAAATCTATGCCAGCTATTTTCTCTAGGTGTTTCTCAAGTGTTTCGCAATCTGTTGGATCGTCATCTCTATCAGAGCCTGCTGGCTGATCTTTGAATCCATTCATGAGTTTGTATTATAGTTGGATGAACATCACAAGGGTTATTTGCTTTTAAAAGATCTTGCAATACAGATTAGAAGAAATTTCAGAGAAAGATAGCAAACAATTTCTACATTTCTGCGACGAATAGTTGTTTCGATCCAGGTTTGCTCAAAGTATTGAAATAATTTCATCGACTTTGTTGCAGAAAATAATTCGTCTATCCGAGTTTGGAAAGTCTCCCTGTAATGTTATTCTTTAAATTATTTCAAAGTCAGTCACGACGATCTTCGAATTCAGATCTGGTTGTAGGTCTCTGTGCTGCCTGTTATGTTTCTGGTTTGTCGCGGTGGTTGTCGAACAATGCACTGGTGGAAACGACTTCTTGTGTCTGTAGCCTTGAATGGTGAAAATTTGATCAAACAATGATGGAGAAGATTTGAAGACGCCACCTACCATTCAAAAATAGCATGATTCATGAAGCATAACATTGAAGCAAGAATCCTTCATTATCAATTTGTGTGAAATATTCCAAAAACATGATTTCCGACCTCAAATTCCTTATCAACCTTGCTATATTTTACTTCAAGGGAACAGCTCCATTGCCTGCAGAAGTGTTTCAATGTGAGTAATAATAATTTGGTTAGCGTCAGAATTAGACTGATTTCATCCTACTGGATTATGAAAAAGTTCAAAAAAGTACTTTTCCGATACCTCACGCCATTTGTTCAATTATTGCTTGAGGTAATACGTTACTGGTCAGATAGTTTGATATGCTGGTGTGAAACGGTAGCAGCGTGAAAATATTGAATATGAAAGTCTCCAATGTGGAGAGATGAGTGCTAAAGATTTCGGTGTGGAAATATCTGATTAATAAATAATCCTGCTCAATAGTTATTGTTTAACGGCAGTGTAGCCATGGTCATAAGATACTCACTTGACATATCCAGCCAGACTCTGATTTCACTCTGATCCAAAGTTTCCGCATCAGCATCTTTTCCCAAAGCCATACGTGCTACCAAAGCATCAGTATAATTCTCAGTGAAGTACAAGGCTCCCCAAGCGTTTCCAGTTTCAACAGCCATTTTAGCCGACTCCGGATCCGGATAATACTGCTTCACTATAGTCGACGTATTAAGGGTATTGAGGTATCTACAACTCAGATTTCCAAATTTACAGCCCAGGTCGAAATTACATGCTTGGAATGTCAGGTTTTCGTAAATCATTTCGTGATTGACTATAGCTAAATACAGGTTTTTAGGATCACCTCCTATAGCCAAACAGAAGAGGATGACCTGCATAACGGGTAGCGCAAAAATAAATAACATCACCCCTACATTTCGCCACATTCGTAGAAAGTTTTTCTGTAGCAGAGCTTTGAGTTTTCCTACGGTAGTCCATTCTGTGCAGTTGCCACAGTCGTCACATGCTTCTTGGATACCTAGAGTGGATGATGACGCTTTGCCCATCTGAAATGATATAAATGATTGCTTTCAAATAAAAACTGAATAGTTCATCTGAAAAAACACAGGATAAGCTATCTAATTCACTGATGATTTGCTATACATTTTGAAAATATAGCTAAGTCCACTACATTCATTTTACTTTCCGGCAATAATTGCCTCTGATCCTCAGAGGTGAATAGGGGTGTCATCATTCCTCTGAGAACGTAAGCAGACAAAAAATTAACATATATCGTCTTCAATGGTAAAGAGAAACTTTATCGGGTTCATTGAATCATAGCTAGCTGAGATAAATTTGGCACTTTTCAGCTTCGTTTGAATCCTGACGCCAATCATAAGCATTTTGCTCTTCCACTTCAATCCATCCGATAGGAGAGAGACAAAAATCAGATGTTTTGATAAACAAGATCCTCAAAATTGCTAATGGAAATCCAATGCATTGGCAAATCTTCTTGTAGCCAGAGAAGTGGAATAATTTTCGGGGTTCTATGAGTGTTTTCATCTGAGATGGTTTTGAGTAATCGACAGAGTTAAAAACACTATGTTCAATGCTAGTTTATAGACCATATTGAAAGAACTAGACATGGAGCTCATCAGTGATACTGTCACAAATCTAAATTAGTGCTGGATATTCAGTTTACATAAACGTTACATATCTATTATTATTAGAATTAACCCTTCGGTACCCGCTCCTGATCAGAGAGATGACCACAATACTCTTCTCGTGTATACTCGGTAGCTTCCTGTTATTGGTCGAAGTACCGGTGACAAATAAACACAGTATTAGCAATTCTAGTCTTAGGGCTAGACGTTAGTTAGATCTGTCAGGTACACTGCGGGTACCAGTGCTTGTATAAGTAATAAAGATTTTGTTGGCTTTGGTGAGGTTTCGGTGTTTATAATTCGATATAGTTCAGGAATGATGGGGTTATTTTTCTAATAGATGAAATAGCGTCATATGAATAGCAGGTCGACGATAACAGGAGTTTAATGTATAAGTTTGAAAATGTCCTTATAGGACGAAACTGCAGTAACGTTAGGTTCAAATAAATGTAGTAAAAAACTGAAAAGTTTCAATTCTCCTTCTGTCACAGGATTTATCTAATGGAAACGACACTAGTAATGAAAATTCTACGGAAGAAAATCATGTTAACTTGGCAAGGCAGCTTAAGCTAAAGAGAATATGAAGTGGAAAGTACTGCAATTCAACAAAAATATTAGAACAAGATTTCACAATATGGTATCCCACTTTCCTGGTATTTCAAAAGGAAAAAGAAGTCATCTGGAATGCTGGAAACATTTATACAGTGATGTCTAAAGTTGTTGAATATACAAATACGTTTATGACTCCTAAAGCTCACCAATATTCTCGAAAGAGAGAGAGAGATGTGTAGTCGACCAATGCATCTGAAATTTTTGCTCTTATATGTGATAAAAGCGGCCCTCTTTGAACTTTTCAGGTCGATGATGGCAATGAACAGATTTAAATTTTTATTGAAGTACATTAGATTTGATAACGAAGACCCAAGAGCGGCAGATTAGAAACTGATGAACTGTCTCCAAATAGAGAATTATTCGAAATATTAAATGAAAATTGTAAAAAATCATATTTCCTCTCGGAATACGTTACTATCGATGAGAAGTTGGATGCTTTTAGAGGACGTTGCAGGTTCCCTTCCAAAGCAAGCAAATATGGGAGAAAAATATTTGCCATGGAAAATGCGAATGATCAACATCGAGGCCATGGACGTTTATGTTGGGCAGCAACCGGAAGGTCTATATTGCGTTTCAAATGATTCTGAGGAAATTGTAATAAGAATGTTTGTTTCTATCTATGAAAAAACATCACTATAGACACTATGTTTATTTTTTATTATTTGCCAAATGTAGTCAAGTTCTATATGAAGGGAACGTTGATGAAAAGTTCACTCTCTACGACGCTGATCGTTTTAAAAAAATGTCTTTTCAGCTTGTAGAGGAATATTTACGTGCTGCAAATGATGATTTGCAAAGATAAATTCGAGTGTGAATTAGAGAATTACTTCAAATTGAAGAAAACGTCGAGTTGATTGCCGACAGGAACAATAAACGAAACATTTGAAAGTGGTATATTTCATCAGTTCGGACTTCCATTGTCTAATATAATATAAATTGATTTGAAACCCCTAAATAATCTGTAAGAAATTTAAAAGATGTTATCAACAACAAATGAAAATTAAAAGATTCCAAACCAAGTTATGTCACGACGTTTCGATTGTTAGCATCCACAATCGTCTTCGGGTGATGACTGGACTTATTTCTCCGAGATCTGACTATTTTTAGGTCGAGTGCTTTCACTTATCCCCTCTTCCTTCTCTTCGTTGGTTTTAGAGGGAGATGACCGTTTGGCGGGAGTTGGTCGTTTTCCGCTTGATTAGAGGTTTCCATATGTTACGTATCTCTACGCTAGCTTGGCTAAATGCGTTGTTGGACAACATATACGCGGCTTCTTTGAATTTTCTCCTAAACCAGTGTTCCTCCTTGTGGATGATTTCAGCTCGAGCCCACTTGATATTATGTTGATGAGTCCAAATATGCTCTGCTATTCCGGATTTGCTAGCAAATTTGGAATAGCAGAGCATTTTCTAGTACATGCGTACTAGAAAATGAATATTTCCGAATATTCATCTCTCCCAACTACCTAAACCGTAGGTTCTGGATAATGCTTGTCGAAAAACAACTTGATTTCCTGGCTAATACCACGATGGATGTTGAATTATATTCGACAGACATTTATGCAAGAAACCTCATAGATGTTAGTTTCGCAGATGTTTCTCGTTCATCTAGCAGCAGGACCACGTTGAAATTATTCGAGTAGATAACCTACAGATCGGTTTCGAGGAAAGATCCAAGCCAGACAGCAAAGTGCCTGGACTCGATTAATTTCAACGCGGCTCAACTGCATGTATGAAACTTTCGTTCAAGAGAAATATTGTTAACTAGTAACAGCTCCATCTCGTGAACACTCCCATGTGTACATCCATGTGTACATCCCATGTACCAATACTTTAACAGATATCAAACCACGTCTAAAGACTGTATCGAGAAGAGATAATACGTACTAGACTAACCTCTTGCATAAATGACTGTCGGATATAATTCAATATCCAGCGTGGTATTAGCCCGGGTAGTAGTTGTTTTCTAGCAGGCATTCACCAGAACATATAGTGTAGATAGTTGAGAAAGGTGAATATTTCGAGATTTTCCTACGAAATTTATTTTCTAGTGTTCAAATATAATAAAAAGTTTAATTTTATTTTTTCGTACCTTGATAGAAAAATATTTCTACGATTCTGCTGATTGACAGCATGATAACTGAATGATTTTATGGTTCAGTCATTTACTTTTTATTGTTGAAAAATTATTACAATATCCACAATATACGGAAATTAGGGTTTATACGTGTGTTTATCTCTGTGTAATGATAATTAAAAGGGATTTGGCACAGCTATGAGAAAAATTCAATTCGACCCTGAGATTTATCTAGGTTTATTTCAGTTTATTGAGGACAGTGAGTTTAAGTATCGTTAATTTTCACATTCCATGTTTTAGTTACGCAGTTATTACGTCTATATCACTGATGGATACCGGATGATTCAAATTTCTCTCGAATAATTATCTTCCACTGTGATAGGCAGATATAAAGAAATCAGTTTTTCTCATATACACGCCTAGTGTTTTGTGTTGACTTATTAATGAAAGTAGCACAGATGTATGTAATGAATAAACACAATTCTTTTTCATTGGTGAAAAATCTCTAGTGGATTCAACTTGAATATTTCGATTTATGAAAAAGGACATAACTTAAGTCACTTATTGAAATAGTATTATCGAAAAAGAAATATACATATTCTACTCAGATCAATATTGTCAAAAATTAAAAATCTCAAAATCATTGCCCTACTAAAGTCATCAATTTGAATCCGTTATATTTTCTCATTGGGATAATTATTAGATTAATTTGCGAAAACCACTATAATAGTTTGTAATATTCATGAAAGGAATTTATAATTATTCACTCATTACCAGTGAATCAAAAACACCACTGAATAAAAATCAATGTTATACTTCTACTTACATCTAGATGTCCGTTAGTATCCGTAACCAAAACTTCTTTACTTTGATGAAAATTCAACCCAACCACTCCACTTTCTTCGGTCACAGAAATCGAGTCCTTCTTTCCCCAGTTCATAGTAGCTAAACTGATGTTATTTGACATGTTTTGTTCCACTTGAGAGGCGCCGACTTGCACTTGTTTTCTGGACAATTTCAGGAATACCTCTTCCAAAGAAGTGCATCCATACATGGAGAGTAGGACGTGAGGGGATTCTTCTGCCAGTAGTTTACCACTTCTCATCAAGCCAATCTGTAAAATTTTTTGCATTATTGAATCTTGTTTATTCCTTTGAATTTATTGGATCCTGACTGAAAAAAAAAATCCTAGCATTTGCAACCCTAACGTTCATCTGTCACAAATAATAATCCTTTATATTTGATTCTAGATGTATATAGAATGAGATATATAGTAGAAAACAATTGCATCCAACACTTTCGACATTAGAATTAATGTATGAGAGTCGTTGGCTTTAATAAGTTGCCAGTGTGAATACTTATAAGTGCACTTTCGATTACTTAGAGGAGCGTCAAAATCTGAATTGATCACGTGGTGAAAACATTTCTGTGACCTGTACTCCCTATCAGCAACTTCTGATCAAATTGTATCATACCGTACTGTCATAAAAATAATAATATTGCGCGTGTTCAGGGCACATGATTCTCAGATTATTTACCCCACGGTGTGGGGAGTGGTCGTTGACTGATAATGCTGGAGCGAAATCCGAATGTATGGCTTTAGGGATGGGGCCTGACCAGCGGAAATCTTCGTAAAAATAATAATAGTAATAATAATAATAATGGATGTAATTGGATGTAATAATAAGGATGTGCAGCTCGTAGTTGGAAGCGAGACGAATATTGTTTCTCTTCGAACTCCACAGACTTTATCTAGACCACTCTGTCAAGACGGTGGTTCTAATTATTGTAGTTCTTGATGGAATGATGTCCCCTCTACTCTCACCGGCTGACCGTATTAAGGCAGAAATCTTAGCCGGGCGACTGTCCGAATGGAGAAGACTGTCATTTTTGGCTCACTGCGTTCAAGGCCCACTGATCACTTATCCCATGGTGTAGAAAGTTGTGTTGGTCGATAATGCTGGCAGTCCCTCCTGAATGTTCCGAGGCTTTGGAGCACCATTTTTCAACGTGTTGGTCGCGACCCCCTGGGGGGTTAAGTCATTTTCTAAATTTAAGCGATTTTTTTGCTTGCTTTTTATTTGGGCCATTGATGAAAATATCAACTCACACAAATACGAGGTGTCAAATTGAATCAAACACTTCAAGGCCTCAGTTCTTAATTCCAGGTATTATGTTTTTCCTTTTAACCAAAAGCTATCCAAATTGGCAGACTTGAATTCTAAATATATTTTCAGATTTTCCTTGAGCTTAGTTGTTAAATTTGCTTGAGCTTAGTTGTTATAGCTGCACTTGAAAATGGATTCAAGATCTAACTTTGCTTAATGTTTTTCGATATCTCTTGCACAGATATACTCCTTGATGTTTATCTCACATCCGACTTCTTCAATTTCAATCTTCTTTGTAAAGCCATGTATTTTGTCTTTTGCAGTGATGACATTTCCATCTTGCCCTTGAAGACTTCCATTCAAGATATTTAAATGGTCAAATACTTCTGAAAGAAAAGCTGATTTCAAAAGAAAATCCGGGTCACAAATAAATTCAGAGTATTCCGACTTGATCTGCTGTAAATATATTGAGAGTTCAGCTTGGAGTTCCATAACTCTGATGGTCAATACTACAACCACCTAACCTCTGTATGGTAAAGTAAATTTTGGTGGAGTGCCCCCATGTCTTCACAAATAATCTGAAACAATCGTATCTGCAACGCTTTTCCTTTAATTGAATTCACAATTTTTTTTAATAATATTTAGAACTTGGCTGTATTCCTGTGGCAAGGTTTTGGCCGCAAGAGCATGGCGATGGAGCAATGGAGCAATGCATCCAAGAAGCGTTTGGCATTTGTTCTTTCATTCTAGCAATAAATCCACTTTTTGCACCAGTCATAGCTTTCGCTCCATCACTACAAATAGCAATGCATTTTTCTTCCCAAGCGATATTCATATCTTGGGTAGTTTCAAGGAACATGTTATGCAAGCACTGACTGTAGTGTTTGAGGGAAGTGCTCTGCAAAATAATATCTCTTCCATCAATTTTTCATTGGATTCAGAATGCACAAAAACGACAAACTTCGCACAACCCGCAATATTCGTAGATTCATCAAATTGCAAGGACACAAAAGTACTTTCTTTAATTTTTTCTATGACTTTGTCTCCAACGTATGTCGCCATATCGCTTATTCTGCGTTGAATGATATTGTCTGGGAGAGGTATACTTTTAAGCTTTTTTACTTCTTGTTTGCCAAACATAAGTTCTGCTATATCTAAAGCCGCCGGTAAAATCAAACTTTCGACAATTGTGTGGGGGGTTTTCCTGTTTTAGCCACACGAAAAGCTACTCGATAACTAGCAAGCATCGCTTTTTCATTTGAATTAGACATTTGTACTATAGTAGTTTTTTGATGTTGAAGAGCTTTTAATTTTCTCTCAAAAAATTCCACAGGTTCTTTTTCATTTGAATGTTTTGTGTTTGGGTGGCGTGCTAACTTCGATGGCTTCATGCTTTCTCTTGACAAAGTTTCAAAGCAAATAATGCACAGTATACCCGAATTTCAAATAATTGTCATCATTAGGACGATTTTTTTTGATCCATCACTTCCGCTAGAAGTTGACGGTTCTTTTGGTCTTTTCTGGAATTTATCCATTTTCAATCATTACAAATCACTTCAACTAAATACGTGAAAAACGGAAAACAATGATTTGCGCTCGCTAAACAACTGAACGGCTGACAATTACGCGTGTCACTTCCTGAATATTTTTACCATAAAATAATAACATACATGAAAAAAGAGTCGGAGGGTCGCATAATATTTTTTTTTACTAGGGGGGTCGTGTCATGGGAAAGGTTGAAAAACACTGCTTTGGAGGATAGGGTCTGACATTCCCAAACTTATATTAAAAAATAATAGTTATAATAATATTGATATTTATACTTCATGAGAAATTTCACGACTATCGGCATGTATAAGTTCGAAACAGTCTATTCACATTAAGAGATCATTTATTGAAAGGAGAAATAACAAAGGTCTTAAGTTTGATCCTTGAGGAACTTCAGATGTAGATCTGATGTTGGAAGGAACATATTCTTTTTAATCAACATACTGCTTGCGATCAAACATCTCCATTCACCTAATTTTTCAGAGAAACAAAAAGCACATAACTTCTTAATAAGAATAAACATGTCAATTCGATTAAACGCTTGTTTAATATCCAAGTATATCACATTCACCTGACCTCTTTCTTCAAATACTTCGCAAACATACTGGGGTAGACATAAAAGGTTTGTTAAACAAGATTTCCTATCTAAAAACCATGTTGTTCCTCAGATACTATGTTTTTAGTTGAATCATAAATAAAATATAAGATAACAAATTGCATAATATTAAGATTCCTCGATAAATCTGTACAATTCTCGTATCGCCTTTTTTTCAGCAAGCTATCTTCCAATTATCTGCTTGTTAGAATGAGGTAAAATATATGTTTCAAAGGTTGCAGTTCAAACAGAAATGCAATCCTTTATCTAAAAGCTAAGAATCTAATCAGGTTCTACAATCAGTTTATTTTTGATAATATCCTCGGAGATTTCTGTTAGGCCGATAAAAGATACATTGCTATATTTGACTTCAAGTTTGTTACAGAGTTCGGTATTTGATCGATTGATACAGAAGCAGAGTAAGAACTGAAAGTATCAGCAATATCCTGCAGGTTTGAATAAGATGTCTTTTCATCTTCATCTTTCATTTCACCAGGTATCCTAGAGTTACCTTTTTTATTTCTAATAATTCCAGAATTAGAAGGGATCTTGAGAAATATTTTTTCAGCCTCATTAGCAAATGTTTTGCGATCATTCTTGACAGTGTTTTTTATTTCTTTTCTTGATGTGCAAAACTTATCGAAATAAAAGTGTGTAATGAAGTATTTATAGTTTTTCAATGCCCGTTCCTTCTTACGTATAGTTTTTATAATTTCACCACTGTACTAACCGGGTACCGACGATTATATTATTAATGATTTTGGGAGAAATGGATATTTGAAGAATTCGTGTCAAAATTTCAATTTCATCGCAAGCATTGTTAAAGTGCGAGCATTGAAGTATCCCTCTCCAGTGGACGGCTGTTACTAATTCATACATCAGAGGAAAATTTGTCTGGAGTTGAATATATTCTGTCTTTGTTAATTGAAATGAAAGTTGCCCTGTTTGTGAATAATGGTTGGAAGACTGAACGATAAAGATGAATGATGAACGTTTTCATGTAGTTGAAGATTCCTATGTAGGTGGCATTCTATGCTAATGAGAATTAAATCTAGTAAGCGATTACTCTGGTTTGAAATAGTATTATATCGCTTCACGACAAACTTTCCAATAACATTTTTTGTTAATTCATATTTAGAATCAATTTCAATAAAACCAAAATGCGAAGTCTTAAAATCTTCTATTATTATGATAGGCTTGTAATGTGAGTTATTGACAAGTATTTTTTCAAGGACAAAATACAAGTACTACAGGAAAATCTAAGGTGCTCTAAGAGCGAAGCCAGTGCGAAAGTAGCGATTCACGTTGGATTTTAATCGCTGGAGATTAAATTCATTTGTGAAAACGTTCCATATAAAGGCAGTTCTCCAAATGAAACAGTTCCTAAACAGTAGAGTTCGATGTGTACTGAGTTGAACCTCAAAACGATGAGCAGCCGTCGCCTACTTCTGATAGGTACCGCTCTTGGTGGAATCAAATGTGCCAAGTCACTTGAACCCCTTCCGTGAAAGTATCTATAAAAGAGAGATGCATTTCCAACTTTTCCTTCATGTTCCAGATTATCAGGGTTGCAAGTGATGTTCGTATCGCCAATCAGGTGAATGGCTCTTTTCTGGATGGATCCACCAGCTTCAGGATATGCCATATATGTGAACAATACTCTAAAGAAGGTTTAATCTGAGGTTTATAAAGCATCAAAATTTGCTGGGGTTTGTACAGTTTTCTGGTTCGGAACAGTCTCTCAAGCTTTTGAGAAGCAGCCTTTGCAATTCCAGTGACATGATTGTGCCAAGACATATTGGTGTCCTATTCAACCTCCTGGGAGGAATGTATATCACGTAAAGGAACATGATATGCACGATGTAAGGAATCTTGCCGACAGCTGAATGGCCGCAGGGTGATATGAGGTTACTAACGATCCCCTTGGGGAACTGGGCGAAACTTTTTCGTAATCAGCCTACCTCTGGTAATGCGGGGCTCTGCCAGAGGTGACCAACCCCTTGCTACTCGTGGGAACATACATGAAATGAAACACACACAAAAACAGAAACAACAAAAACGCGCAGTGGCTAGGGATGAACAGAAATGTCCACCCCAATCTACCGCTTGAAATAAGGCTGGACATAGCAGATCAGCTCGTGATGTAATACAAAGGCCAAGGTGTAAACTCATTTGGCGCACCGAGGCAAAAAGGAGAAAGAGAGCGAAGGAGGCAGGAGTGGCAGCAACTATAAGTGCACCCTCCTCCTCACCCACTCCACCTCCAACAATAAGGGCACTTCCTGCGGCGGGTGCCAAGAGCTCCGCCTTGAATAAAGGCAAGGAACCGGCTGCCCCTGCAGGAAATCTCCCTCACTTATGCACCTCCACGAAGGAAATCCCAAAAAGGTTGAAGAAGCTGCTCAACAACAGTAATGTCGCTGCACCTTCCATAACCTTCATGGAGGCCACCGTGAGACACCTCAAGGACCAAAGAGAGTGGGGCGAGTGTTAGGCGAGTCTTGGCCTACACCCGCCAATATAAAGGAGATGTCTCCTAGTGACCTGTTCACCTTCCTGAAAAGGACAGGATGGACGATGACCCAGGAGGAGAACTTCTGGTGAGGATGTACAATGGGTCACATGTGGTACACTCACCCTCCCTACTCTACAGACACAGATGCATGTCTACACCTAATTTACCTCCTGCAATGTCTATATATTTGGTTTTGCCGATGTCACTTCAAAGAGATCCAAGAGATAAAAATCATATAAGTTTTTTACAGATGCAAGGAAACCTCCGCCCTTGGTTTTATTTGTTAGGTTCATATATCTTTTCTGAAGACACTGTGGAAACAATGCGGCATTGTAGATTTCTGAAGTGAGACAGGTTTCACTTAAACAGATGACTTCTAGATTATTTTGACGATCCAGTTATGCTGTGTTGAACTCTGACATTTCTGAATTTGAACCATTAAAATGCTGCTAGTAAAGATTGTATGAAGCACCTAATTAGGTAATCTATCTAAAAATGTATCAGTGTAGGATTTCCATTCATATATTTCATTCTGATATTATTTTCTCCAACTTGTTTGCGTTCATTTGTTTCATTTATAACTCGTTTGCAGTATTCTTTTTGACGGGTTTTTTAATGTTTCAGAGTGTTGATATAATACGTGTTCTGGGGTGTCACTTTTGAGTTATTAGACAAAATTCAGTCACATGATTTTGCTGTTTCTGTGAAGAGATTCGTTAGAAAAATAATATATTTTATTATGCTGTATTGTAAAAGTATGGATGCGTTTATGATACTGCGTGCTCTAAACAGAGTTGTGTCACCAACCAATCAGTTATCTTGCAGACCGGCAAATTTGTGAACACAATGTGCAATAGAGCGCAGGATGGGGTCGAATAAATAGAAACATAGTGTAAGGAACACACATTGTCGATCAATCCCAAGAAGACTGAGAAGTCCTTTTCACCAGGAAAAAAAGTTTATCGGGCCTAAAACCTCCCGAAATCTCCAAAAGCAAAGTAAACTTCTCTGAAGAGGTGAAATACCTTGGTACTACCCTCGACAGGAAGCTAACACGGAACTCTCACCTATAGAGTAGAACAAAAAGAGCATATGTGGTTTATGAGCAATGTCGGAGGACAGTGCGATGCACATGGGGTCTTTCACCCCGTGTAGTCATCTGGATCTACACTGCAATAATAAGACCGATGTTAACGTACGGAGCCATCGCATGGGCACCGAACGTTCTACAAGCAAGAGGCTTGTTTAAACATCACAGATGCCATGAGAACAACACCAACCGCGACAATGAAATTAATTACTGGTCTGAACCCTCTGGACCTGTACCTTAAGGAGGTTACGTTGATGACCATGTTATGATTGCCCACGGCTGGTGTGAACCTCGAAATAGGAATGGGTCAATTGAGGCTAAGTCTATGACGATAAGCGTCTATTGCGCAGCCTCTGTCGCAGGCAGCCAGTGATGCAATTGAACCCAGGTTCGTGTTCAATAAACCCTACAAAATACAAATGAAAGAAAACATAGAATCAGATGCTACAAATGCAATACGCATATATACGAACGGCTCAAAAACCGAAGAAGGTTCAGGGTGTGGGGTTTACTCCAGATCACTAAGCCTAATGATTAAGTAGGGAATGGAAAAAAATACCAACGTGGTTCAAACAAAACTGGCTGTCATATCAATCGCCATAAAAGAAATAACCAGGAAAGGAGTTTCTGGCAAAAACATAACAATCTGCACTAATAGTGGACAATCCATATTAGCCTCGAACAGACAACGTGTTACCTCAGAGCTAGTACCAGAGTGCCACCAAGATTTATCCAAAGCCTAGGTAGATAATAACATTATCCTGAGTTGGGTTGAAGGACACGACAGGAGTAAAGGCCCACGCATTGCCCACTCTTTAGCTAAGCAAGCGGCTGGACTAAGACTTTTAGGACCCAGTGACACCTACGGCTTGATGACTTCGACAATTGCGGAACTAGCCAAACATCACACTTATGCTCAATCCCTAAAGAGATGGGATGGAATCAAAGGATGCAGTCTTGCCAGGATCAGTATGGGCGACCTTGGGAAGCTGGAAAAAATATGTGGCGATGACCAGTGTCCACTAGCCCCATAATATGGGGCATAATATGGGACAACTTTTCGGGAGGATGTACAATGGGTCACATGTGGCCTAAGTGCTGTGGGCCTATACTCACCCTCCCTACTCTACAGATAAAGGAGTAAGAAGTGAGAATTTCATAGTCGTAGAATTTATGTATGAGTCAATTTTTGTTCAACAGATATACGTGAACATATTATGGTAATGATAAAGAAAGGGGTTTAATTGGCATATACTAGTAGCATATTGTCAATTATCATATGGATTTATTGTAACAGGAAAGAGTTTTTTGCCCTTGTACTTCACCATTTTCAAATGGTGAAAAAATGTGAAAAACTTCCAAACAAAGGAAGAAAGTAGTTAACTTCAAAATAAACACGATCCATCCATTCTGTGGCAGTTTGGAATTTTATTTTTAAATATCTATTTTCTCAGTATATAGTATCACTTCTTGAAACAGTTTTCAAACATATTTTGGTTTCATCAGATGTGTTCGACTTCATAAAAAAAACAGTAAATTTTTGCCAAAATTGTGAACCTGTGTAAATTTTCATGAATTCTGTCATTTATAGGAAATATTTACGATGTTAAAGATACCTTTGGACTTGTGCTGAATGTAAATATAGTAAACTAATTATTATTCCCGCCATAAAATGTATTGTTATGATCTCACTAGTGAAAGATAATTGATAATCTATCCCACAAATATACGCAATAATTTTTTGTCGTATTGATAATGTCCACAAATATAGTTGAAGTTTATAGATATTATTACCAGATAGTTTTGCTGACAATGATATTTGCATAATTACAGCTTTGCGAAACTTGTCCTCATAAATAAAAAAATATTTTAATGGCTCAACCAAACTCATGACGTTCTGAAAACAGGAAGTGACAACAAATTTTTTAATTTATTTTTATCATAAAATGTCGACACTCAATCCATTATTCAGTGACTAACATTTATATATCTTCATCCAATATGATGACGAAAATTATTCAAAAAATTATCATTATCACTGAATTTGTTTCCTAGAAGTAGTTGAGTAGGTGGCAAAAAGGTAAAAACTGCTTATTTTGTTTCTTACATTATATTCTGAAGATGATTGAAATTTAGTTTTCTCTATCGA
The DNA here is from genome assembly GCF_025532065.1 of Leptinotarsa decemlineata. Taxonomy (NCBI): domain Eukaryota; kingdom Metazoa; phylum Arthropoda; class Insecta; order Coleoptera; family Chrysomelidae; genus Leptinotarsa; species Leptinotarsa decemlineata. Next base: position 5,529,830 of record NW_027412545.1, on the reverse strand, counting down.
AACAGAAATTGCTGATTTCAATTGTTTCATTTCAGAAAAAATTAAAATATTTTTCTCCATCTATGCTGAACTTTCAACAAGAAATATTTATCAACAATATTTCAAAAATATCACGTTTGACCCTGAAAACTTCACTTTGGACCGCCGGTCCAGTTTGACCTTCCAAATAACGGATTATTAAATAATACTTTCACAACAATAAGTTTGAAAGAATTTTTGTGAAATAAGCTAATATTCGTTTTTTGAGTTTTGCACCATGCAACATCTTCAGGCAGTGATCGCCTCAAATAGAAGAACCCTGCTAAAATGCATATATGACCCAAAAAAAGATTTCTCGCAAAGACAATCGAATATATTAACTACATCTGGAAGGATTGATAGTATTTTAATGACGTATCCAAAAAAATATGTCGTTTGAAATAAAAATTGAAAATATTGTTTTGCCCTTTATTTGGGAGCCATTGGACTTCCCCATTTCTTCCAAGTATCTGGAAAACACATCAGTCTCATGCTTTGTGTTTTTCATAACACTCATTCCAACCAATCTAGTTCCCTGTAATACTATCAATGATAATAAATAAATTGTTCCACCAGGATGGACAGTGTTATTCATTTTCAATAAATAACTGATCAGTGTATTAACTTCCCATACTAGTCTTTTCAGGTTACTTGCTGGACATAATTTGAGTTGTTCATGAATTGTTTGCCTCACATCTGCAAAAATGACGAGCTGTCTCCATTAGTTATCCGTATCCGTTAGTTGCAGCTGAGTTCTCACTTGTAAGGCCCATTGAACAGTGCCCACTGAGCTTTATTTGAGAAATTCTGTAGTTTTCTATTCGAACAGTCCCTTTGTACAGATGTGAACGTGTGTGTTCTCGAGTATATTTTTCCAGTATTCTTTATGTTTATTATTGTTCAACTTCCCAATTTGACACCAAACATAACTGGTTCAGGGCCTATATACAGGGCTTTTCATGATGAGCGTTAATTAGCCGTTTCTGACAAACTAAAGCGGCGTTGTCGCTTCTACTATAAAGTAGCGGCTTCTTTGATTTTTCAAATGGAACACTCCGTATATACATATTATTATATTATCGTATCATACATATTATGATTCATTATCACTTTGTCAACAAATTCATATACTATTTTCCTATACCTATCTATTACCGTTTAGAAGATATAAATTAATTTCGATATTTTTTTTACCAAACATGAACTTTTCTAAATGCTGATAATCTTGAACTCCCTTGCACTAAAACGATCAAATTTGAAATGGAGTGGAGTGATACTATGAGAATCTTCACTCCGAGTCATATTTTCATTTGCCTCATACAGGGTCTTCAAAAAATGCAGATATTTTGATCTCATGAAAAAATGAGTGGAACTCAATTTTTTCAAATGGAACACCCTGTATATTTCAACATTTTTGAGCTCTACATCCAATTTTAGAATAACTTTGTTCAGATAACACTATTTTTATTTTGAACCGGAGATCACTCACCATACAAACTAATAGGCTCTGTTAAGAAGCTGGGTTTATTTGGCCGAGTGTGAATATGTGTGAGCCACAATAAACCCTTGCGGGTTGCGGTGGAGGGTCGTATAGACCCACTCACTTTGGACCTAACCTAACCATCTTAGTGAACTAACTAGATCAGATAAATCCAAAACAAACACTTTTCCCAAACACCAGAACGGCGAGTTTGTCGAGAAGACGCCAACTTGGCTGGGAAACGTGTGTCGAGAAGAGTGTTGCAGATTTGGTGTTTGGGAAGAGTGCTTGATTTGGATTCATTCTGAGCTAGAGGTTCTAGTTCTAGCTTTCATCAGATCAGACGAGTTTCTAAAAAGGTCAAACAAGTTTCGTTAGAAGTTAGGGAACTGTCGATTATTTCTCCTTTATTCATGTAAAGTTGCATAAGAGGTCTGAAAGACCCTTTTCACCTTCGTACTAAATTCCCCATTAATTACAATGGTAGACACACTTAAAAAAATAATTTGCTTACCGTGTGTGCTTGTCTAGCTTCTTCAATGTAATGTGTCGTGATGATAACAGTCTTATTGCCATCTTTCGTTATCTGTACGAGGTGATTCCATATACTTTGCCTCAACAAAGGATCCACACCTACTGTCGGTTCATCGAGAATAAGGAGTTCGGGGTCGTGCATTAGAGCTACTGCGAAAGAAACCCTTCGTTGTTGACCACCACTGAAAAAATAACGTTCATTGCACTGAGAATGATTCTAGTTTAGTATGGAATGATTTTCTGTTATCCGAGGTGAAAAACAGAAAAAACAGTTCATTTTTGTGAGTGGACTGTATTCAATCATAATCGGTACTTCTATAGTTTCGTTATTTCTTTGAACGTATTCAACAATATTAATTTCACTATACAGAATACAATGAAGATTACATATCCAAGTTTCTTTTGCAAGTAGGTTGTGATAGTGGAAGACGGTTATCTGTTGTTGACATTTTGAAAAAAATTGGGCAACGGATTGAATATCAGAGTAGTTGTGGCTAAACATAACAACAGTTCGTCCAAAACTCAATTCAATAACAACAAATAATAGTAATAATAATAAACGCCTTTCATTGTTATTCGAGACAGTACACGAATGGTTTATTCATAGACAGTTGGCGAAGTCTAGCTCAAAGCTATTCTATTTATATACTAATAAATTGACTGACAAACTTTGAATAAATAAAAGAACGTAAAATGAAAGAAAGAATACATTATAGATTGTGAATTATGGGTGCATACATAGCTGAAAATACAAATTATGATAAATTGAAATGAAGAATGAGCTTAAATATGCTTACTGCTTACCATGTAAATGAGGCTTCAATTTATATTTGAACTTATTTATATTATATAATTTGAATTCATCAGACAAAGTATTGTATATTTTGAAGGCATTGAAGACATAACACCTTTGAAAAAATGCAGTTTTATGCTGAAGGTAGATTTGTGTCTGATACTTTGTGAATGTACTTTGAATCGAGAAATGAATCTATTGATCAATGCTGGAGGGTAAGGATCATTCAAAAGTTTGTGAGTAAAAGTACCCATGTGGAGCTGCCTTCTATTGTACATATTGAGGTGCATTCAACAATTATGTGAAATATGTTTATAATTTATGATACCATAATTCAGTCTTGCGCAGCTATTTTGCTCTTTTTGTGTTCTATCCTTATCGACTTTTGTCAGGCATGGTCCATAAAGGAAATCACAATAGTTGAAGTGACAAGTGATTCACACAACGTTCGCTTCATTTCGAAGTTGACAATATGACGATTACTGTAAATAAGTTTCAGAAATTTACCAATAAGATATTTTATTAGCTAAGAAAAACGCATGTCTGTATCTAATACCTAAACCAAGTTTTCTGTCTGTATTACAGATTTATAATGGAGTATTATTCTTTAAGAAGTTCATATTATTTTCATACCGAAATAAAACAATTTGGATTTTTCAGAATTGAGTTTCAAGTTGTGTTGTTCTGATGATGTAGCTGGAAGAAAGCTGATAATTCAAAAATCTGCAAAGGATTTAGGATTATTTTTTTTGGGAGAGATATGCCAACAGAGCCCTTCCTAGGAAAATATGATGTTTCAATACAGCAATTTATTATATAGGCATTATATCAATCTATGGAAGGACTGCAATATTTCAGTCATATATTTCATATATTTGTAACTGAACACAAGAATAGTTCTCACTCTTGACAAATCAAACAATCAAAGGTATCACATAATCTTCCCCCCAAAAATTATACATTAAAATGACTTTGAATTTGAACCCCTTTATTTCAGTCGAGAATTCAGATGTCACTTAAATAATGTACAGAGTATTTCCTGTTTGCGGTGAAAAAATGTATGGCCGTGTTGAGGAGCTAATTTTATGAAGAAAAGTTCATTAAACGTACATCAGAAAATGCATTGTTTCCAAGATACACGGTGTTGAACTTTTTCAATAGATTCCTTTTCCGTATCAATATTGTAAATATCCGTTGTCACAAAAATAAATGTAACTTGACAATGGCAATCATCATAAACTAATAATTGTTTGGCTTTTTTAATGCAGAGCACACTAATTCTCCAAATATGTTTTTTTTTCTAGAAAACAAAGACAGTTATGAAAATGAAACAAAGGATGTGTTACCCAACACAAAATTAAATGATGAAAAGTAAAACTGGAACTTCTGTCGTGGAATATATCAAAATTGTAGTTTTTCTTTATGTCCTGAAGACGCCAACTTGATTGACGAAACGAGAAGAGGAGATGATTTCATTTTTGGTGACTGAGAAAAGTGCTTATTTTGGACAATATTGAATGTTAGTGTCGTTCATTTTTTGGTCGATATTGTTGGATAAACTGAATTCCTATCTGTATCTGGACTCGAAATTTGTATCTGAGCAGGGCTTGTTACCGAAAATCACAGTGTCAAATCTCACCAAAATCGAATACAGTTTTAATCATATGCATTGTTTTTGCATAAAATTACCTGGGGAAATGCCCTTACATTTTTACCGCAATTAGGAAACACCCGGTATACCTCACTGAAGTTGTGTTTCTCGAATTCAATTACTATGTTCATGAGAACAGTTTCAATCTATTTGGAAAGAGAATTGAACTATTTTCATCACTATATTTTCACAGAAAATACACTATAAAAATACAATTTTGTATATTTTCCACGATAGTTTTATATTTGTTGACTAGTTTCGGTCATTACACTATTTTCAAAACAATAGTGTATTCTCAGTGAACATTGAATTTTCACAAAAAAAAAACAATCATATCAAGGAAAATCAGTACATGGAAAATTCAAGTGGATCATATCAAAATAAATGATAATTGTAGGTCTTCACCGTCATCGATAAAAAAGTGTCGCTTTTGTAGCGCTATCTTTGGTGAAATGTATGCCACCGAGTGTTGCTTGAACTTACCTCAGATTCTTAACCATACGATTTTGACTAGGTAAATCCAAAAAGTTCAACAGAAACTGCAGTCTTTCATAGATTTCTTTGGACTCCATACCAAAAATCCATCCGAAATACATCATCGTTTCTTTGATGGTAAATTCTCCGTAGAGGGCTATCTCCTGGGGCATGTACCCGACTCGTTTTCCGGGCACACCGGATCCTTTCTTTCCGGGTTTTCCGCCCAGCACAAAAATTTCTCCGGTGTTGAGTCGCCTTCTGCCGACGATGCAAGAGAGAAGCGTGGTTTTTCCACATCCTGATGCACCCAGTAAACCGTATCTGAAAGAGAAAGTGAATAACTCTCAATTCGATTGATGTAATTGATGTTACATGAATTCGGGCAGGTATTATACTGAGAAATGTTTCAGACATGTTGTGTTCTTGCAATTGGGAAAAACTCAGTGATGCGTTCACTGATGTTACAAATTACAGTGGCCGAGAATCCATTTTTTTCAATGAAGATACGGGTACTATGCAGTATTCATAACTTTTACACATGACTAGATGAACAGGATGAACATTTTTAGTACTTTTTGATGAAAAAGCTAATTGTGTGATATCACTCGTCACCCATGAACACTACCTACTTTTACTAGGAAAGAAGAGTCTTGCGATACCTTGTTTAATTGGTCTTCTCCAATCATCTATCTAGTACTGGTTCATTTTTGAAAATCAGAACAGCAGTAATTGAGATAAATAGAATTATTAGGAAATTGGACAATACCTGAGAATAACTTAACATACCTTGGATGGTACTACTTTCTAAGAGGGCTTTTTCTTTCGTGTCTAAAAGTTATTTCTTCGAATATAATCTACACATCTTTGTAAAAATATGTTTTGAATTTCATTGCTTCCTTCTTTTCTTTGGAAAATTCCCACATTTTTTGTACAAAGATGGAGAAGTAGAAAGCCAAAATCTTTATCTCCCAAATATAGTTGGGAGAATTCGTCAGAAAGTTTCAGATTACTAGTTGTGTATCTAGATTAGAAACATCGAAAAGAAAACCTAGGTTATATGTAGTTTGTTTGGTCTCTTCAGCACCACTGAAAACCGTTTGAGAAACATAAATTTTACTCCTACAAAAATGATCCATATAGAAGATTGCAAAACATACTCAGATTCGTTACAATACGTTATTGGTCTGACATAAACCTACATGTATTTCTAGAAGGTCACATAGTCTGTGAAAGGTTTTTGGAAGAAAGTTTAACTGGACCTCTGTACCTGAATATGTTGCAAAATCGTATTGATGAAAAATTTTAGAATTTCATCGTCTTCTAGAACAATATGCAGTCTTCAACTTCCTCTTCACATATGCATCCAAAACTATAGACGGAGTCGGATCAGCTTTCACTATCGCAGGTTTTCAAGCTTCGTACAAACTACCAAGAGAAAGCACGGTATTTACTGGAGAAACATACGCTACATGGAAAGCCTTGAAGTACATAAATATTTGAAAAATGGAAAATGCCTCATTATAACAGATTCCATGAGTGCTCTTCTGGCAATGAATCAATCAAACACCCAAAATCCCATTATACTTTCCATAAAACGAGAGCTTCATGTACTCAAACAAAAGCAAGCAGTAATCAGATTCATGTGAGTCCCATCTCAAGTGGGCATCCCAGGTAATGAAAGAGCAGATCAATTGGCGAAAGCAGCCATATCAAATCCATTGACTTATACTAAACCCAAAAATATTTCTACAAACAAGAGATCATCAACAATTGGCAACATCAGTGGTACAATTACACCTCTAAGCTAGCAGAGTATATGAATTAAGTTTAAACATCATATACTAATTGAATTATTTGTATTATGCCGTTGCTAATAACCCTAGCGGTTGATGCGCAACTTTCTTTAAAATAAAACAAAAAAATAGTTCAGAAAAATTAGTGTTCAACTGAAGTAACATCTGAAAAAGATGTGCACTATGACGTGTTGGTTCGATGGATGGTTCAAATTGGTGAATAGATAGAAATGGTCCCTAAGAATGGCCTACCAGATCAACTGATATGACACTCAATTTTTCGAGGGGATTTGTGAAATTTGATGTATAAGTTATACATCCATGGTCGGTTCCAGAACTCATAGATAGAATAAGAGGTGCTTTCAACGAGATTACCCTAGAAACATTCCAATGAATTTATAAACACACTCTATTATTGTCAGGAAGTGAATGGGAACATTTAGTAGGATAAACTGGGATGACTTTCCAATTAAATTTTCTTTTGAGTTATGATATTTATTGTTTGTTTGTAGTTTCTTAAACGTAATGTAAAACTGTTAATCACTCAGAAATGGCTGGTTTCATTTGGAAAAAATGAGAAGTGTTCGACTGAAAGACCTATCAAACGAGACATTACAATTTAATTTATTTTTCTGTTTATTCATAAACAACAGAACGTGGCGATAATTCATGTTGACTGATCTACAGAAATGTAAGTGAACAAAACGGGTCAAAGTTTTTTTAGAGATTAAATAATGAAAAACAAGGTACTTGAATATAATCAAAATGTTACCGTAGACTTTCTGATAAATTGCGTCAGCAATATCATTCAAAATATCATTCTTTGCGATATTACTGATTATAATAAAGGACTGACCCAAATTAAGTGCCATTCATTTTGTTGGAATAAAAAAAAAGTTTCAAAAAGTAATCTCATTAATATGGAGAATACCAAAAGAGGAATCAAGATTTCAACGTATTTTTGAATTATTCAGCAAAAGTTCAAATGAAGATAAAACATATTTCAGAAATAAATCACAGAAAAAGAGAGAAATACAAAAACTACTCAGTAGTATCGTTCACCAACAAGAAAGAGCTCTAAAATAATCAAAAATCAATTAGTACCCACAGAAGATTGTTAACAGACCCTAAATATGAAAGGACACAAAAAATATTGCTTCATTGCTACAGATGAAAACATTTCATGATTCTATTAGGGGTTTCTCGAGATTTGATTCAAATCTTAAAAGTGTTTTATAACTTTTGTAGTTAGCATACACATGGCAATCAAACGTCCAACATGATTAATCAAAATGAGCTCAAACCTTTTTGAATAAATTGAAACTTTCTGTAGTAAGCTACTCTGTTATCATAATAGATGTTCATTCGAAATTCTTTTTACCAAATATTTAATTTCTCGTACAACGACGGCTGAACTTAATGACTACTGGTCTCTAGGTTTCATTGATTTTTGGGATTCTTTCCCAGTCTATATATCGAAATAATACCAAATGGATTGGAATTACCCTCATCAAAGCCATGAATAACAAGGTAATTATAGTTTCATTGAATTTTCGATCCATTAACTCTTGCAGTCAATGCTGCAGACATTATTATTATTAACATTTTCATTATTACTTCATTCCGTACAGCCCCATGCATGTTGTTTTCAAAAAAATATATGTTATCCCTGATTTCCTGAAGTACGTTCTGGAATTGTTCAGAGCTTATCAACACGGTATTTGAGTTGTATCACAATAACGAAACATTCGGGTATTTCGAAAAAATATTACACAGTTATACCCATGTAAATATGAATGAGAAAAAATCCAACTGAGCACTGATAAACAAAAAATTTCACAACTAATATAGGGACGGTCAGGAACCACTTATTCAGCCCAGCGAATCGTCATCATATAACACCTGGGATGAAAAGTCCATGGCCTAAGAAAGACAACGCATTTTTTTGTTCAAAATTGGCTTCATTCATCAACGTGATCTCCATTAAGAGCCACACAATCATTCTAGCCCTACTACATATAACATTTCTATAGAACATACCAAACACTAAGACTTGTAAACCATGGTATATCAAATTCAAGATCTTGACACTTCCCTCAGCTTCAATATATTATAACTTGATTCATGTGAAAACACACAGACATAAGTACCGGATGAATGGAGATAACCATAACTATTCCACAAGGACCAGATCTCATTTAGCAATTCCTCACACCAGGTTGACATCCACCCAGTTGATAGGAATTAAATGATTCAATTCCCTTCCACAACCACTGAAAGATGCCCCATTAGCTAAATTCAAACTAGTACTCAAGCATCACCTCCTTCAAACCGCCTATTATGATATTATATCTGAATTTCAGTACTCATCATGTTGACTTTTATATATACCTCAGGTTTACCATTTTTATATGTAATTAATTTTTATTAATGATTATTGTCTGTTAGGTCTATGTTATATTCGTAAGGAAGATATTTATTTACAAGACATATGTACCTAGTGTGTCTATACATGTTCTATTATTTGACAAATTGTGTTACTTTTATTTGTTCACTGTGATATTTTACATTTATACATTTTTACTTTTTGAATCTATTATATGTGACGTATGTATTTATATGCACTTCTGTGTAATGACATACGACCATCTTTGAAGTCAGCAAACCAACCTTTAATTATTGTTTCTGATGAAGCGAAGTCCTTATAACACTTTTCAAGGTATTGCTTAGCTAGAACGGTTTTTTCCCATCAAAAAGCAGTGTAAAATTAAAACACAAAATTGTTTTTGATCCATTGTTTTGAGAATAATAAAAGTAGTGTCATTCTTCCCACAATAACTCACAAGCTGATGGGTGGAATATCATGAAATTTCAACGGCTCTCTTTTGAAGTTTAATACTAACTGAAGAGCTATAAATGCAATGAGACTAGCGCTATCTATATTTTAGGCTCGAGACTGTTCAGGCCATGTAGTACATTTTCTTCGCTAAATAATCAATAGACAATTGGCACTAATTTTCTACCAGCTCTTCCAGCAGTACCTACAGTGTAATAGATCTGACTGTATGTTTCAAACGCACCGGTGAAAACAAATAGTGTAAATTCCGCCTAACGACAAAGTTTCAAGATGTCGATTGCAGGATCGTGTTGAAAAGTATACGAATATTTGAAAACGAGTTAACATATCATGAAGAAAAGGGTGGCGTTATTGATCACTTACTGAGATGACATTGCCATTTTGACTGATTTATAATATTTGAGTTGATGTATGTCTTGAAATAACCACTTAAATTAACCTTATTTTTTATATTCCATAAAGTTGTCACATCCATTCATAATTGGATTATCATTCTTCACTAGAAATTGGAGAAGTCCTAAAAATGTTCAGTGATTTGTTTAATGTATTCGTTTTGATGGATGTTGAAATCTACTAATGCCAATAAAGTTACTTATGAGGACCACTTAATTTGAATCAGCCTGTATGTGCATGTCAATCTCCGACAAACAAATCTGAATTGATATAACTTCATAGTTCCTCGTATCTGAATTTGTTGAGCTCAAGGGAACATTTATAATGTTTCCTAATATGTTCAACAAACAAAAGAATTGTTTCAGTTTCAAATATTTGCACACAGCGGAAATGTTAAAAAGAATTCTCGATAATGTTACAAAGTTTGAAGATTCTTCACGATTTGTTCACTAATGTGTGTACATTCCATTAATTCTCACACCGCACCTTTCTGCAGAAAAATATGCAAATAATGTTTTATCAAGAAAAATGATAAATATGTGTAAGTCCAGCCTCTGAGAATACCACCAACTTCTGATAATTAACAAAACTTGCCACCAGATCATTTTGAATAACAAAACTGTTATTATGACTTCTTATATCCAGATATAACTTGTTCTTCTACTAATAAATGTCAAGATTTTGAGTTTATTATTTACTTTACATCAACAAATCGTAACAATGAATACATGTTATCGCCTAAACCAAGTAGTATCAATTCTTTACTGAGTTTTAGCATCCAATACCAATCTTTTTAGATCTTGGAGTATTCCTAGATTATTCATATTCTATAATTGATTACAACTGTCCGATACTTGATGAAAATTGAGGGGCTTGAATTCATGGTTGAACTCATGCCCCTCCGTGTTTGAATGAGTGGCATATGTGCAGTTAATTTTTTCCTTCTGGAAACTATTTTCGTGTTCCTTTATGCGGGATTTGAATGTTCTTCCAGTTTGTCCTACACAAAACGTCAGCGGTTTTTGTTAAATCATTTTTAGTGTAAATCATAAAATGAACTGTATTAATGAGTTGTTTATTATAGGTATCTTTAAATGCTCACCACAGGAAAGTATGCATTGCATTTTTTGAGTATTTACAAGTTTAACATATCTCGCCATATCAAAACAAAATCAGTTTACTGAAAAAGTCAATACAAACAAATTTTCTGGTAACGACAATTTATCTCCCGTACTATTAAAATCCTGGCACATTGTACTGACCATACCTCTTTTCATAATTATGGATAAGTTATTACAATCTGTCTCTTTACCCTAATATCGTGATTGTGAATCCATAGTGGTATCAGTCCTTTCAACGCTCAGCAAAAAATTACTTTTGAAAAATCATTCGTTAAATCATTTTTGAGCCATCTAAAATTTAGGAAGGCTATTGGTGCCTTGCACAATGAAGAAAAATGTATTATTTTGGGGTACCTCAGAGATCAGTGCTGGGCCTACTATTATTTGTTGATTACATAGCTCAGTTGTATTATTAACTTAAATGCGGCATCTGTACCGCTGAATATTTTGAGGGTGCAGTTTTTGATCTTTGCAAAAATAACCTCGGTCTGATGTATTGTCGCGAAGACTGCGCATACATTGTGAATACATGGGCATTTGTCTCTAGCAAATGCTTTGAAAATATTATTTACGAAGTCCGTAAACCTTCGTGCAGCTTGTTCTCGAGTTTGGGAATATTGTGTGGTATTCGATGAGAGAGATGAAAATCTGAACGTGGAGAGCGAGGGACAGATGTAGAAATTGTCATTGATACGACAATAGTTCTTCGCAAGAATAACGAGAGAGGACCTATACTTGTATATACTAACTCTAGAAATCATCAGGCATTTGCAAGGAGACCAACCAAGCATTAGAAATCAAAGGGTCCCTTTCGCAAAACACCATCTATGGAATAATCTACTTTGTGATATACTTCTGTCAATGTTAATGTTTTTAAATCTCGCTATGATATGCTTTTTCATGAGTTTGTACTTGATTTCGGAGAATCTTTTTTCGTAATCCCATACAGTCATTTTGATTCAACAGTATTCTGAAGACAATTGAAAAGTTAATGTTAGCAGCCTCGGTCCGTTAAGAATTTTTAACGGCCGGCGGCCGTTCATCTTCATTATCTTTGAAACTGAATTCTCCATATACGACTTCGCCACCGCAGAGGAGTTCCAACCCCCCCAAGTTCTTTTACCGATATTAGATCGCTACCATTTTCTACAAGCATAGTAGCCGAGGATCTGCGAAACGCGTGTGCTGTGTGGAGCTGAGGGTTTCTCAATTTTAAGAATGCGGCCATTTTCTTTGGAACAGCTCCAATAGTATAAATGCCCACAACTGGTTTTACACATTTATCATTCCTATAACCAGTGAAGAATGGCCAATTTTCCAAATTAGAAGGCCGCAAATCTACGTATTTTTAGTATGAACCATAAGTAGTTGTTTACAGCTGATTCTCGGCCTCCCCCCACCACTATGACGTATTAATTGCTTTTTTTATTGGTTGTTGTTTGGTGAAGTTTTTTTGTTGTGCAGTGAAGTCAAGGCGTTGTGACCTTGAAGTGTCTGGTGCATGGATCGTTCAGATTTTTTTTTCATATGAGATTTTGTGTGTTTATGTGTGTGTGTGTCTGTGTGTGTGTAGGAGAATGCACGGTACAGGGTTTCATCATGTGCTTGTTTGTCTATGTACAAACATACGTCTGCATACTTCGAAGATCCTCCAAGTAATAAATGCTCCATCGGTGTTAGGGCACCAAGTTAGTAGTGGAGTGACGTCACAGCAATAACCGTTCAACGGCTAGAGAGCGACATGTTCACTCCACGACGTGTGGCAGAGTAATGCGTATTCATCGGTCTGCCCTCACCTCTCCCGAAGCGATGAAGGTTCGCTCTAGCCCCGCTATCGATGGTGACACAACGGCAGCCGAGGACCGTTTGCCTAGCGTCTACCCTCTCCGAGACCGCAACGACCACTGCTTGCTCGTACCGGCAACTGTTATCGCATCAAGTTGGGAGATGGGCTTGGCTGTGACGTCAGGCATCTCTAGTGGATAGCAACTAGCAATGTGAATCTTTCACGGTTTCATGGTGGGGGTGACTCACACTGTTTAATATAAAAGAAATGCCTGGCACACTATGAAATCAGTAGACGAATATATCTGCAGCAGTTAGCAATTGGTAGAGTGTTATTCAGTTCGTAATAGAAGGAAGACGGTGAGTGTATTTGTCTGTTGGAAATTGTTTATATTTTCATATATATTTTCATCATGTCCGTTTCAAAAGTAGACTTGAATAAAATTAATAATTTGATTGTACAGGAGGTTGAAATACTAGAGCAAAAGGCCTTATCATCATTGCCAATTGATGAAGTGTACATAATTAAAAATATGTCAACTTATTCTACACGATTTGGTAAATCAATTTTATTAACTTTGCAAGATGTGAGCAATGATAAATTATTTAAAACATGGCTACCAAAACGTATTTCGTTGCAATTCAGTGATGACGATATATCTTGTATCAACTCATCAGGTGGTAAATATACGATGATGTATTTAGGACAGAGCCAACAAAGTTTTGCTGGCATGAAAACGCGATCTCTAGTCGAATTCAATATGATTGAATAATAGTAATAATTTATAGTGAATTTCTTTAGGTCATAGCTTACAAAGTTTTTTTTTGGTGTGAAAACGATAACTCTAGTCAAATTCAATATGATTGAATAATAATAGTAATTATAATGAATTTCTTATTGTTTTATTAATATTCATATATTAGATGATAATTATATGGAAATATAAACATTACTAACTTAGTTGAATACACTCACTTTGTAACTACAAGTAAAATGGGAATGTGAGTATTATATCACTGAAAAATTGGAGGTTGCTCATTGTTTTTTTTTTTGTTCGATTTCAGTTCCACCATTTAAAGATGTGGATGCAGTACGCAAGTCAAGATTGGGTCGATATTGTAGATCTCAAATCATCGGTTCAACATTTGTCGTCTAAATTGAAGGTGTTGGGTGATGGAGCCGAACATGCAAGCGTTTATGATATGAGTGTATGCTATGATGAAAAACAAATCGAATTATGCCTTCGTGATGCTGAGAACTATTGGAGTGGTGCAGAAGTTTGCAACAAATTTTTGGATAATGAATTGGAATTGTGGCAACTTTGTGAGGTTATGATTGAACTGAACCTAAGAAGATTCCTGTATAGCCTCCAACCATACTTGCCAGAATGGATTATTCATCACTTTGAATTGAATGATGAAAATCGAGAGGAAATTGAAGATGGTCGCGAAAATGATGATTATGAGGAAGAAGTTATTTTAGATAGTCTGTATGTTCCTGTGAATCATAAATAATGTCAAATAAAAAACTTTGTATTATTTTCATGTTTTATTTATTTAAATCTGATGAAATACAATAGAAAATGATTACAAAACAATAAATATGATATAAAATACAATACATGATATAAGTCAGTTACAAATAAAAAAAAAAGATCATAAAACAGTACATGATAGAGTGAAAAAAAAAGTGTCAATATCTGCTATGAACTGAACCATCCAATGCATTGTATGTTAAAACTGTATCATGCAAAATTAATGCATATACTTTAGTGTTGTCTGGAAACTTGGTCTTCCTCGTCTCAAACTCAATCTTTATATCAATAGTTGATGATTTTGTTGCATTCGGTTGATGGGAACAATCGATGACGAATAGTGGATTCTCTCTAAATTGTCCAATGTCCATCAGAGGTTCACTCATATCTTTATCATAATAACTTCGCTGGAAACTCTCAAAAGCATAATAAGCAGGAGCATCAAGTTTTTTATCGAAATTCAAATTCCAACGCTCATATGGATAAACTTCAGAATTCAAGTATACTCGAATACTATTGATATCAGCAGTTGTGAATTTTGTAATATCTTGTGTTCTATCTTCAGATGTGGTAGTACTTTGGAATGCGATGATGACAAAACGAGGAGTTTCCAATGCGTTAGTTGTTTTGATGGCCCATATGTCTGAAGAAGTCCCACGTAATGATGGTAGTTCATAGAGGTCCCACATACGATACGCCAACTTGATTTTGGCATTCAGACCGCTTTTGTTTATTCTACTCAAAAGTTTGAGCTTGTGTTTATCATCTGGTACAATATGCCTTATTTTCCATTCGATTTTATTTATTTCCAAATCAGCATCAACCTCACCTATATATGAGTTTTTGAATGATCGAGCGATAATCAAAATCAATTCCTGTTTGGCATTCAAGATACTTTTGTTGTAATCTTCAGCAAAACCCATCAAATATTTCAGTGGTAGTTTTCCACTAAAAACATGACTGTTTGTATCCAAGATATCTTGCTTCAATTGTGAAAGTCCCCAACCAGATGTCAATAATGTGTTAGCATGAGATTGTCCAAATGATATCATGGTTTTCATTGTAGATGTTATCCCAGGTTTTCTAACAACAGCCACTTGTTCACCTCCCATTTCATAACGAATTTCGTCAAAGAGAAATGCAATTGCATTATTCGAGAGATAGCATGTTTTCGCTACATCTTTGGGGGTGAATTTACCTTCTATGTAAATGAAGCTCTCGGCAATATCTAGTATAACATCTTGATTATTGATTGCAATTCTGATTTCATCCGAATTCCTGAATAGCGGTGATCCATAGGGCTTATATGTGTGCTCATGTAAACTTATGAGAGAATGATCGAGCACTGGGTCATTGAATATATTCAACTTTTCATTGTTTGTTTCGAGCACCATTGTTATTTTCTCACTTTCAATCCAATCGATTTCAAAAATTTAAGATCACTCACAGACAGAGCGTTATGTGCTAACTGTTTAGCATACACTTGTGGAATGAGCTTCTTTTTATGCACACCTTTCTTTTTGATAGTGCAACTCGTTTGGGATTGTTCAATGCGATTTTGTCTATTATAAATGAAACCCATAACAACAGTTATTCGATTTTCTTCAATTCCAAAATAATGAAAATCTCTTCTTCACTTCCAAAATCGATAAGGTTATTTTTTTCATCCAAAATACGCACTGTAATGTTGTGAATCAATTGACGACCTTCTGGACTGACAGGCATATATATAATACTGTGTGGTTCTTTAGTAAGATTGTAGCCAGGTTCAACATCAATATCGAATGAGAAAAGAATGTGGGATTCTTCACCATTTATATATGAACCAGATATTATATTGCAATCTAAGCGGATAAGTCTCACAGTTGTAATGTTTATTGGTAATGATGATTCATGTATCTGATTTGGTGGAAATATTTCATGAGCGAACCCCATCATTTCTGCTATTGAATTTGGATGTGTCAGATCAATTTCATATTTGGATCGCATTTCACATTTGAATGTATTATTATTGGCGTGTAGATAGAAAATATCATCTGCAACGACATCATTTGGTTTTTTATCATGAAACAATCTGAACATGATATGTTTCTGTATGACGGCATTGATCTCTTCTATTCCATAAGCACCACATGGAATTTCAATTGTCAACTTTTGGGGTATCGATGAGTTGTCATTACTGATTCTAAAACTAACTAAGTTATTAGCTTCAGTTATATTATTGATTGTATTGCACCCATAGAATCCCAAAAGTCCTAATCCATAACGACTGTTCCTATCCAATTCAATTGGTGGAAAAAAATCCGCACTCAAGACACTTGTCCCGACAGCTTGTAGCTCGAACTTTCGTGACATGACTGATGAATATTTTGAAACACATTTCAATTTATTATTGTACACAGCAACAGCACATTTGAGACAATTTACACTTTTTGGAAGGTGTTGTATTGTAATAAGTATCATTTTTATTGATACCAATATTCACATCCTCTATATTACAAATACAACACATAGATTTCCGAGGTATAGGACCGTCATTAACATCCGATTCTGAATTTTGATCGTGGTGGTGGTGCTCATAACAATATCTATGTTTCATTATATCGATGTCATCTTGCAGATGCTTAGGCAACTTTTCCCAAACATATGCAATCTCATGTGCAACACATGCAAGTATCACTTCCTTAGGCATATTTGCAAGCATCACTTTATCCATTTTTTTCAAGGTACCATATTTTGAAAACATTCTAAGTGAAAACCCCATTCCCTTGATAGCCTCCCGATCCAGTTTTGGTGTTGAATCCATTTTTATTTGGAAAATTATTTAGAGAGAAACTGCAAGCACAAGTGACCACAGAGAACTGTATTAAATTTCTGTTGTCGATCATAGTTATATTTGATTTTTACATTCGAACATTTTCGAAAGAATCGAGTCAATTCCAATGGTGGGGGTAGATCTCCAAAACTATCGAAATATGTGACTTCTTTCCCACATTTTTTATATGCCACCCAATGTGTTCCTGGTCCATTTATTCCATCTAAATTAACAATAGCTGTCTCGTTTTGTTTTGGACCTGAAGATGGTAATCTATCACGCATAAAAACACCACGAAAATGTGGAATTTTCATTTTTTGTGCATAATAACTGAGATCGAGATCAGTAAGAGGCCTCTGAGGTAGGGGTTCAATTAGTTTTTTGTTTTGTTTGTGGCTTTGTATGGTTTTAAATATAGTCCTAAACCTTTACGGTATGGTTTGAGATATATTCCACTTCCGCGTTTGCCTAATGCTACAGCCTCCATGGTTTTATTGTGACGATTGGCTTCCATTGAAGCCGCTCTGCTGGCTTTTGCCGAATTCACGGCCTTGGTAATACCAGCAGCGGCTCCCGCCAAACTTCCTAGTGCGGATAGTCCAGCAAAAATTGGTATCAATGGTAAAAGTCCACCGATCTTGGGAACAGGAATTATGCGTGGTGTGCGGATTTTCTTCTTTCCACCGGCAGCTTTAAGGTATTTACGTGCCGCCTGCAATGCCACAGTGATAGCTTTTTTGCTATTATTCGTCACAAATTGATTCCCACCAGCTTTCTTCAATACATTTCGCACTTTATGGACTATCCCAGCACCAAATGCAACTTTTTTAATTTTATTTTTCTTCGTTTGTTTCCTATTACATTTTTTCTTATTGGTACTACAACCCATGCCCATATGTCTTTTCGCTTTCATAATGTTGGTGACAAGTAATGCAGCTGCTCTTTCCCCAATACTCGCGTCCTTCGATTTAACCCTATCCCAAGCGCTGTATTCAAGTTCTTTGTCGGCTAAATGTCTTGCTGCAAGATCGGATGGATGCTTAGAATATTGAATATCGTGTTTTTTGCATTCAATATCTAATTTATTGATTCCAGGGTCGTTACGAGCTAAACGTTGTTTCAATTTTGTACCCGGTCCACAGTATTGATAACCTCCGGGTAGATGTAATTCGAAAGGAAGTTTGTTTATTAAATCATTAACAAAACCACAACCTCTTTTAATTTTACGATCACTTTCAATACGTCCGTATCGTTTGATGGTACACATTGAAATGAATAAGCTAATAACATTTATATAGTCTCCAACCACGGCACGATGCGCATTGTAAAACAGAAAGAAAAGTTTGCTGTAGATAATCTAGATGAGAAATTTGGTTGTGGATTGAATGGACAAAGGGTATTCAGACATGGTCCACTACTTCCATCATCAGTTCGAGGACTCATTATAGGACCTTCAAATTATGGAAAGACGAATGCAATGATATCACTATTAACACATCCACAAGGACTGAGATTTAGAAATGTGTATCTCTATTCGAAATCACTCAATCAACCTAAATATCAGTACTTGCGAAGTGTTTTGGAACCTATAAAAGGATTAGGTTTTTATACATTCAGCAATAATGCAGAAATAGTGGAACCCTCCGACGCTAAGCCTAATTCTGTTTTCATTTTCGATGATGTGATATGTGAAAAGCAAGATATTATTAGATCATATTTCTGTATGGGACGTCATAAGGATGTTGATTGTTTTTATCTAGCACAGACATATTCACGGGTACCCAAACAGTTAGTGCGTGACAATACCAATTTCATTATAATGTTCAAACAAGATGAGACGAATTTACATCACATTTATTCAGATCATGTTTCACCCGATGTAACATTCAAACAATTCCAATTGATGTGTGTTAAATGCTGGGAGGACCAATATGGATTTCTAGTCATTGATAAGGATAGAAAAATAGATGAAGGTAGATATCGCAAAGGATTCGATAGTTTTATATACCCATGATCTTGTTTTTGGAACTTATTCGATCACTGAATATTGTAGTGGTCACTTCACCAACGAATTAAGCTTTAATTCAAAAAAAAGGGCATTATGAATACAAAAAAAGATCCTGTAAATAAAAACAATGAAATAAATTTGAAACGTCAACTAGTAGAGACAACAGAAGCTGTCAGGCAGAAATTCAACTCTATCAAGAATGATAATATTGAAAATCGTACGACACTTGAAAGATTGTATGAGCCCATAATGAAACCATTGAATGTTTTATCATCAAACGCTACTTCTAAATCACCAGTGTTATCACCAAATCATGGAACTGTTCAATCTACTTCAAATTATCCCATGAGTACTCCAATAGGAAGAAAACAATCTTTTGGTAGTGTATCATCTGTGAATAGTGACACGAGCACACTTCAAGACGATATGAGAACAACTCTATTCGAAACACCATCATCGTCCCACATCGATTCCTCGGATCCTGACATCTCACCTGTTATGAATGAAAGTGGTGAAGATGTTTTGATGAAACATTTGAATAATATAAAATCTAGAAATCCAGCATATGATGGAACATTTGGCGTACGTATGGATCCAATTACACAAAAGCTGAAAATGGGAAGTCTAGTGGTAAATTTCAAAGATGGAAACATTTCATTTTGGGATGCTAATAAAGTGAAAAAATATGAATGCGCAGGTAGTCCAGAATTGTATGATATGATTTTTTTGAAGAATCCACAAGATGTTGATAATGAAGAAACTCGTCAAGTATATTCCAAAATATTGAAAATAACGAATGCTCCATATAAACAATATCATCTGAAGAATGGTTTTAAAAATACAAATTCTAAAAAATTTCGTGAAGTTATCAAACCTCTATTAGACTCACGACAATATCCAATAAGAAGTAGAAGTAAAATTGGTGGAGCACTCAAACGAGTGAAAATGGAGAAAATATATAATTCTAAACCTGTGAATTATGTGTACTGGAATTCACCGAAAGAGTTAGTTGCTCGCCTACGACTATTGGTAGCTTCAAAGTCAGCCGGACATACCGGACATGATAATGAAATAATTTCAATAATTGAAGAATTACGTGAAGAAGGTATAATATATTAACATATTCACATGTAATGATCACTGTCACATCATCATTCAATGCAGTAACATTATCACCTTTTCTCTTTAATCATATTGAAATAGAATGACTAATGAAATAAGTGATGTCAAACGACAAGTTGTTAATGAATTACATAAACCTGCAAGACGTAATTTTCGTAGAATAATAACCACCATCAAAGGTTTTGCAGATCTATGGCAAATAGATTTAGCTGAACTGCAACCTTATGCAAAAAGTAATGAAGGATACCGATATATACTTGTAGTGATAGATTGTTACTCCAAATATCTGTGGACTGTAGCAGTTAAAGATAAAACAGGTAGTACAGTAACTAATGCAATGAAACATGTACTGAAAGAAGCCAAATACTCCCCCAAACACATACAAAGCGATCAAGGGAAAGAATTTTTCAATAAAAGCTTCTCATCTCTCATGCGAGAATATAATATCAATCATTATTCAACATTTAGCACAAAGAAGGCAGCTATAGCAGAAAGAGTGATTCGTACAATAAAGGCATGGCTCTACAAGGAATTTTCGATGAGAGGTCACCACAAATGGCTTGATATTCTTCCAATTATAACTAGTAGATATAATAATAAAGTTCATCGTACAATAGGTATGGCACCCATCAATGTTGATTCAACAACAAAATTAAAATTCAAGGGTATCAATGGAATTGGAGGAAGACAAAGTAAACCCAAATTCCAATTAAATGATATTGTACGTATAAGTAAATACAAACATATTTTTGAAAAGTCTTACACTGCGAATTTTACCACGGAGCTATTCAAGATTGTTAAAATTAATAAAACCATCCCAACGACTTATAATCTTGAAGATATGAATGAACAGCCGATTAGAGGATGTTTTTACGAAGAAGAGTTATTACGAACCGAGAATCCTGACGTATATCTGATTGAGAAGGTGTTGAAGAGAAGAAAAAATAAAGTATATGTAAAGTGGTTAGGCCTTCCTAGCGAACAAAATTCTTGGATTGATGAATCAAATATGGTTTAAATGTATATAATAGTGACTTTTATGAATAAAGTAATATTAAAGTTCATTATTGTTTTCATTTCAATTATAAGTATGTGAACTGAAAAATATTGCAGCGGTAAACATTGCCCCAGCCATTCGCAATGTTCTGTGTATACCAAACCAAATTAATTGTATACTCCATTCCCGCTTATATTTTTCAACTCACGATATTGAAAACACATTATCATTCCCAAAACTAATCGCCGTCACTTTGAAATGCAGTATCCAACTCTTTTTGCCAATTATCTCTCACTGATAATGCTGTCTCATAAAGCTTAGTCGACTCCTCAAGCTCAGCCTGAGCTTGCATTCTCGAACGTTGATGGAATTGCTTATCTTTACCAATTTTTGAACGGAGTTCATCAGCATCTTTAGACATTCTAGCCAATTCAACCTTCGCTAATGCAATCTTGGCATCTAATGCTTCAAGAGTTTCATTATTAGCATTAATAGCTCGCTCACTCTTTTCAAGTTCAGCAATAGTCATCTGTGCCTTTACAAGACGGCATTTTGCTTTCCTTTTCATTTCCCCAAACCGATGGAGGGGACTGAAAGAAGATAGCGGTTCAGCTTTCAAATCACTCTTCATTTCTTTAGGAGTACCTTTTGGCTTCCTCTTCGATCTGTCACTTTTCGTTGCGGGTTTTTTCTGTCGCACAACACTTTTGGATTCTTTCTTTTCTTTGAAGTCAGTGACAATCGATGAAGATGCCTTAGTAACCTTCCTCTTGATTGTTCTAGATTTCTTATCAACACCAAGAGGAAGGGTAGATGAAGAGTGTTTGAGTGATGATAATTGCGAAACGATCGGATTTTCAATAATAATTTGCTCATTTGGTTCTGGCACATCTGCAAAGTTAACGAAGTCGTTAATATCAAAATCATTTATCGAATCTTGACTCGATAAATGTAATACTGGAATATTTTCAAAATCAGTCTGATCGATATCAACAAGTGGTGAACCATCTTCAGCAATCAATAGCGGCATAGAGCTCATGATTATTAAGGTCTGAGGAATGATATGTGATAGCAATAGAATGTGGATAGGAAAGGTGATGATGTTACTGAGACCTCACCATTTATAGAAGAAAATAAACTAGCGCATGCGCTCTTTCATCAACTGGCACATGCGCTCTCTCACTAAACTATTCACGCATGTAACAATCTTTGTCATTTAAGAGGAAAACTTTGTGTTGCATGCATGTATTTTTAAATGTTAGAAAATAATACAAATAAATTCAAAATATATATATATTTATTAATAATAGAGGACAATAACGATAATAAAAAATGAAAAATGTTAATATGTCTCTGTGGATGTGGAACGTTCTTTGACTCTATTCCTCAATAGTTGTTGCTCGTGCGTCAAACACCAACATTGAAAAAAATGGATTCTCCTATTGGGGTAGAGTTGACCAACCTTCTCACACAGATCCCAAGTACTTCTACATGCATTGCATACATGATTCCAACAATTCATGGAATATGTATCACAACGCAAACAACGTTGCAGTGGAGTTGGAACGGCAGCACAGGTACCACAAATATTTCTACAGATACCTATATTGTTAAATATTATAGGTTCGGAACACTTCAGACACTGTAACTGTTGTTGACGATAATCCGATTTTGTTCGCTTCGGTGGATGAGAAGGAGGCGATAGTTGAATCCGCAACACGCAATCACTACACATACCAGTACATGGATTGATTGAATCCTTAGGTCTACTTATTTGACAAAAGTAGCACACAATAGCCCCTGCAATCATCATTGGGTAGACACACACTTTTGGTTTTTCATTCCACTCTTTTGGAAACGGCATTTTACTAATTCGATTAGAAATATAAAGAGATGACTTACAGAAACTCTGAATACTCTCTCCTATACCTACGATCTCTATTTATACAAATCAACATCATGTGGAAGTATAGTGGGATAACTACTCCTACTATTCCACTCTAAACGAGTCAAGTGGGAGTCGCATCACCTCCTATATAAGTTGACTTGCAAACCTAGAGTTCATTCATTCACTCTCTACAACTGTGAGCAAACAACAACAAGATGAATTCTGCAAAAATAAATGCTGCATTAAATAGAATAGCTGCTGTTGATGAAAACAATTGGATAGACGAATCAGATGATGAGGATGTCAATGTTCCGCTAGAGGAAGTAATAGTTGAAGCAGAAGATGTTGGAGTCGATGAAGATGAGATAGACGAAGTTGAAAACGAGGCCAACCAAAGCGACGAAGATGATGACGTGATGGAGTTTGAGAGGGTCATGGATGAAGAAGGAGATGATGAAGGGATAGAAGCTGACACAACTGAAGGTGATGGTGCTATGAGGATCGGTATGCGAACACTCAATGTCAGTGAGACACTGGAAGATCCCTTGGATTTGTATTGTGCATTGGATGCATACGTATTGATCAGCACAATAGATGGAGAGAACAAAAAACTATGTTGGTGCTGCTTTCGGTTTTATTAGCATAGAAACAATAATGGAGGGTGGTATGCCCATGTCAACACCCACAACACTGTCTCAATTATGGAAATGGGACAGAATTGGTGTGAAGCTTGCGAGAGGCCACTAACAAACTTCACCCGAGTATCTACATGTATTATATGTAATAATGTCCAACCTGTGGCACAATAACCGTGGACCTACTGGTCAAAAAAAAACAACAGCCCTTTTCAGGGCTACATTATTCACACAAACAGTAGTTAGTTGTATTAGTATTCATAGATTATGTGACAAATGAATACTTTGACTAATAAAAGTCTAAGTTGGAAATTTGTTAGTCTTTGAATATCTATACATTATATGACAAATAAATTACTATTTGTTAGTCTTTGAATATCTATACATTATATGACAAATAAATTACTACTTTGACTGAAAAGTCGAAATTTGGAATTTGATAGTCATTGAATATCTATGCATATGATGAGTACTACTTTAAATGAAAGTTGAAGTTGGCATTTGTCAATCATTCATATGCATATAATGATGAATACTTTCACATACATATATTTCGTTTGAGATTATAATGTTAACATAATGTTAACAATGGTATGAATCTGTTTCTGTTTGAAAGTATAATGGTAGCTCTGAAAAGAGCTATTTTTTTTATTGTTTCAGTCTTTAATTGTAGCCCTGAAAAGGGCTGTTATTTTTTTATTAATCCATGCAATGATATGGACTAACGCTCCTCATCATCAGAAACAATAATTATGGTATCGTCATCTGAATCAGATGATATACTAATGATATCATCCTCATAGTAGTCATCTGAATCAGATGATATACTCATGATGTCGTCGTCGTCATAATCAGCTGAATCAGATGATATACTAATCACATCATCCGCATTATTATCGTCAACAGCATCTATGTCGTCCTGAATACCTTGTTCCACTCGTTCTGCGAAATCATCAGGAAGATCATAGATTCGCTGCAGAAATTGAGCGAAGGTTGTACTCAAATGATCAGACGTTGAATCTATTTCATGTACTTGGATGGGTCCTGTACTCGACATTGTGGAAGAATGATATAGAACTGGGATTGTTGCTATATTTATATTGGAAGAAATGAAATGGAGGGGGTGAAATGTAGAACAGTGTTTGAGATTCGAAAACATCAAGAATGAAACTCTGAGCGATTATTAGGAGAAATTCTAGTGATTATTATGGAAAAAAAAACTAATAAGAGGGAGAGGAAGGGAGGAAGACACTGCCCCAGCCTCGCAGTGCCTCGTGTACACCAACCAAAAAGTGTGTACTCCGTGGAAGGAAAGGAAAGGAAATGATGGACGAGTAGATGATTATATGTCATCATCGGAATTGAGGACATCATCATCGATTAGGATTGGGGATGGCGGAGGACTATCCTCGATGAGGATAGGGGATGGTGGAGGACGTCTAACGTCAAGCTCGTCATCAGCATCATCACCAGAGTCGTCGTCGTCATCATCGTCGTCGTCGCTACTCATTGGGACAATGTCATCATAAGCAGGGTCCCACCATCCGTCAGGATCTGGATATTCCGAGTCATCCAAGTGTCCTTCGTCACTGCCAGTGACATGTTGAACTTGCATCCTGATGTCGTGATCCCGGTATTCGTATGGCGGACTGTGGGGTTCCGTGGTGGAAGAGACAACCTGTACCTGGCTGTTATCCCAGTAATTGAAGTTGTACCCCTGATCCGGGCAGCTATAGGGTTCGGAGGTTGAATCGGGTTCCATCTCGATGCTAGCTGATCAACTGAATGTTTCATCAGATGATTTCTACTTTTATACTTTCGAGAGGGAGTGGGAGAGGAGTGGAACATTGAGTAGGGGTAAATTGTAGTGTGACATAAGACATATTCAATGAGTAGGGGTAAATTGCAAAGTGACATAAGACATATTAATGAAAGAGATACTTGAATGGATAAAATACAAATGAAATATACTTGTCGATTTCACTATGAAACATGTCTATTTTTTATTTTTTAAATTTTCTTCACATGAAATTATTTACAAGTGATTAGAGAACACAAAAATTGATGTGAGGTATTTGTCTAGAAGAACTTGGAATTGAAATAAAAAAAATAATAATAATAATAAGAGGAAGTGAAGAAAAATGCTCCAACCATCGCATTGTTCAATGTGTACCAAACCAAAAAACAGTGTACACCCTTTATTTCACTTCCTTTTCCTTTATTCAATATAAACTTAACAAATATAAACTTAAAACTACCATAATTAAATACTCCTAACTAACCTAAAACTAATCTTATATTTACACTTCATCTACAAAAAGAGTGTCCATAACTGTCACTATTTTTTTGTACAGCTTTATCGAAGAGGTCTCTGCTTCACACCTTTCCTGCAGAGATGCATACTTCCGATCTATTTCGGCCATTTCCTTTTGGAGTTCCCTCCGTCGGTTATCCATTTCAGCCATTTGTCGCTTCATGGTAACCAACGCGGCCTCGCTAGATCGGGCAGCTCGTTCTGCTTTCTTGCATCTCTGCAGAAAAACACTCATCTTTTCACTAACCTCTCCGATAGGCTGTGGCACCAACACCTCAGGATCCGCCGGTGTCGCTGGCAGCGGTGGTAGTCGCGTCACCAACGGCGACAATATCACCAACTCCGGAGAAGGACTCCTCGGAATTTCCACTGCTGCTGGTGCTGCTGCTGGTGTGGAGGCCCTCTTACGAGAGGTCGAAAAACTACCTGCATAAGGATTAGTCCTATTGCAAGTAGCTCGGTACTTTGAAATAGGACCAACCTTTGCTGCAGGTCGTTGGCAAACCTTCTTCACAGCCCTGACTTCCTCCTCCTCCTCGAATAAGTCAGGGCTAGAAGATCTGCACCTAACTCGCGAACGCGAAGTGGTTGGCTGGTCAACCGTCACCGCTCTCGAAGGTGCTGCCTCCTCCTGGTCAGCGGACACCGGCAGAATAGACGCCACAGCATTATTCACCTCCTGTGTATTGGTTGCCATTCTGAAAAAGAAGAAATAATACAAAGTTAGTTGATATAAAAAATAACATTCCTAATGTACTTACTCAAATATCAAGTTGGTCGTTGGAACGTACTGCCTTGTTGTGGAGTGGACTGCTCTCGATGAGATGACTTCTCGAACTGAATGTTGTGGAGTGCTCTCCGGAGGGTATCGACTTCGATGCGTGAGCGGTGGGAAAATGGTGGGAGCGCACATGCGCGATGAGGGTAGGGGTGTACATGCGCAAATGTTGGGAGTCGGGGGGGCGGGGCTTCGGGGAGGGGAGGGGCGGGGCTTCGGAAAGGGGCGGGGTATCCGAAAAGTTGGTGGCGACGGGGGGGGGCGTGGCCCTAACGGGCCACGCCCACTGCCTGGGCTCCGCCCAGGTGGTGGGGCCTCCGGCCCCAGGTAGGCGGGACATCTGGAGAGACATCTACGCCCTCTTCGCGCGCGTTCGTAACATAATATGCAACCGAACACCTAACCTAACGTATTAACGTAACCTAACCTAGTACGCTAACCTACCGCTATGCAACCGAACACCTAACCTATCGTATGTATTAACGTAACCTAACCTAGTACGCTAACCTACCGCTATGCAACCGAACACCTAACCTAACCTAACCTAACCTAACCTAACCTACAGTAACTATTAACCTAACCTAACCTAACGAGGGAATACTAACCTAACACCTAACCTAACGTAACTATGCAGCTAACCTAACGTAACTATTAACCTAACCTAACGAGGGAATACATTCACCATGTTGGTTCCATTAATACATCATCAGTTGGTTTTGGTTTTGGTTGTATTATTCTATGATTTGGATTAATGTTCAGTCCTGGATATCCCAGTCCACCTGATGATGATGGCCTGACTTTATAGTTTCTCTCCAAAACTTCTTTACTTTATGGTTTTTCTCCAATACTTCAACTCTCTGTTCCAGTACATCATACTTTTTCATTGTAGTCCCTGTTATGTTTGACATAGCATCAAATTTTTTATTTGTAGACGCTGTTATGTCAGACATTTTTATGTCTACATCACTTGTAAGTTTGTCAAATTTACGAGTGAAAGTTATCCGAGCCTCTGCAATTTTATCGTCAAATGCTTGCCGGGCGTCCCGAGCAATATTGCCTATTGTGGATTGTATTGCAGCTTGTAGGGCTAGAAGTATAACTTCCTTTGCTCCATTAATTTCCCCCTCAAGATATGATACAGTTACACAATCACTCTTGTCAATTGGTTCACTTGTATTTTTCAATATTTTCCTTTGCATGTCATAATGACCATCTTTTGTTAATTTAAAACCATTCCCAGGAGGACCTCGAATGACATTACCACCCCATTTTCTTTTTCTACCAAACTTATCGATTGTTTTAGACATTGTGCACTCTACGATGATTCTCTTCAAACTGATATTTCTGTCATTTACATTATACTATATATTGCAGTAATTGATTAGGGAAATAGAAATAATACAAATAAAATTTTAATCATTTTATATTCATTACAGTAATACATATACATACATACATAATACATTAATATCACATTACTTCTATCATATATTATTAATTATAAATGGCTACATAAATATCAATATTGAATTTTCCGGTTTTGAAGATATTGAATGATATTTCAATCATTGATCTCGGCAGATAATAAATTAATCAATTGATCCAATGGAGTCTCCTGAGATTGTGATTGTTGAATAATATTACTTATCCAACGAATGTTCTCATTTGGATCGTTTTCATAAAATTCAATATCATTATGACCCCAAGGAAGAGTGTGGGTAGTATTCGGAATGATAAATCGTTTATCGTCGTGATATGATAATGCAACTTTATTTTTTAATTCAGTATACATATCATGTAACACGCTTCTAAATGAATTCATCTTTCTGAATATCATACCACCTTGTTCGACGATTTTTTGATAATCTTCGCATGTCAATTCATTCTTTATTACAGATCGTTTAACCCCTTTGGCTTTCTTAAATTCACCATCAACAGATTTCACATAATATGCTTTAGCACCTGTACCATAAAAACTCATGATTGGATCATTTGGAAATTCATCTTTGAAGTTACCCAAGACTGAACTTGTTACTGGAATATTGAATTGGTTAACTATACTGTAATTGGATGTATCAAATCTACTTATGTTAGTTTTTATGAATTCATAAAAATTTTCTGTGTTTACTTTAAGAATGAGCGAGTCGGTATCTGTGTAAAGTAAAGAGACATTTTCATCAAAGTGTTGTTTGATGCATCCATAGAAAAAGTCATACATGACTGTTTTAGATAATTCTAATATGGAAAATCCCAAATATAATGGTTTATCGTAATGAACCTTCACTCTACCCAATTGAATGGCAACGAAATTATCAGTGAAAATTGAACAATTTTTGAAATTTGGTTTGGCTATGAGAGTGCTGGCACCTATATTTTTCTTTATATTTTCCCAATGTGTAACGAGTCTAACATCAATTCGATTATCTACATTCTCCATTGTCTTTCCATACACCGCATTATTCATTAGTTTATAGAAATCTTTAACAGATTTGTTGTTAGACCTATTACGCATTTCAGTATTAAGATCTATATAGGGTTTCATCCAGCATGATTGTTTGAATTTCAATACTCTATGTGTATTCATTACAATCAATCCATTTTTGACAGCTTGCTGTAGATTCCTATAATGAACAATATATTTTCTTTTATCATTCAAATTTGGAATTAATTTGGGAATTTTCGATTGTGTACGAGGTGGTATTATTTTTTCGACTAAAAATGGAAGGTCAGAATGTTTATCATGCAACTCTTGTGGATAATGAATGTCCACTTTAAATACATACCCATACGGACTATCAGTACTCACATCCATCACATCAAGATTAAGAATTTCATTTGGTGTCAACCATGTAAATTCACTTGTTGGTAGAGGTTGTGACATACTGTGACCGTATAGATTTGTTGCATCTAAATATGTAATGAATGTGGAAGGTTCATTGGGATTATAATTGGGTAAAAATCTATTATTTGCTATATGTTTCCTCTCGCTACATTGACTAATTCCACCTCGTATACCTTTTTGAAAAAAGTGAATCATATCAATGTCAGTTAGTAATTCCAATTCAACATTAGTGAACTTCAACATGGCATCCCATGATAATCCAGGTGCAGTGTAATATTGTGCCGGATCTAAGTTATATATCTCTAAACTTGTGGTGCGGAAATTTTCAAAAATATCACATAGTAGCAATACATCCGACTTCAAATACAAATCAGAGTATTCCCCCAAATTCTGACACTCGAATAAATTCCAAACATTTCTAGCCCTATCATAATCAGTTTCCGATATATGTTCACAATTGAGTGTGTCATAAAACTGATTTTTTGTCGGAAGTAATGGATAATTCAATTTGTCAATGTCATCAACAAAACTATATGGAAATACACCTTTCTGTCTCATCAAATTGAATTTCTCAATTTGTGGGAAATGTTTGTGCATCTCCAAACATTGATCGGAGGTCAAGTTTGCACCCAACTTCTCCAACGAATTAGTCATAAATTTATAACTATCGATAAATCTCATTTTGAGATAATTCTTCCTAACCACACCATCTTTATCGGTATAGCTGTGTGTAAAGAGATGCTTCGTGAAAGATATATATTTCTCTTTAGTTTGCGGGATAACATCAACTTTCTCTTTATTCCTATACAATTCTTTTATGAATAAATGACAATCATAACCACTTAAATTATGAAAAATGATAGGTATGAAGTTTGGTATTTTGAAATTTAAATTACATTTCGAGTGAGCGGCATGTGATCTTTTCTTTCCTGTGACATGACAATGATCTCTTACTTTGACGTCACCATCAGTAAATGCTTTATTACATATACCACAAGTTCTGGCTGCAACAAACTGTTCTTCTTCTTCGACAGTTTGTGTATCCATTGGTTTAGGGTTTCTGAGATGATTTTCATGTATCTCTTTCAAATCATCTTCAATGCTACTCACAAATTTCTGAGCTGCATCTACACCCCTATATGTAACAAATTTTGTCAAATCATCATTATATGAACACTTTATCAAATAAGCAAATGAATATGGGGCATGTTTGAATGTTTTAATCGTGTATGAACTTCCAGGATTTGGCTCATTCACATGAATCGGTTTAAGCACTGATTCAAAATCAGCATACACTACAAATGGCACCCTCATTTGCCTCTCAAAGTTTTCAAACATTAGTTTATTTTCCGCAACCATTCTACCATATTTATTGATCTTTAAATTAGTAGTTGGTGTTGTGGTACTAATGTGATTACAATCATACATATTATGACGTAAAAGCAATCTCTCATCAGAAAAATATATCAAACATCCGTCACAAAAATATTTTTTCTGTCTATGAGCTGATAGTTGATTAGAAACTAATCTTGAAAGATCTTTGATCCAACAATAGTGACCATTACCGGAGTCATCAGTTATAAACAACAAATTGACATGTCTCCGGAGTCTTCTCTGTGAGTATCGCAATGGACCAATCACTTCATACTTCATTTTACCCTTCTCAAATGTACTCTCTAAACCGTAAACATTAATTGAAATATCATTCCTATCTTCGAATATTTCGATACTCTTATTATTAACTTTAACCGGAAAATCCATACCTGTGACATCTAAAACAGTGGAAAAATGTGGATATGACGTAAGTTCGGACACTCGACTATCTGCAGGATATAATGCTGATGTTATAGCCCAAGCAAAACAATATTGATCTTCATTACGAACATTCACAACAGCTTTCTTCCATTGAATACATTGAGGCAGCTTCACATATGAACGTCCTTCCAGTGGACTGTATTTATTAATGTTGACCTCGAGAAACAATATTTTTTCACAAGTCCAACCTGAATTATAAAAAAAAAATATTACTATTCAATCTTATTGAAATTTTTAAAAAATAAATACCTGAGTCACGATCCTGGAACTCAGTCGTTTGAGCCACAATTACATCACGGAATCCATCAAAAACAGCATTCAAATCTGAAGATTGGTCCACTATTTTATTTTGGGAATTAAATGACTTCGTGTCCCTCGAATCATCAGTCTGAAGAATATAATTCCCAAAAACTTCCATATTCACCTTGATGCTTTTATGGATCCTGATGGCTGATTCCAGTAATTCAATGACCTTCTGCCTAATCTTATTGAAAAATGACATGTAGTCACTGGTTACAATCGAACTCTCCACCCTGTATGTAGCAATGCGGCAATTGAATGCATTCGTTATAATTTGAACACCGTCAGACAATTGAACACATGCATTATTTTTATGACTCATGGTTCTTCGGTGAGAATTCACTTGGGTCATAGGAATTGTCACATTACAACAATTGCACGTATACATAGGTGTTGCATTATCCACTCTCACCCGTTTCACTGCAGGCCCTCCTTGGCAACTCTGGAGCTGATGCCGACGAAGATTATCACTACGAGTGAAAGATTTACCACAGTCACAGGAATACATTTTATATAATAGTTCTCACTAACTCACTTGATGTAAACTGACATAGCCAACACTCGTACGCTTCTTAAATACACTCTGATAGGACCCGTCAAGACGTCATAGCCAACCCCACTTCTCAACTACATGCGCCAAGATTACCTCCCAACTGAATGCGATAACAGATGTCGATATACGAGCAAGCAGTGGTCGTTGCGGTCTCGGAGAGGGTAGACGCTAGGCAAACGGTCCTCGGCTGCCGTTGTGTCACCATCGATAGCGGGGCTAGAGCGAACCTTCATCGCTTCGGGAGAGGTGAGGGCAGACCGATGAATACGCATTACTCTGCCACACGTCGTGGAGTGAACATGTCGCTCTCTAGCCGTTGAACGGTTATTGCTGACGTCACTCCACTACTAACTTGGTGCCCTAACACCGATGGAGCATTTATTACTTGGAGGATCTTCGAAGTATGCAGACGTATGTTTGTACATAGACAAACAAGCACATGATGAAACCCTGTACCGTGCATTCTCCTACACACACACACACACACACACACATAAACACACAAAATCTCATATGAAAAAAAATCTGAACGATCCATGCACCAGACACTTCAAGGTCACAACGCCTTGACTTCACTGCACAACAAAAAAACTTCACCAAACAACAACCAATAAAAAAAGCAATTAATACGTCATAGTGGTGGGGGGAGGCCGAGAATCAGCTGTAAACAACTACTACCATAGGCATCAAAAGGATGTCCTTCTTTAAGATTAACCAATACCCTGTTCTTTTTGTTTTTAGTATACCTCAGTGTAACCAAAACTCTGGTATTGGTGGTTTCATAATCATCCACAGTCAGCTTAACAAGTTCGTCACGTCTACAGGCGCCAAAAATACCACACATTATATAACTTTTTCAAGCAACCATGTATGATTACCTGCCTCCAACAAAATCCAGTTACTTCTTCTTCAGACAAAATTTTTGATTTCTTTGGTGTGTATTCATCAGGCTTTCATCTCAAGAACACAAATAATTTTCCAAATCTGAAAATACCATTTCTTAAGATAATTCTCTAATATGGTGTACGATTCAAAAAACTAACCTTGAAATCTCAAACTTTCCTAAATAAATTTGATTTTGTACCTCAATTTCATCAATGGTCGTTGTTAAAGCGAACTCGCGAACATGAAAATTGTTTATAATATTATTAAGCTGTTCCATGATCACACGATATTGGAATTTTTCTGTAGAATTACGAGGTACGTGGTTGGTTCTTTCCTCGGAATCAAAATGTAATCTTTCAGTGGGATTACGAAAAGTCTGGAACGACACACGTCCGATACGCAAATTACGGATTCGATTGTTCTGGAGAACCATAAGTTTGGTCAACAAACCCTCATGCCACACACGGTCAAAGGCCTCGATTGCGTTATTTCAAATATGGGTAACATACGATAGAAGGTCACCTGTTGATCTTTGTTTCCGAAAGCCATATCGATGATCGCTCAAGATGTTGAAGCCTTCCAAATATTTAAGGATATGTTGGTTGACGGCTTTCTCCATCAATTTTGATATCACTGATAGCAAAGTGACTGGTCTATACTTATTTGTGTGTTTTTGCCTTTTTTAGCAATAAACTGAACCCGAGCAATCTCCCAACAAGGAGGAAAAACCCCTTCCTTGTAAGACAGGTTGCAAAATACTGAAAAGTCTTTGTACAGTCTACGTTTTTTCAAGTCCAATAATGAAATAACTTTTACTTCTGTCAAGAGTGTGGGGTCCACAAAATTGTTTGAAAATCAGTAGATAGGGAAATAAATTAGTAAAATTTTGTTTCGAAGACTTTTGCATACATTAGATTACGGAAAGACTCCGTTTATAGGAGTCCTTGGCTTTTTGCTCCCATCAATACTAATTAATATTTCTATTTTCGTGAATCCATTCAAGTTATTATTTCGTCGTTCTGATGATAAGAGGTCATAAGTATTCAATTACAGACGTAATTAATGATATACATAAATTGAAACGGTGAATATTTAATTGATTACACCGGCCGACCTTTGATGGTTTGGTACCATGTTCTTTGTGAAATATTTGTTAACACAAAGAAGACAATGACGAAGACGCAATCTATGGCATGAAGTAACAATGAACGTGGGTCATAATGGCGATGTGTGGCAAAGTTGAACTTCAGCATCTGCCGACAAATGGGAAATCGCTTTCTGTCTTGCTGGAACTTGCACCGAAAATAAACAGTTGGTTGAATCTGACTTAAGACCACCTAAACTTTTGTATGAAAGTTCATTACAGAACCTTTATTTCTTTTATTGATTTTGTAAAATTCCACCAGTAGGTAATCAAATTGTTGACATCTTAATTTATTTCTCAGACTTTGTGACAAATCAAGGATATAGGATGGTTAACCAACTAATTCATTTTTTAACTGCTTAAATATCGATTTGTATTATCGAATATACCAGTTCACTCATTATTGTGAATGGCTGAATGGCTGAGTATTTTTATTACTGTTCCATTTGAGAATTATGAAATTGGTATTTAAAATAATATTAAATCAATATTATGGATGTTTGTCGTTATCTTTTACGATTCACTTTGAAACAAGTTAATGATGGTAACATAACGTCATAACCCTCATTACTCCTCTATTTTTTAATGGTTTATAAATTATTTTTGAAAAGTTCGACTTACGTACAAATGAGAATTGAATCGAATAAAATATGAGATAATTTTGTTGATTAGATCATCAATATGCTAATGTTTGGAAGAATGATTAAACAAAATCAGGTTATCTTTCAACGATCTATTCAATATATAAAACAAAATTTATTTTTATGGATATGTCCGAGTTTTTATTGAACTTTCTGAGACTTTTCATTTTTCATGATGTTTAAAAAATATAAATAATATAGATATGGAAAGGATACACTTCTCTCTACTCATCAGTAATTTGTCGTATTCGATAATTTTGACTGTCAAAAAAAAATGATGTCCATAATGTACTTAAACTAAAAAATGATTAGGAACGTCTTAGTTAGCAGTTATCACACCATCCTTCTCAGCCAATCTACGGTATTGATCAGATAAAAAATAATGAAATCGTTGGGCATAGTATTGACATATTTACTCAGGTTAGGCTGCGGTCAACGATTTTATTATTTTTTTATCTGATCAATACCGTAGATTCCTTAGGAGAGTGGTGTGCTGACTGCTACCTAGGACCTTCCGCATTAATTTTCAGTATATTATCTACATCATTAATATATTTTTTTCAATAACACCGTTTACCATTTTTTTTTTCACTTATTTTTAGTTTCTAATTTGTTTGTCAATTCTTCTCATTCTGTTTAGTTCATTCAGGGCCTCAGTTTCACAAAGTAATATGTAATCCGCCGTTTCATAGCTGCGGCCATCTTGAATTTGCATTTTTTTTCAAAGTGTACTACTATTTTACTAGTCAAGTCGTATCATTTGATACCCATTTTGAGGCAGTTGAGAAAAAATATGTAGTTCGCCATTTGGTAGCTGTGGCCATCTTGAATTTGCATCATTTTTCAAAGTGTACTACTATCCTACTAGTCAAGCCCTCTCATTTGATACCCATATTGAGGTAGTTATAAAAAAAATTGTAATACGCCATTTTGTATCTACGACCATCTTGAATTTGCTTTTTTTTTCAAAGTGTCATTTGAGGTAGTTGTGAAATATGCAATCCGCCATCATGGCAGCTGCGGTCGGCCATCTTGAAATTGCATCTTTTTCAAAGTGTACTACTATTCTACTAGTCAAGTCCTGTCATTTGATACTCATATTATAGTAGTTGTGATAAAATTTGTAATCCACCATTTTGTTGCTGCGGCCATCTTGAATTTACAATGATACAGATTAAAATGCATGTATTAAATTCTATTTTCATCAAAACTAAATACGTGTAACAAATAGATCAATCTGATCAAACTTCAATGTTTATTGAGAAACGTGAAACTTTGAACTTGAAAAAAGTACAAGGTTATAATTGAGAGATTAAATAACTAGGTTACCGTGTGATAATTCTGAAGTCCACCCAAGCTGGTCTTCAGAATTATGTAAAATGTGCCAGACTTTTCTTCTATGAAAATTATTTCACCCGGTTATCATCTAGACTAGACAATAGAATTAATAATGATCCATCGGCACCAGCCTATTCAATTTATGAAAACTATTACTTCACTGATGAACTATCTACAATGGAACTGAAATTACCTGATTTCCAACTATCTAGATAGACAATTTACTATGCAAACAATACGGTTCATAGATCGCAAAGTGGGTGTAGATCATTTCCTGACTCACCACCCAAGTGTCTTACTTCAAAAGTTTACATTTAAAAAATGCATTAGTATTAGAATCAAATCTTTTTTTTTGATACTCAAACTTTATTCAGATATTCTTCACATGAAAATGAATCTATTTTGGTTAAGTTTCGTTATCCATATATTGATCCAGTTGCATTTCATTAGTTCAGATTTCTATTGTCTAATATGATATAAATTGGTTTGAAATTCCTGAAAGAATGTATGAAAAATTAACAATTATATTAAGCAAAAAAAAATTAATTACAATGAAATAAAATACAAGCAACGATCAAAAAATAAAAAATTGTTATCACAGTTATTATCCGAAGACGATTGTGGATACTAACAATCGAAACGTCGTGAAGTAGCTTGGCTTGGAATTTTTAATTTTTGATTTTCGTTATTAACAAAAAATGAAAATTAAACGATTCCAAGCCAAGTTACTTCACGACATTTCGATGGTTAGTATCCACAATCGTCTTCGGGTGATAACTGTGACAACTATTATCACAGTTATTACTCGAAGACGATTGTGATACCTCTGATAACTGTTATCACAGTTGTCACCCGAAGACGATAACAATCGAAACGTCCTGAAGTAACTTGGCTTGGAATCTTTTAATTTTAATTTCTTGTTAGTAATTTTTAATTTTCATCTCGTGTTCGTAGATCAATTTTTTATTTTTTTATTGTTGCTTGTATTTTATATCATTGTAATTTCAGTTTTTTTGCTCAATAGAATTGTTAATTTTTCAGCTAATATTTTTAATTTTTTACAGATTCTTTCAGGGATTTGAAACCAATTTATATCATATTAGACAGTTGATCCAAATACTTAGACATCTGCAATTTGGTAATTACCTAATTGAACACTTACATTGTTCCTTTGGCTACAGTCATATTCAAGTCGCTCAGAACATGGTTAGGTTTTTTTTTCGAGCCATAGTATTTATATGCATGCCTCACGCAGACGGCCTGCTGCCTTTTGTTCCAGACTGATGATTGCTGATGTACAAGCGGAGGTCGCTCGACGTTTACTCCAACTAGGTCCGGCCCTGGCGTGGTAGGCTCTACCCGTTCACCCATTGCGGATCCCTCACTGAAACAAAAATAATATATTGTTACTTACACAATGATAAAGATTGAACATGAAAGTCTAAATATCCTGGAGTAAAGCACAGATTGAAAAAATACTTTGGAATGATTTGCAGTCTTAACCTTACAGTTTTTGCCAGCACAGTCAGTCTTTCTATCAGTATTGCTCTCAAAACCATTCCTAGAAATGTTGGCGGATTGGATTTGTATCTGAGTGCATATTTTTCTCCATACTACTAATCACCTCTTACTTTTGAAGAATCTCATATTAAGTTTGTTAGCCAACGATGCCATTCAATATGATATTATTGATAATACATTTGAGGGAACTGAGTTTTCATTTCACATCAATAAACTATGCCAATGACCTAAGTACTTATGCTAGACGTGTCTTGTATGCTGACCCTATTAGTCTTCAAAATGAATTGAAGGAACATCAACAGAATTCAACAAGTAGTTCAATGAGACAGCTTTAATGTATTCCCAAAAAAGAAGACTGTATTGAATTCGAAATCACATTATGTAACAGTCAACCAACTGGTTGGTTCTTCATTTAAATTCTTCAACAATTCGTTTCATCACTTACTCAAAAAGACTTTAAAATGGGAATTTTAGAACAATATAGTACGTTACTAGAACATATGCATGATGAATGTTTGAATGTCTGCGAATAAAAAGTAATAATACATTCTCGACTAGTAAGTTATGTTCATACTAAAATGCCGACATAACAAAAGTAGATATTCAATATATTAATATCTTAAGAGAAATGTAATTTATTTTATTGACTGCAAATTAAACGCTTTCGGTAGAAGATTTAGCATAAGGAATTTTGTAATGAAATAGTTGATTATCAGCATGATACCTCTTATAATAAGGCTTTTCTGAGTATCGCGGCAGACACTGACCTCAATTGATTTAATTTCACCACAAATAAAGTGACGATCAGACTCGCTTTCGTGCGATACAAATAAAGGAAACTGTTGAGTCATCAAAAACATTTGTATTAGTATCTATCCGCATGATATGAAATCGTGTTCCATAACAAAATATACATTTCCTGAGATTAGAAATGCTCCTAATGATTAGAAAAAAAATTATGCAGTGGCATGCTTTTTGACCGTTGTTTAGTAGTTGTCTGAATTGTACTTTTTTTGTAGTCATAACGGCTTACTGAGTTACTCTACAGTTCATTCACAGTGCACATTTCAAAAGTTTTCCGTAGTTTCCCGTACCAGTTTGATGTTTGTCATATGTTTCTGGTTGTCCATAAATAGTTCGCCTCCTGTGCCTTTTGTTGTATTGCCTATTGCTAAGGTAAATCTAAAGAAATGAATTTTAAATGTTCAAGCCCGTCTCGGATATACCTACACAGTAGGTTGAATGAACTGATACCTCTCAGAAAACAACTACTCCACTGGATAATACCACGAATGGCGTTGGATTATATTCGACAGGCGTCAGTGCAGGAATCTTCACAGAAAATTTCCTGCATATGCAATTGGCAATACAACTGAGCGAGTTGACCTTTAATTTTGGAACGGGCACACTTGCAGACCGGTTTCGGACTCCTTAGCCACTCGTCAGTGCAAGATAGTGACGATTATAGACCTAATGTTGGTTAGTCCCGCGACCACTAGATGGAGTGACATTTTTGATGTTCGCTCCAACTTAAAACGAGGAATGAAATACTCTGATGAAAGAATTTAGATTTTCAATTATGGAATATCATTGAATTTAGGTCGATGATGGTCAATATCTTGCATTGACAAGTGGCTAAGGAGCCCGAAACCGGTCTGCAAGTGTGCCCGTTCCAAAATTGAAGGTCGACTCTTTCAGTTGCATTGCCATTTGCATATGCAGAAAATATTCTGTGAAGATTCCTGCACTGACGCCTGTCGGATATAATCCAACGACGTTCGTGGTACTAGCCAGTGGAGTAGTTGTTTTCTGATAGGCGTCAGTCCATTCAACCTACTGTTCAAGCCCGAGACGGGCTTGAAAATTTAAAGTTCATTTCTTTAGATTTGTTTACTGCCTGTAATAATAAGTATAGCTAAAGTCTCAGTGAGTAGCTTTATAATTGTTTTGATCCCGACTTTGTCGAAGCTTTTCCTCATTTCTCTTCGCGAAAATTCCCTATATGAACATTTTCCCGTGTGTATTTCCAGGTTTATTTTCCCAGTACTCTCACTGATGGTTCTTCCACAGAAACAGTTATGATCAGAAGTGAAGTATATAATCATGAGATAATAACAATGGATTCGATATAATTTGGAATGATATTCAATTCAAGAGTAACTATTCGAATCACAATTATGCATCAAGGTTATTACGTCAATAACCCACTGTTTTTGTATTCCAATACTATGCTCAAGAATGGATTTTTTTTAATGATATATATAATTACTCAACATATCAAGTATCTTTTGCATTTAGAATCAACAATTGTTGCGGATATACAAAGTTAGTAAAGCATTGATTTTCAAGCAATCCTCTTAGATGAAGATGACCTTTTTTTTGTATCGAACCTTTTCTGATCTGGTCAGATACCAAAATTTTCAGTATCCTCCTGCTAGTTTAGAACCAATATATGTAGCTGTTGTTTCAAGATGCCACAATCATCAACTATGTCGATATCTGTGATTCCTGAGTATTCTGGTACCCAATTTTGTTAATCAAAACACAAAAATTTTGGTTTGCTTTTGGAGAGCAGCTGATAGGTTCTTCCTGTACTTCATCCTTAGACGTGGAAAATTATGAGTGTCAATAAAAATTGAGATCGATGACATTAATTTCAATTAGGCATGTCGGAATGTTAATTTTAATTAGGCATGTCGGAATGTTGATGGAATGCAAGTAATGGACAA
The DNA here is from genome assembly GCF_025532065.1 of Leptinotarsa decemlineata. Lineage (NCBI taxonomy): Eukaryota > Metazoa > Arthropoda > Insecta > Coleoptera > Chrysomelidae > Leptinotarsa > Leptinotarsa decemlineata. The sequence continues at coordinate 5,489,068 of NW_027412545.1, read as the reverse complement.
TTTAATCACTGAATGCGTGTGAATTATCCGAGATTTTGAAGTAATGTCAATTGGTATTTCCGGACTTGAGTATCGAAGTTTTTCAAAAGATGCATAACCTTTCCAGAAGAATTCAATTCACAGTAAAGGAATATATAATTCAGGTACTTGAATGGCAATGAAAAACAGTTTATGATTAACATGAATGATTATTTCATAATGTTAATTCAAAAATCAAGAAGAGGCACTTACTTAAATGATAGCATTCGTTTTTCATCATTTTGGAAAAACCAATGTATAGTAGGCACATCACGGTAAACTTCTGTAGATAACAATTTCCATGAATCATTGGACTTCATTCCACGAAAGTAAAGTTTTTCTAAATGGCGTCGGTATAAACGAATACACCTTCCAAGGTTTTGATCCCAATTATATCGAAATATAATGATGATCAGACGGGTAATTATTTATCCATGGAAAATTGTTGGTTGGCAGTTACAGCTGAATCATCGCAATGCCTGTTTTAGTTGTATCTAGTTTGTCTTCGAGGAATTCAACTTCTTTTCAACCAACAAAATCCTTTTTTCGGGAATGTTACTGAGCAATGTAAAACTCAATATCTCAGAAAAAATATTATTTGATACATTCTACATTACTATCGCTATGAATTAAATTATGAAACACTTTCACCCCCCAACGCTTCTGTCTGTCTGATGAATTAATCGGTGTGAAGTTAGGACGGCTGGGCTATCCGTTCGGAGCAGGAAAGCAATATAATATTGTTTTTTTCTCACAAATGTACAGAAAAGTTCGCGATGTCATATAGATAGATTTTTCTGTAATAGTTAAAGATAGATTACCCCTTTTAAAAAATCAGTCGAACTTGATATGGTTATTAGAAAGTTATTTAAAAAGATATGACGGCAATATTTTTCAAATTAAATACTTTAGACATATAAGCATTTCATGAAAATTATTTTTGTCCTTTACACAATACAAGTTTGATTAAAATTTTAGTAGTTGTCGGAAAGTTGAAACTATCGAGCAGGGAAACAAATTCAAGTGGTCTTACACACACCGATGAGGCAGGCGTGATGAAGAGATGCAGTTGCGTTGGTTTTGTTTTACATAGTGAATCACTTTGAAAGTTGAGGTCGCATTTTCCTCTTGTATTGTCTCTAGGTAGTTAGATACTCACCTATTTTACAAAAAAATTTACAGTTATGAACACACTTTTATTTGAGTTATTATCAGTTACAAGCCGATGTGATACTGTAACAGAAAAATGTAGGCACATACGCTCCCGTGTGGAGGTGGGTTGGGTTAGGTTAGGTCCAAAGTGAGTGGGCCTATTCGACCTACACCGCAGCCCGCAAGGGTTTATTGTGGCTCACACCTATTCACTCTCAACCAAATAAACCCAGCTTCTTAAAGAGGCCGATTAGTTTGCATGATGAGTGGTTTTTCAGGTCAGATGACTTATCATCTGACCTGAAAGACCACCGTACTCTTAAGTACGGATCTGCAAAAACCTGATTCAGTCCCCAGCAGGGCAGGCAGAAAGTTTCATCATTTTCCGAACAGAGACGATACATGTGGAATTCGCCGTGGTGGTAGTGCGCCCGACTCACGATCGGAAGACCGTTGGTTCGATTCCTGCCTTGATCAGATATTTTTCTCGAGAGAATTTATCTGGTTGAAGCTGGGATGATTCTGCAACCGTGTTAGGAATCACACGTTAAAAGGTAACATCTCGTTAGTCCTTAGCTCGCACAAGTTTCTCAACTTCTGAGAGTTGTTGTTCGTTGATTTAAACAGATTCAAACACTATCTTCCGACAGTCCGAGTCTCTGCAAATGATGATTCAAATGACAGTGACCTGTAAGAAGGCTTAAACATCGTAGTTCATCCCTACTGTAGTCCAACAACTGTTTGGTATCAAGCTTCGAACGGTGAATAAAAGCCTTGGAGTGAGCCAATCCTGGAAGATTTTGCCAGAAGTCCATAAATCTTCTTGCCATGCAGGTGTTGAATGTTTGTTTGGCAAAGCCTAAAGCGATGCCAATGACAGGTGCTGTTCTGATGAAGCTGCTCGCAGCACCCTCCTTTGCAAAGGATTCAGCAGCCTCATTGCCTTCCAAGCCAATATGGCCAGGAATCTAGACCAGAGACAATCTGTTAAGTCTTCCTATCGAGGAGAGTCGTTTTTGGAAATTTGCTACCAATTTAGACGTCGCTCGGTAGGAGCCAAGAGCTTCCAACGCCGCTTGACTGTCTGAGAATATTTTTATTGACTTGTGTATATGAGGTTGGATTCTTCCAATTTCTCCGCACACAATTCAAGGGCGTACATTTCCCCTCGAAATACAGTCGCATAGGTTCCTAGGCAGGTTGATATCTCTGTCCTGGGTCTGCGACGTGGAGTCAGGATTACTTGTTCATAATAATTATTAATATTTATATGTATATTAGGCATTCTTACGTCAAATACCGATGGCACATGTCTATCTTTTAGGGACAGCTTACTCTACTTATTACAATGCTTGAAATAATTATCACTATGATCTGGTGATTTGTGAGCTATTCTGTTTGGCTTTTTACTTATCTCTACTATTTATATAAACAATCAATCAAAATAAATTATTCACAAAGATATGTAGGCCATGCATAAATGTTGCTTTCATATACAAACAAATTGGAAAAAGTGGCTTCATCGGTTCATAAAACATTGGTATTCACCAATGATCAAAAAAAATTTTTCTTTCAGGATGTTCTGCCAATACTGTCCGAATTACTCGATGAGGGAGTCGAATTCATGTTTTTGAGAATTATATGTACTGTCACGTAAGGCAGATTGGAATCCTTGACATTGTCGCCTAGCTAGTTATCATAGTAGGCTTCAAAACGGCAATTTTCGTGGACTCGCTGAATATAAAAGTAATTTTCACTCGTGTTTTGATATGAAAAAATTTCCATAAGAGACGAGGTGAAAATGCTGCCCCTCTTTTTTTGCTTTTTGCATCCTGATGAGCATAAACATATTATTCGTTTGACAATTCAAAAGATTTCTTATTTCCAAAAATCAGAAACTTATCACTGCTGTGCAGTTAATTATAGTCTCCATATCCGTTATATCAAGGTAGCTATCTATTTTCTCCGTTTCTAACATTTTCAAACAGTTCATAACTATAGGACAAGAGTAAGTACATGCAATTTTTCTCGGTAGTTAGTACTATAGTTGTAAATTTCACCCTCAATTGTGGAGGGTCAAATTTACGGGCGAACCATTGTTTTGTTTTGAAAAGCAATGAGATGATTCGAACTTGACTGTTATACAGAATATGCAAAAGCCGTTCGAAGGAATGAGATTCACACCAATAATAGGGGTGCCCTTTATCAGAAATAATTAGATGTATACACATTTTAATTATGAATTGATATGCATGTGTAACGATACAACTAATTTTAAATGTTCTGAATTCGAATTGACACGAACGGTTTTGACGGTCACGTTCGGAAAACGTTTCTGGAGTGTTAAACTAGATACACGTGGTTAGAAATACAGTTTGTCCCAGCTAAAATTTGTCATCAATCTTATGTACAAACTTGTTGAAAAAAGAAAAGCGCTCAGTATCCCCAGTCAAGCCACTTATTCCCTCAGCAACCCCTACTATTCCAAACTAGCAATTTTATATTTTATAATGGTTGTGAAAACGTTTCGGAGAAAAAAATCATGAAACTGTATTTCTCCCAAAAATGTTTTCGATGTCTTTATAAAACAGCTATAAGTAGGAAATTGGCACCGTTTCATAAAATATTTTGTAAGGCCTTTTACAATTACTACAAAATAGTTTTATAAACATTTCGGCATAGGTACTATGAAATTTTTCTAACATTATTTGTACAAAAAATTATAAAATAATCGAAATACAATTTTATAACATTTTTTTAGTGATTCCAAGTAAGCTTTATAAAATATAATGTAGCCTAAAACGATAACGATAAAATAAAAAAGTATTCAAAATGTTTTCTGGAAGGTGCAAGAAGTAATTTTGTATTGGACACTATGAAAATATAATAGATATGTCAGCAACTGAAAACAAACAAACGTTGGGACAATTTTAATATTTTCACTTTTGTACTCATAAAACTGTGCTTCGAAGATTGATATTTTAACTGAGATTGAAATTTTATTGACAAATATATAGCCTATCATTGGTAAAATTTAAGCGCGCCACTCTTTTATTAATTTTTTTTCATTTTTTCAATTGAATTTTTCACTTTTTAATGTTTTTGATTATCAGTAACAAAGTGGAAAATCAAAATTTTTCAATTTTTCCAACGAAAATCGTTTTTGAAAGCTTTCAAGAAAAGCTCCAAGAAGTGAACAAAACTTGAGGTTTTTAGTTTGGAGAATTATCAGGGTTTTTATGTAAATTTAAAACTTGTAAAAATTAGTTAATTAGCTGAAGTATATCTAATAAATATTACTGGAGATTTTTCTCAACCCCAAACCATTATTTTCACACCTCGACACGTGTTTCGATCACCAAGTGATCATCTTCAAGAGAAGTTTGATCTTCCTCTTGAGATGTCGAGATGTTGAAATAACGGTTTGAAATTGGGAAAAAACTCAAGTGATATTCATTACTACACCAAAGGTTTCAAACAGTGCTTTAAAAATTTAGCGCTTCAAATGATATTCAATTACTTCTCCACAACTTTCCTGTTCTTTTTCATTAACATCTGATATTATCTACACACTTGATATTAATTTTCGTATTTTATTAATATTTATGACGAAATTGAAAATGAGACAGGTCATATGAGGGAAATCTTCTAAAGATTTTGATTCTATTCTCAGTCTTGATATTTCGAATTACTATAGATGAACATTTATATTTCTTCATAATATTTGTAGCTTTAAAAGGTCAATTGATTGCATCCAATGTTGAGAAACTCTCCTAAAGAGAACTGATTGATAAAGATATAGATATATATTTCAATGTCCACTTACGCTGGTTAAACTGTAATTACGATAAGTCTTAAACTCTTCAATTCCAACTTGAATCAAATAATAATATTGATTTCGAATTGTTTTACAAATTACGTTGATATATGGAAAATACTTCATTCCAATGAAGTATCCAAAAAAATATTTGCACCTAAAAGTTTCAAATCAGTTTAGAAAATCTTATTCCTTTATAAAAATATCACGATTTTGTCAAGTTATAGTAGTCCATAATACTTTTATAAAAAATAACTTGTGTGAGTGACCATGGTGTTTGTTACCTAATTTCTTCGTTAGAAGTAGGTCACCTGGCCCAGATTCTCTAGTCGCATTATAATAGTGTGCATGCAATGTTTACAAATACAATTACCAACAACCGTCTTCACTCATCGTAAGAAATCAAAAGTGAAAGGGAACATCTATCAATGTTATGATATTCGAAGAAAGTGACATGAATCGTTCTAACCTTATTTTTCATTTGAGCTTCACTTCTCCCAGATTTATAGTTTTATGAAACATTAAATCTAAAATCACTCGCAAGAGTTTGAATACTTGAATTCACGGTGAATAATCCATAGGTATATTTACAGCGAACATTGTTCTTTATTTAAAAGAAAAATAAAATAAATTACAATATAACATTTTATAGCAGAACACGTGTTGTGATTTTGTAAACTGTAATACATTATAGATTTTGGTTACATATAATTATCAGGATCTGCGTCGACAAAACAACAACAAAACGCAAGACTTCACCGATATTCCTTTGAAGAAAAACAGTTGCCTTCGATATTGACTTCGTCACTTCCAACGCCCAGTGACGGTCACAATCAGGCTCAAACTTTAAAACAGCATGAGGGTTAAGTATTACGTCGCGTCGTTTCAAAGCAGTTGAAATTTTCTTCACAGTAACCATGTCACTTCTTGCAATTTAGCGCTGTGAAGAATGTTACTGATCAGGTCATACTGCGAAGAAGCAAGTAGTAGGAACATAATATTTCCTTTATCTTACTGTTGAATTGGTTCAACATTTGTCACGCTATATGTGTGGGTAGAGTGAGTAGGTCTAAAGTGTGTGAGTATAGTCAACCTTCAACTGCTATCCTCGATCAAATGAATCCGGCATCTTAACGAAATCGATTACGGTTAGCCGGCAAAAAGTATGTGCTTTGCTACCAGACCATGATATATTTTCCTGAATCCAATGAGGACCTAATCGGCGGTCATTCTGCGACCACCTTCGTCAGGTGAGCTAGCAACACGAATGTCTGGCTTGAGATGTTGGTCTTTTGTGATGCATGTCGAAGAGACGGCGGTGTACAAATTGCACCCATCAGCGAGAAGACGCATCCAGGCCACAATGTGCAGCTCTAGAATCGTACCTCTGGACAATTTTCTGGTATATCTTATATTTTAGCCATTATGGCAAGTGATTCGAGTCAATTGGTCGATATTGAGGTTGTAGAATGTTAAAGATGGAAGATATCCACCTCAATGTCACCATCAATTCTTTACAATAACGGCATCTGTATGTCAGTTTCACATGACGATATAAAAGGGATTCGGCCATGTAGGGTTTTTTGCCTCTGGTTTGGGTGAACCATCGTTGGAGAGTAAACGTTTGCTGACCCTCCTCTCTTGATGCAGTTTCCGCTTTTACTGTTTAAGAATTTGGTGCGGGGCAAATTTGGAAGATACCTTGCCCTTGAGCAGGCGATAAGTCGCTTTATGGCTGCATCACCTAACCTCCTAGCAGAATTGAGAATTGGTGAACGGCGAAGCTCTTGGGGCCACACTAACGAGAAATACCATTAATTATCGCGATAATGGACGTTACCCCTAGCTGTAGTCACGACTTAACGCGATAATTTGACAACGGCAGTAACATTGCCGTTTGGCGTTAGGCGATAGCTAAAGTGGCGGTACATCAAAGAGATTAACGCGAGAATTAATGCGATAAAGCGGCACAATACGTCAGTGTCACTGTCAACGTCCATCTTTCAAGTAAAATTAACGCCGTTTTTATCGCCAATCATGGGCATTCACGTTGATCGTATTAAGTGTAGCCACCCACTTTATAATGGGCATTGACGTTAGCCGCTTAGCCGCTTACAGGGAGAACTTGTTGAGTCGTTTGCATATCCTCTGTAGACGCAGAGTCAGAATCTTTGGTTTCTTCGTGTTCCATAGCGTTCTACGAGTAGCTAGGGAAAATAGGTCTGCCACGACTGAGCACCTATACACACACCTCAGGGTGAGTCATCATTTAGGTACGAGGACACCTAACTGGCAAGAAGTATTCCCCTCTATCGCTACAGACCTTCATTGGATGGCCTTTACTGTCACCAAATTTGGACCCTCTTCATTTCGTTTTGTGTGGATTACCAGAATGGTAAAAATTCGGCGAGTGTCGAGTGACTTGGAGAGCATTTCAATTTTATTTTATTTTTGTACGATGGCTAATGATCATCGATTCAAACATTTATTGGACTGTTTAATACGTAGGCATTTTGACAATTTCAAATTTGAAAGTTTTGATGTGATTTTCATCGTCGATTGGTGGTGAGAGTGAAAGAGTAAAAAATATAGGAAAATAGTGTTCTTTTTCAGTCAGTTTTCCAAAATAACTTGATGCAGGTCCTGATTACGGTTTTGTTTCGTTTTGGTTTGGCCAACCTATATATCAATTTTAATTTGGTCAAATTTCTCAACACTATTCTACTAATTTCTTTTGAATACATTTTTAAAATATTGGTAGAACAATATACTTCCGAGTGAATTATTAATCAGCTGATTTATTAATTTCCATATCATTTAAAAAGCTGAATTTAAAACTTTCCGTGAAGGATTTTGAATTTATGATTTGACTCATCACCCTCTTTAAGAAGGTGAGTAGGTAACTTGAGGTCTTTTTTTCATTCCGAAAATTGTTTCTGTTTTTTTATGAGTCACGTAAATGACTTTCCAGTTTGACTTATGCAAAACATCGAACATGATGTTTCTTAATCACAAAAATCGATTTCAAGTTTTCTATTTTCCTATCCCCAAGTATAGATCCCAGTCGAAAAGGCGATCAGAGTCAAAAAATCTTTTTTGTAGACAATTTTATGTGAATTATTCAAGTATATGACGACTCCATTTGTATCAATTTTGACTTTATCTCTATTTATTCTAGTGATTTGGTCGTTACTGGACTTCGTTAATTGGACTATTACACTAGATTTATATATTCTTGTCAAATAACTCAACAACAAACAATAACAATAAATTTATATTATGGATTTTCGTCGTGTTATTTTTATGATTTACTTTCTAACAAGTTAATGGTGATTACAGAACGTCAATCACCGTCATTATTCCTCTATTTTGTAATGGCTAATGAATGATTTTTAAACAATGCACTTTAAAATGCACAAATAAGAATGAACAAATCAGTTGAGAAAGCGAATGAGGTAGTGATATCATCAACATGGTGATGAATATAACTGGATATTTCAATCTTATAAATGACCAGGAATCGAACACAATTAGAAAATGTTTCGGTAAGTTTTTCTGGCAATATGCGACAATCGTGGAAAGTTGTTAATACGTAAAATTTGAACTCAATTCATTGAGTATTTTCAAATCAATGGCCAAAAATATATAGAACTAACTCATCATTAATTCGTTATATTTATGATTAGTTTCAAATAAATATTCAAATGCCTTATCGAAAAAAAAGTTTGTAGAACTGTTTCCAATTTGTCATTTTTATATGGAGTGTTATACATACAAGATAACGGCTAGCTTGTTTGCTAGTGCACAGTTTATTATATCGAATGATAACATTTGTTTTCATTAGAAAGCAGGAATCCTCAACAGAAAGAAACGCCTGATAGGCCGTCATGTGTTTTTGAGAAAGCTTTCCAGTGAGATCAAATTCTGAAAATCCTCAAAGTAAATTTTGTTTGTTGGAAATGAGACTTAACATTAATCTGAAATTCTGAATGGTACACAATATTTTTTTTCAGTTGCGTTATGCCAAATCAGGATTAGTACTGATCTAGTTAATTTATAGTGCTAATTTTTCATGTCCTCTCGTATTATACTCGAAATGTTAATGGTTCATGTTACCCTCTATTAAAATTTTGTCATAATCAAGAAAGAACCCAAAAACCCAAAGTATTCTGCTAAAAAAGCTAGACTAAACGAATAACAGAAATGAGAAAAGCAAGTGGAACAAAGTGAAATATGAAATTTGGAAAGCGGTAATTGAAAAAATATAAAGGAGAAACAAGTCAAATGACGCAGAGCCCTGCGAAGTAAAGTAATTATAACAAGCACGAAGATCGCGTGAAAATAGGTTCACAGTGTGTTCAGCATGAAAAACGAAAAATACCTAGAACTTCTCGTGAAAATTTGAGACTGAGGATACAGAAAAAATCTTTTAACGACTAAAGGGGTTACGTTAGGTTAGGTCCAAAGTGAGTGGGTCTATTCGACCCTCCACCGCAACCCGCAAGGGTTTATTGTGGCTCACACATATTCACAATCGGACAAATAAACCCAGCTTCTTAACGAAGCCGATTAGTTTGTATGGTGAGTGATCTTTCAGGTCAGATGGTAAAAACCTAATTCGGTCCCCAACGGGGCAGGCACAACGTATATACTCTGCTGTTTCACCGTTAATGAGGTAGTAGGATAGTCAAGGTGCAAGATTCCCTCCTTGACACCTGCGACAACCTTTCCATATAAGGGTTTTTTGCACGTCAGCTACACCTGACGATGCTTTAGATTCAATAGTGCAGGGCTTTTCTGCCTCTGGTTTTAATGAATCATCACTTGAGCACAAAAGTTTGCTAACCTGCTCATGGGGGGTTTCTTCCTCCACCTGAGACAGATTGTGCGCACGCCGCTCAAGAATTTGGTGCAAGGCGGTTTTATAAGGTACCCCGCTCTTGAGGAGACGACTCAGTCGTTTCCTGGCTGCACCACCAAACCTATTTTTTTTAAGTTTCAGTTATTGGATCAGTAGTTGGGTAGTTGAAAAGATCTCGCTCCTGAACTAAATTTACAGGGAGCACAGTTGGAGTCGTAAACTCGACATCCAACTCCTCTGTAGACTCACTCCTGAACTAAATTCACAGGGAGGTCAGTTAGAGTCGTAAACTCGACATCCATCTCTTCTGTAGACTCGCTCCTGAACTAAATTTACAGGGAGGTTAGTTGGAGTCGTGAACTCGACATCCATCTCCTCTGTGGACTCGTTCCTGATCTAAATTTACAGGGAGGTCAGTTGGAGTCGTAAGCTCGACATCCATCTCTTCTATAGATTCAGCGTCAGAAAGACTTTTAGGTTTACTCTGTCCATAAAAGTCTCACAAGTAGCTAGGGAAAGAAGGTTAATCACGGCAGAGCCCCGCATTGCCGTGACAAGGCGATGCTACGACGAGAGGGCGTCCGGTATCTCGAAGGTTCCGTAGAGGCAGCTGATAGGCTTAATGTCATTCATCCTCTTGGCATAGATAGAAACACCTTAGGATTAAGCCATCGTTGGGATGCCATTCCACAACAAGTGATTCTGTCATTCCCGAATCCAGCGGGGCTACTTATAAGCAGACATCCGATGGCCGGTTTGCTCAACCATCACATCCCAAGCCAATGCACTCACCAAAAACAGCATGCACAGTGGTTCAGGCAGTGGAAGATGAACAAGGATAGCCAACACTGAAGGGGTAATCAAGTTCTAGAATGAAGTTCAGAATGACTTTTTCTCAACTCTATTAGTTCCACCAAAAATAGTTCAGGAGTATTTGTGAAATTATAATCAGTAGAACCGAGGCCAGAACAAATAAATAATGAAAACAATAATGACATTAATATGACGACTCATTGATATGCTGAAAAATATTTCGGAATTCAAGTTTGAACAGGCCCAATAATTTTCAGCCATCTTTGTGGGTTATTTTTTCCAAAACAGTGGGTACCTTGTAATATCCTCCATACTAATACTTTTTCAGATCACTTAACTATTTATTATTATGGAATATTTTTCATTTCAGTTTATTGTTTGTACAAGTTATTAAAAGTCATCAAAAACGCTACTGTCTTGAAATGAAAATTCTTTCATTGTTTCACTAATCAAATTCATTCTTTTTACATTTGGAATTCAACCTTGGGCTTTATTGAGTAACCTGTAATTAATTATTTTAACTGCACTCATCAGGAATGCTAGAGGTAGTCTTTAGAATGCTGATAACTTGGGTATTCTCTTCTTGAATGAATGAATATTAACTTAATGATCTTATTGCAGTTATCAGTATTCTAGTATTCAAGTTGGATTGTAAAAGTTTCAGGAAAATCAATTAAGGTTACGATTCATTTTGACAGCTGGTTGACAGCTGGTTGTCAAATATGATGTCTTAACTATTTGACACTTGTTTTTACCATGACTAAAAATTTTCTTGGGTTTGTGAAAAACAATCCAACTTCTTGGCCAATGTAGTTATAATATTTTAGTTAATACTTCCAAGCTTATTTGTCATTCAATATATTTTTATCTAATTTTTTGTTATACCAATAGAAATGAAACAAAATGTGGTATTTCCAAAAATTCAATTTAGTTTTTGAATAAGTCTATTGTATTGTTTTGTTAAGCTCTTCCTTATTCTTATCGATTTAATAGAGTTAAGTTGAACTTTTTGATCAACAAACAATATTATTTTCAAATGACCATGAAAAATTTGACTCTAATTATTCTACTATTAATTTTTTTTATTTTTCCATGTATCCAGTTGCAATAATTCGATAAAACAGAATAAATGAGCCTTTTTTCCTTTCCTATTTTTTAAAATTTTGCTCTCACGTTCAAAGTTATTTCATGAAAAAAATGACGTTCCACACAGTAAATAGTGAATAAATAGTAAATAAATCATAAATAATACGTTGTTTATCGATAGGTGAGTTTGCATCAATTATGTCAACTCTTTATTTTCGAATATGTAAAAATAACATCATTTTATACAAGGTATAGTCCAATTTGGGTAACCCTGAACTTTGAAATTTCAAATGGCCATTAAATTGGCCCATTCTTTCTACCGGCAAGATTAACAGGTGAATCCCACACGGACTTTTTGCTAGATTATTTACCCATACAAGAAGTGCCGGTACTTAATAATAATAGTAATAGTAATATCGTCCTTATTATCTTCAAATACATTTTTCAAGCAAGTTTATCAGGTATAATTTTATTGTGCAAAGTTCAATTTGCATACTAACGAATCAAAGAGGTGATTTTATTTTCGAAAGCGAAGCTTGATATAAGGAAAACACAAGTGACGAAAAAGTTGTATTTTCAGTTGCTTAATCTAAAATAATACAAAAATACAAAAAAGTTAGTAGTGTTCTTTTTTATTTAATATTGTTGGCTTTGGTATAAGGATATCCATGATATTTTATAAATACTGTTTTTTAAAACTTTAACGCCCTGTAGCTCAGAAACGAAGCAACTCCAGACATATGTTTATTGGAATTTTTTTAAACGACCTAATGAATCACCCTCTGAAGTTTTGCACTATAGTTAGGAAACACCCTGTATATCGCTTTTGATATCAAGATGATGTGAATTGAATTCATTTACTAAAATTCATTTCAGTAGCTGATTAAAAAATGAAGAGTACGAATATAATACAACACAAAAAGTATCTACAGTCACTGTCCTGAAATGTTGTATTTCCAATTTTGATTTCGATAATCTTAAAGTATTTTTAAAATAGAAAATAGTCAACTATTTGAATATAAATTTTCAAGGGCAGAAAATAATGTTTTCATTTGGTTTCGAAATAAGTACATTAACTTTTGTTATTCAAACAAACTTATTTATGTATGACTTGTTGTCTTTGGCATTAGACATACCTATTTCAGTGCTCCTTTCTTCTTATGAATCACAAAAAAAGATGATGTCAATCGACTCTGTTTTTGGTTAAAAACCATTCTCAATCAATTGTTTCGCTACAACATACTTCATAAATAGATAACCGAGCAGTGCCCCAAAACTCAGGCAAACCATGGTTTGAATTTTTGAATTGTAACCCCATTTTTCAATGTAAATTTCTAAAGAAGTTTCGGAAAATAAATTGTTAGACTCACATTCTCCAAACTGGTTCTCTTAATCCTACTAATCGAAACAGAACATTCAACAGGTTGTTCAAACTCCACATAAGAAAGCCATGAATTCAACTAAGAACTAGTGGGAACCCGCCGCACGTCCTTCATCTCGTGTCGAACGAAACTAACTATTCTCAAAGAATAGAAATGATTCCAAAAACAAAATATAAATCGAAATCGATAATGACACTTTTACAACGAAATATAATTAATTTTTCATGTTCTTTGCAGTAATGATTATGGAGTCCATGGCTAATTACTGTTTCTAGTATCCTTCATAATTTCTTACATGTTAAACTTTGGAATGGCTAACTGATAGTGAGGAAAAAAACGTGATCAATCATGTAACATGTTGCCATTCTACAGGGTTACAATAGGAAATTACGCCATGTTTCCATCTGACCTCTTTTATTAATTTGAAAGGTGATGAATGGAAAATTTACAAAACAAGCACTTTTTCCAATCACCAATCGATTTTCCATGAAAATTAAAAGACATATAGATATGTACTATTTTGATTATTCCCATATTGATTTCAATTTAAGAGCCACCGGTAAACAGCTGTTTCAACCTATTGGACATCGTCAGTACCGGGCAGTACCTCGATTGAAGACAAAATGTGAAAAACCAAGAAAAGTACTCAATAGAAATAACTGCTTCCCAAATTTCTGCCACAGCAGTTGTCGGTTGATTGGTCAAACCACCAACACTCTCATAAAAACTTGGCAAGTTGACTTGGGTGGCACACCAATAGATGGTTTCACTTATTTTTCCAGTTATTTTTATTGAGTACTTTTCTTGGTTTCTTACATTTTGTCTTCAATCGGGGACCACCTGCCCGTTACTGACGATGCCCAATAGACTGAAACAGCTGTCTACCGGTGGCTCTTAAATTGAAATCAATATATATATATATATATATATATATATATATATATATATATATATATATATATATATATATATATATATAAATACGAAGATTATCGAGTGTCTTGATATAGATAAAGGAGTTTTTTAATCGGACATAGCACTCAAGGAAGTGGCAAACCATAGACAATTATTAATATTTTACATTCAATAAATGACGTACATGAAAAGGTCCTTTATATATTGGGTAATTTCTTTTTTCGACAAACTGAAATGGAAAGTTTGCCGGTCGTCTCCAACTTCCATGTAAATTGTATTGTTATTCGTTCTTGATTGTTAATATACCATAGATAATTTAATTACCATTAACTTCTACTTCGAAGACCTCATTATAACGTAGCTCCGTTTGACAATTCGAAAGTTCTGGCGACTTTCCACTATGAAATATCCGAAATTTTCCGTGTTGATATTTCTCAGAACTGGAAACATCTAATGATCATAAATAATGTTGATGAGTTTTCTACTGATAGTATACTTTATCTACACATTTTTTCTCAGTAAGTTCAACAATATTTTGGATGATATGCTTGGGGTAGCAGGTTGAAAGATAAGACCTTCGCTTTCGCTGCACATGAGTTTGCTTGGGACTTTCAGGTGGTAATTGTAGGGGTTGTGATTGGTGGTGGAAATGAAAAACGATTCTTTCTCTATGTGGTCCTTGACTTTATAGCAGCAGTAAAATGAGCATTTCTTCTCTCATTAGTAATAATTGGAAGATGGAATTAATATATTTTCGACAATGATTTGTATTCCATTTCTTCACAAAAATTTAATTATATGGCTGGATTCTGACGAAAATGAGTAATCTTTCTGCGAATAGATCAAGCACAGTCCTATCTATCAATATAAGTATTATCGTATCGTGACTCGAAGATTCTATAAGCAATAGTTTTGAAATCGGCAGAAACCTTTTCTTTGCTTAAAGGAATACAAATATCGTGGGAAGACAGCGACTAGAATGAAGTGATCCATGGAATAAGTGTTCTTTGAGTCCAAAGGTTGAAGGTTGAATGAAATGAAAGGTAAAACTTGGACATCTGGCGTAGAATACATCCAAAACATTTGTTTGAAGGTGATTGACAATGTTTCGTAATGAATTTCACTAGTTCGGACTTCCATTGTCTACTATATAAAATGATTTGAAATCCCTGAATCCACCAGTTCCCTCATTGACCAGACCGAGGCAGAAGAGTTCAGATGGAAACTTAGAGAACAGTTGGATCGAGAACCAGTTCCAACATCTAACATCAGCAAGGAAGAACGTAGAGCTCTGAACGGCCTACGTAGAGACAACACCATCAAGATCCTACCTGCAGATAAAGGAAACGCTACTGTGGTAATGGATACCGTTCTCTACGAACAGAAGATCGAAGAGGTTCTGCAGAAGGGACGATACACAAAGATCGTACGGGACCCTACTGCATCAATCGAAAGGAAGTTGTACCAGATTTTGAAAAAACACCAAGTCTATTTTTCGGACAAGGAAAGATCATGGCTAACACCGCACCACAGTAAGCCCCCTCACTTGTATGGTCTACCCAAAATCCACAAGAAGGACGTTCCGCTTAGACCGATCATTAGCTCCAGAGATTCGGCTACTCAAAACTTGTCTAGATTTTTACTTCCCTTAATACAACCATTACAAGGAAAAACATCGTCTTTTGTGAAGAATTCAAGGCATTTTGTCGAACTACTAGGGTCAATTGAAGTCACACAGGAAGATCAACTGATTAGTTTCGACGTGGAAAGCCTTTATACCAACGTTCCGGTCGAAGAAGCACTCCAAATCATACAGAGAAAGCTATCCGAAGACGGGAACCTGAAAGAGAGAACGAATCTACCTATAGAAGTAATTATGGAATTACTAGGATGCTGTGTAAGAAACTGTTATTTCCAACTGAAGGACGAATTCTTTACACAAGATGAGGGACTGCCAATGGGATCGTCACTTTCGCCAGTCATAGCCAACATATATATGGAGTGGTTTGAAACTCTGGCCATTGAAGAAGCCCACAAGAAACCTCGAGTCTGGTTGAGATATGTTGACGACACCTTCATAATATGGAACCATGGGAATACTGAACTAGACGCCTTTCTGAAACACATCAACAGCGTGAGACCTTCCATCACTTTCACAATGGAGAAGGAAATCCACAATGAATTGCCATTCTTAGACGTTTTGGTGAAGAGGACCGACACTAAGTGGGAAACATCTGTATACCGAAAACCCACTCATACGGGACAGTATCTGAACCACGAATCCAACCACCATCAATCGACAAAAAGAGGAATCATCAAGACTCTATTAGACCGTGCTTTTGGGCTCTGTAATACAAAGGAAGGTCTCGAGAAGGAACTAGACATCATCAAAAATGATCTTCAGCGGAATGGATACTCCAAAGCGATGGTAGAAAAGACTTTGGCTAAAAGACAGCAGGAGCCTCGCAAGGAAGAGAAGCCGTCACAACCAGTGCTTGCACTTCCCTACATCAGAGGATTATCGGAGAGGATAAGGAGAATTGGTTCCAAGTACAACATTAGAACCTGTTTCAGATCCGGTAACACTATCCGTAGCAGCCTCACGAAAACCAGGCCCCCAAACGCGGACTGCGATTATAAGAATTGCATTTACCGGATACCCTGTGAGTGCGGAAAATCCTATATTTATTTATTTATTTATTTATTTATTTTCAAACAGGTAAAAACCTCATTACATGAAAATAATTATTCTTATAAAAATGTCAATACAGTCTAAATCATCTAATATTTCTAATATTTATACGTGAATACAGTTACATTGTATCTACGAGCAGTTACTACATAAAGCCGAATGGAAGGAAGAAACATAGTTATTCTAAACTTGAAAAGTATTTTTTTACACCATTATAAACTTGTTTGGGAGGGAGAACAAAGTTCATATCTGACATTAACAGGAAGTTGTTTGTTATTTTGATCATTGTAATGATAGGTGAACAGTTATTTGTTGATACATATGGTACATCAAAGAATTGAATGAGTCTTGTTGTTCTTTTGGGAATTCTCTCTTTCAGTAAAGATTTGAGATTGGGACAGTTATAATTTTTTTTATATATTTTATAACACATTAACACTATAGTTGCCTGTCTTCTATTTTCTAAACTGGGTATTTTAAATTCATTTCGTAGTGCTACTGTTCTAATTGTATTATAATCCGGGTATACTTTATATTTCTTGTAATATAAAAATCTCAGAAATCTGTTTTGAATTTTTTCCAATCTATTTTTATGAACAATATAGGAAGGATGCCATACTACAGCCCCATATTCAAGTTTAGGTCTGACCAAACTATTATAAAGTGTAGTAATCACTTTAATATCATTGAAATGTGCACTTTGTCTCATTACAAATCCCATAATTCTTAGAGCCTGAGATGCTATGTAATCCAAATGAGGTTTGAACGAGAGTGTGGAGTTATAGTATATACCTAAATCTTTGACAGTCTCTACCCTGGATAATTCAATACCATTCATTAAGTAATTGTATAGTGTTTTATTCAGTTTTCGGGTACAAGACAGGACAGAACATTTGGATATATTGAACGGAAGATCATTTTTCACACTCCATCGATAAACACTATTGATGTCCTCTTGTAGTTTGACACAATCTTGTAAGTTTTCGATCTGTCTATAAAATTTAAGATCATCTGCGAATAAGAGAAACTCAGAGTACTTTATATTTTGAGTTAGATCATTAATGAATACAAGAAAAAGTAATGGACCCAAGTTTGATCCTTGAGGAACTCCAGAGTTTGCGCGAAATTTCCCTGTACAATTACCTTCATATTTGACTCTGAAGTGTCGATTATTCAAATACGATGCCAGCAATTTGAGTACTTGGGTATCAGCGCCATTTTTATGTAACTTTTCCTGTATCACATCATGATTAACTTTATCGAATGCTTTTTGAAAATCTGTATAAATAACATCAACCTGTTTATTGTTATCTAGATGGTTGAGGACATGATGAGTAAATGTTAGTAGATTTGTTGATGTCGACTTTTTTGGTACAAATCCGTGCTGTTCATCACAAATGTTTTCGCCAAAACCCCTTAACACTTTTATATAGATGATCTGTTCAAACAGTTTCGCAATAGCACACAGCACTCCTATTGGCCTATAGTTTTCAATATCAGAAACCCTGCCAGACTTATGGATAGGTGTCACTAATGCTTCCTTCCATAAGTCTGGAAACGTATTTGATTTTATTGATGAATTATAGATATAAAGAAGAGGTTGCTTTAGCCATACTCCACATCCTTTAATAATATATGGTGGTATTTTATCACTTCCTGCAGATTTTTTTGGCTTAAGTTTCTTTAAAGCTTCAAAGTAATCGCTGTCGGTTACTTCATCGATTGTGAGACGGGTTTCAACATCACCTGCAAAGTTGATGCTGTATTGGTGAAACTAAGAGGCCATTGAATGTTCGCATTGCCGAGCACAAGAAGCACACACAGCGAGGAGAAACCAGCAAATCAGGAATAGCAGACCATGTTTGGACCCATCAACACAACATCGAGTGGTCCCAAGCTGAGATCTTGCACAGAGAGGAACATTGGTTCAGGAGAAAATTTAAAGAAGCCGCATACATGTTGTCCAACAACATATTCAGCCAGGCCAGCGTAGATATACGAAACATATGGAAACCCATCATCAAACGAAAAACGATCAACTCCCGCCAAAACGGTCATCTCTCACGGAATCAGTGAAGCGGAAAATGGAAAGTAGAGAAAGTGAAAGTATTTCAACGACCTATAAAATAGTCATCTCTCGGAGGAATCAGTCCAGTCATCACCCGAAGACGATTGTAGATACCAACAATCGAAACGTCGTGAACTAACGTGACTTGGAATCTCTACACTTTTTTATTTTTTTATCATTTTATTTTTTCATTCCTTTAATTTTTTTATTCAATTATTGTATTTTTATTTGTAGGTTATTTCACTATCATTTCATTTCAGGTTTATTGTTGCTTAATATAATTGTTATTTTCAACTATTCTTTTTTAATTATTCTTTTTTACTTGTTTCAGGGATTTCAAATCATTTTATATAGTAGACAATGGAAGTCCGAACTAGTGAAAAACATCCAAAACACTTTTCACTAACACCAGAACCGCAATACTCTACTTGACACGCGTTTCAGCAACCAAGTTGAAGTTGCACTGGTGTTTGGGAAAAGTACTTGTTTTGTTGTGTGAATAGTGAAATTTAAATGAAGAAATGCTTACATCGTTTTCGGGTACTATTGACAGTCGATATCAATCTAGCATATACTTCATACAGTTTTGTTCAATGCGATTTACTCATAGATGCATAACATTTATACGATAAACAAAGAGTAATCATGAGTTCATTGTAACTGATTAAATAAAATTGAAAATAAACAAGTAGTAGTTACCGCATGTATCATCTCCCTTTGTCATTTGCCAGTAAAACAATGAATTTGAAATAGGTGGAATGATCCCGTGGAGTGGGTTACCTATCGGGCGCGTCCCCAGGTGGCGGATAGGGGAACGACCAGGAGACTGAAGGCCCTGTCCGGGAAGACAATGTCTTACGGACGGGGTCGCCAAACTCCTGGTCAGTGGCAGAAATAAATAGGGTGAGGGGAAATAAAACACCCCAAAAGCCTTTGCAAAACATGCCACCGGGGACCAGCTTACCTAAGCTAAGGTGTAAGAAATCGAGCCGACAGGTGAAAAGCCGCAGGGTGATATGCGGTCAAGAACGAAACCCTTTGGGAACTGGGTTGAAACCTCATTGTAATCAGCTTACCTCTGGTAATGCGGGGCTCTGCCAGAGGTGACCAACTCTTCCCTTGCTAATCGTGGGAACATACATGAATGAAACAACAGAAACAACAAAAACCAATCCCGAGGCTGAACAGAAGTGCTCACCTTAATCTAGGGCGGTGGCTGGGGATAAACAGAAATGTCCACTCCCAATCTACCGTTTCGAATAAAGCTGGACATAGCAGATCACCTCCAACAGCAAGGGAACTCCTCGAGGCGGGCGTCAAGAGCTTTGCTTCGAATGAAGGCAAGGAACCGGCTTTCCCTGCAGAAAAGGTCCCTCACTTGTGCACCTCCACGAAGGAAACCTTAAGAAAGTTGAAGAAGCCGCGTAACGACAGTAATATCGCTGCACCTTCCAAAACCTTCACGGAGGCCACCGTGAGACATCTCAAGGTTGCCAAAGAGAGTGTGTGTTCGGCGAGTCTTGGCCTACACCTGCAAATAGTAGGATGTCTCCTAGTGACCTGATCACCTTCTTGGAAAGGACAGGATGGACGATGACCAAGGAGGACAACTTCTCGGAAGGATGTACAGTGGGTCACATGTGGCCAAAGTGCTGTGAATCTACACTCACCCTCCATACTCTACAGATACCAGATAGGTGGAATGATAAGAACAAACCAGACTGCATACAATAAGGATGGATATTTTTGCACTCGTTAAAAATATGTCATTATGTTATTAAATGAACTAAGGTAAGAACCTCAAATGTTATGAAAGTAAGTATGGTTTTATGTGTATCAGTAAGGTGTTTTAAGTTTTTTCATCTGATAGCTAGTCTGTAAATAACTTGGTGCATTTTTGTGAAAGTTCAAGACGAAACAGAATTTAGTGGGCTCATTTTGAACAAGCTTTTGGGCCTTTATTCTGTCAGTATAGGTTTAAGGTTATGATCTGTCCTACGAATCATGGATTTGTCAAGAAATAGTTAAAAAAAAAGCCGACTCGACTGGAATGTCACGTCTGATTGGTGGCGAGTCTACAAATATGTGGCGAGTCTACAAATATGTGCAGAGTCATTGTATTCAGTGGTACTTCCTATACATGAGCGATGACCTATTTATTGTATTACTAGAGAGAGAACCAGTGAAAACAAATGCAAAACTTCATCAGGAGATGGAGCAGAATAAGCCAACACGATTGGTGAAACGTGTGTGGAGAAGAATGTTGCAGTTCTGGTGTTTAAGAATAGTGCTTGTTTTGGATTCATTCTCCGCTAGAGGTTTCAGTTCTATATACTCTTCATGAACTATAATATATCCACACCAATCTTTTCACGGGCACAGGTCGGAGATGTACTAGACCAGCTGCAGACCAGTAGAATAGATGGGGATATTTCAACTTCAAAAGGTGTATTTGCCCGAAATCGAAAGTTCTATTGGGTATACTAATGTGTCTGTGGTGTATGCGTTTTCATTTGGTTAGTTCTCATTTTCGTTTGTACCTATGTTGTCTGACACGACATATATTTTAAACATTTTTTTTGACAGGGATAAATAATGTTTGAGCCCTGATGATGGACTTAATAAAGTCCGAAACGTTGGCATAAAACTAAATTGTTTATCTACGAACATTTTTCGATCCCTTTCCCAACCAATAGAAAAAACCGGCTTTGAAAATATTTTGGATCACCAAACCAGGCAAAACTATTGAGTCAATTGTCCCAATTAAATTGAGGAGTGTCATTGACACAAGTTTTAATGAGGAAATTAAGTTCATCAGAGGAGAGAGGAAATTTGCTAAAAGCTTCAGAGACCTCTACTTAATGACCAAGAATTGACTTGATTTGTTGCATCTAACTGATACCAAGAAGTAAACCAAGCAATGAAGAGTCATACTGGAGGTAATAGACAGTTTGAAATTCTTACATCGTTGAAGAAATCAAGTCTAGTTCAGCTTAGCTCAGTTTTTGCAAGTGAACCACTGATTTCATTTGAAATATTCGCTATTTCACTTCTGTTTGTCTAGTTCTACAAACCAACCACTATAAGGGAAATACTAATCTATATCAAAATATAATAATACACTCAACTTGGTAACTGAAACTTTTGTAGAAGATATATCTTTTCAAAATCAGGGGGTAGATACTTTAGAACACACATTGAATGAGTGCTCATTCGGTTTCGGAATTTTTCAATGTTACCTTGATAAAGTTGTTTACGGAATATTTCTGGTGTAGAATATTTCACCGAACTGCTAGTTATATCAGTTTACCACTCGCCTAAAAACATATTATTCTCGCTTCTACTAGTGGAAAAACTGTATATTACTTTGATTCGTATACTTCATATCAATTCTAAAAATAAACGCTGGTATTTTTCTTTCAACATAAATATTGAACATAGGAAAACATGAAAATCAATGTTTCGAAAAATTGTGTTCCAACATCTCAGCTTTGAATTTTTAAATTGTCAAGTTTTTCTGCCGACTTGATGAAAGGTGAGAGGTTATAATAAATACAGTTTTCTCTTTGGTTATGAAAGGGTTCAATGAAATAATTCAGATATTTTTATACTAAATATCTTTTCAGGCACTTGACCTATTTTATTGATAGTCAGAGGCCACGTTTTCCAAAATATCCACGAAAATTGTTATAAATTCAAACAGATCTCATATGACCCAATTTTCTGAAAAATATTGTATAATGAAAAACAGAACTAGGTTAAAAATTCGATATGAAACTGAACTCAGTTCAGTTTTTTTAATCCATGTCGGATCCCATGATCCCAATAATCAATTCTCTCAACAATACCTACCTTTTTGAAATTTAGACTATGTTTACTTTATAGAAATATAAGCTTTAAAGCCGCAGTAACGTTTAAAGAAAAAAATTCGGGTTAATAGGCCGTGGGCGAATGGAATTATATTTTATAAAAAAAAATACTTCAATAAATCAAATACTCCGGATCACAGTCTACTTTGATCATAATATTTTTTCATATAGTTTTTACACATTCCGTTAAGTATCTGCATGAAAATTATATGGATAATTAACGTTAACACCTTCCTAAAACTTTTCGTACAGATTATTCTTTGCGAAACAAAAAAAAAGAGTAGTGTGAAGTGTAACAAAAAAACTTGACAAAAAATGGTAGCAATCCTCATTCAGATGCACAATATTGGCAAGACACGAAAACAGGTGTTTGCGTGCTATATCGAATTTAATCGGAAACAATTATTTTCAAACTAGTACACCTCGAAAGTGAAAACTGGAAAGTATGATTGTGCAAGAGTGGATGTGATTAATCTGAAAATTGAGTGAAGAGAAGACAAAAGACGGCGAGTTTTACATCTTACGATAATGTTGAAAAAAATTATTTCCCTGGGAATAATCATTTCATACCTTTCATTCTATAAACAAAAGATTCATAAGATTATTAAATCAATTCATCTACGAAGTAATTGAAATGAATCAACTATCTGCTAGATTGAAGGTAATACCGAAATGATTCAACAAAATGTTAGTGATTGTATGGATAGTATAGAGAACTCTATTTGCAACATGAATCTAGCCCGGAGAAATCCATTTATCATGTTTATTTTCAAATGTTTTTTATGGTATCAAATGGTTATCAAAGAAAAGTGGTAATTCATCCTACTAAACACTGAATTGGAGAAATGACTAGTTTTCAGTGCTGTATATTTCACAATACATCAAGTATCAATTTCTAGTTTGTAGATAGCATGTCATCAGTTTGGTCTCTTTGATCATCAAGAGCTGAAGAAAGGCAAACAGAATAGCAGATTTTATGAATGAATCTTGAATAGCAAACTCATCCTAATATACATGCAATTTAAATAATAAAGATCTCAATAACAAAAGAAGATATTATTAACATGTAACATGTTAGTAGAGAGAACTGTTTCTCCGGAAGAAGGAAATATTGAGAGCAGATAGTTGTTGGTTCACAGATGGCTCAAAAACACCTTCCGGTTCCGGTGCAGGTGTTTTCAGTTGTAGACCCAAGACAGATATATCATCCTCCCTAGGAACCTATGCAACTGTATTTCAAGCAGAAATTTACGCTATTGAATTGTGTGCGGAGAGATTGGAGAAAACAACCTCATACACAAGCCAATGAAAATATTCTCCTCTCCTACCAAGCAACGTCAAACTTGAAAATAAAAATCTATAGGAATATATAGGTAATTTTGGAAACATTGATATACCTCAACCCCTTCCCACTAACGGAAATAAATAGGTACTTAGTCACTACTGTTACTGTATTTCTCGATATTGAAGTGGCATTTGACAATGCACTACCTGAATCTATAGGATTATCTCTGGCTAGGACCATAACTGGCTGGATCTATGTCATGCTGGTAAACAGAACTGCAACTACGACTCTTCGAGGTGAGGCCATTAGGTTCAGGGTCAACAGAGGCTGTCCTCAAGATGGATTACTATCTTCGCTTCTATGGTCGCTCCTGATGGATAGTCTGTTTGATGTCCTCGTTAGAAGAGAAGTAGTAAGGTTATGCAGATGACTTTGTCATCTTGGCAAGGTCCACGTCGGAAAGGCAGCTTGTAATATCCTCCAAAGCACGATGGACGTTGTTCACAGTGGAGCCTGATGGAGCAGATGTATGTCAACCACAGCAAAACTGTGATAATCCCCTTCACCAGGAGGAGAAAATTAGACGATCTAACGCCACTTTCGCTCAATGGTGAGGTCATTCCATTTGTAACGAACTGCTATATAAAGTACTGTTCCAGAATAGAGAGGACTGGATCCTCCGGGAGAAGGAAATATTGAGAGCAGATAGTTGTTGGTTTACAGATGGATCAAAAACACCTTCCGGTTCCGGTGCAGGTGTTTTCAGTCGCAGACCCAGGACAGAGATATCAACCTGCCTAGGAACCTATGCGACTGTATTTCAAGCGGAAATTTACGCTATCCAACTTCATACACAAGTCAATAAAAATATTCTCGGACAGTCAAACGGCGTTGAAAGTTCTTGGCTCCTACCGAGCAACGTCTAAAATGGGGGCAAATTGCCAAAAACGACTCTCCTTGATAGGAAGACTTAACAGATTGTCTCTGGTCTGGATTCCTGGCCATACTGGCTTGGAAGGCAATGAAGATGACTCCCTTGCTGACTCCCCTGCAAAGGAGGGTGCTGCAAGTAGCTTCATCAGACCAGAACCCGTCATTGGCATCGCTTCAGGCTTTGCCAAACAAACATTAAACACCTGGAAGGCAAGAAGATTTATGGACTTCTGGCAGAATCTTCCAGGATTCGCTCACTTCCAGGTGTTTATTCACCCTTCGAAGCTTGATACCAAACAGTTGATAGACTATAGTAAGGATGAACTACGATGTCTAACAGACCTTTTTACAGGTCACTGTCATTTGAATCACCATATACAGAGACTCGGACTGTCGGAAGACAGTGTGTGTCGCCTCTGTTTGGAAACTGATGAAACAGCAGAGCAAATACTCTTTGTGCCTGCCCCGCTGGGGACTCAATCAGATTTTCAGAGTTTGACAGAGCCGTACTCTTACCACCTAACCTGAAAGACCACTCACCATACAAACTAATCGGCTTCGTTAAGAAGTTGGGTTTCGTCGAGCCCATTTCAAAATTATTGTCTTATTAAGAAATGGGTTATATTGGTCGGCTGAATAAATAGTTGTTGAGGATATGAAAATTTTTTTTTTGACATTTTTCAATGGAATCATTTCATGGAATCATAGAATTGAATCTAAATTTCCGGTGCAGGCAAAACTCTGCCTCTTCGAAATATTATTCAGGACAGTTAGATTCAGTTTGCGTTGTTTTGGTATCAACGTAGATATCCTACACGCAGTTTCCGTTTTTAAACTTTCAGCAACAAAACGTAATTGATATATTTATTGGCGTTTCGTGCAATAATTTCGTTATTATCCATCAACATATCACCGTTTGTTTTGATAGTACTGGGATTTTCGACGTCAATACTTGAAAATTTCAAAATTCGACCTAGGATTTGTGATATCAGAATTCTATACAAGGTTGTCCAAATCAAGATATCAGGCAACGAAAGGCTATCACGTATTAAGTAATACTTTCGAGTACCAACGTCGACCGTATTTTTGAAATGGGTTCCTCATTTTTTGTAACTTTCAACTGAATAATTATTATTTTTCGAATACAAGTCAACAAAAATATACATTCAAAGCAGTTCAAATTAAAAATCTTAAAAGTGCCACTGATAGTGCTATCATTTGCTGACACTGGCTTTCAGAAGTATTAAATAGGGTGAATAGTGATTTGATTTTGAAACAATATAATTGTATTTTTGATTTCAGTCAAGGTGAAATTTTAAAGTGAATATACATTTTCCAGTAGAGTTCAAAGTCTAACAACTTGCATTTATGTTGAAAACCTGATTGTTTTACAGTTGATATAATGATTTTTGATAATGTTACGGAAGGAAATAGTTCCTGAAAAACTTACCACCAACAATTTAAAAAAAAATTTTGGTCCGAGCAGAAAATCTTAAAAAATATTTGAAAAACTATAATTCAAACATAACAAAAAACCAGGAAATATTCATGGAGTGTTTTTGTTTACTCCCAGAAGCAATAAAAAAATGTTCATCAACGTCATAGTTTGAATCATAGTTTGCGATTAAGATATTGATTTTTTGTAGAATTCACATGATGAATTCAGTAGTTAAAAAATGATTGAGTGAGTTGGTTATTGAAAAACTATACTTTTTGGACTCATTGTTACCTACTTTTGAGAAATTTTAAATTATATACAAAAGTATAATCACTATATATAACACATTTACGGCGAGAAGTTGCTATCACTTCCATCAACTTTTTACACGAATTGTATACTGATAAGTAGGAAGCATAATTGAAAGGGAACGTAACTCTTGACGTGGTGGTATTATTTATCATAAATGAACAAAAAGAGCTTTGCTATTCGAGTGACATGCTGATAGGTTGCTCTTTTTTGTAGCCTCCCAATTTTTCTAACATTATCCGTCTCACCTTTTTTGTGCTGATGTTTCAAACATGAAATGAACAAGGTGTTGCGTTTTGAATATCTTGTAGCTATCTACAGGTGCGTATTCACCAAAAAAGAGAGCACGAGCGAGCATGAGTGAGCATTCGTGTATGCTTGCTCGTGTTCGCTCGTGTTTGCTCGACTTATTGATGTCTCGTCCACACCAGAGCAGATATCTTCAAGTTCGTAGTCGTAGTTGATCCATCTACTTTGTGCGAGCATCTTTTGATGTACCGCCTTCTTCTCGATTTTTTCTGAATGCAAAGAAGCATACATTCGCTCGCTCGCTAGCCCGTACTCACCAGACGATTATTGATGCAGAATGCTCGTTAACTTTTGTTCGCTCTTGCTCGCTTTTGAGGTGAATACGCACCTTAACGTAAGATAGTGCTGAAAAGTACTCAAAAAGGGTACAAAAAACATTGAAGAAAGGTGTGACATATTCGAAGATCTACCAAGAAGACCAATTTTGTGATATACGGTGTTTGAATGGGGTTTGAAATAGACTTACTAGCTGATGTCCTCATCTGGTACAGACATCACTTGAAAGTGAATCTTCTCCAAGCTAATGATTAACGAGATCTAACTTTTCAATACGTAATTCCTACCACGGGTGGGAAAACGTTACGCTATCTAACAGTTTCCTCTCGTCATAAGAAGTTACAAGTGGTGCGTATTTTATATGCATTAGTCTTCATGAAACATGCAAAAACTTAAAAAACAAATATTACCTAAAAAAAGTAAAATCAATAACATGTTTTGATGGAATCAATATGTGAAATATTCAAGGTCGTCTGTTTTTTATGTTTATTAAAGATTGCTGAATTTGTTTGTTTCCGGAACGTTAATTGAGTTCTTTATTTTGCTCATTTTCTCAATGTCAATTAAAATTCTTCGGAAGTATCCTTATTGCTGATTGAAAATAAAAATAATTGTACTTTCGTCATGAAAACATGAACAAAACAAATGATTTGATTGAATGAAAAATGTGCGTGCTAAATTTGCGTGATGGCATTGGCCATCGAATATTTGATATAAAAAACCCCAGTCTTTGTTGGACTGGGGTTTTTATATCAAATGACAGCATGTGCAAAGTAAGAGTTCGCGTAAAGGCTGAAAGGAATATATTCTATAAGGTTTACAAAAATGGGTTTGACGTTACCGAAATATGTCTTAAATTGGATACCTCTAATGAAATTCTGTTGATTCCTTTTACGTATGCGAATAAGATTTTTTTTTGTTGAAAAAGATTAAAATCAATGTGGAATTTTTCCAATCTGATAGCTTTCATTTCCATTGCGTTTTTTGTGAACCCTGGCGAAATTTGATAACATTTGTATTTCGTAATCAATCAATCAAACATTTAATGAATCTTTCCTCCACAATCACATTAGACAAAAAAACATAACATCGTCATAAAATACTGGCCGATAGAAACAGTATTCAATAATATTAGAAAACAGACTAAGTAGCGATATAGGCCTGTAAGATGCACAGTCAGATCGAGAGCCCTTATTTTTGTATATTGGCAAAATATTTTCAGTATATCAGGAAACCTCCCCTCAATGAAAGTGGAGTTAACTATATGAGTCACAGGCTCAGAAATCACATTGGCAACCTTTTTAATAACATGACCAGGAATTTCATCAATACCAGACGATTTTTCCTTACAAACTTTTTTGATAACTTGTTCAATTTCCATTTCAGTTGCTGGATATAAATAAATATTTTGATGAGCAGATGACATATAACTGATATTTCTAGTGTCTGGTTTGGATATGCCACTACTGAGAGTTGAGAAATAATCACTGAAAAGGTTGCATATAGCAAAATTATCAGAAAGAATGTCACCATCTTCAGCACTTTGTAGACAAGGTATGGCATTGCCAGTATAACCATTCTGAGCTTCCTTGATGATTTTCCAGGATTCTAGTAAGTAATTTCCATAATATTCGGTAGCCAGGTGAAAATTTTCTGAGGAATCGTTAATCATCTACAATTGGAAAACTCTTGGGGAACACAACATTTGAACGGTTTTCAAACCCACCAAGAAGGTACAATGAAGTCTCAAGTCGGTTGAAGACAAAATATATCCACTATCAGCAGCAGGAGTATATCGTATACCGTGCACTTGTGGGAAAGTATACATCGGAACCACTGAAAGATTCATGGAAACAGAGCTGAAGCAGCACTCAGTGAAAGAAACCACAGGATTCTGTTTGAAAACACGGAACTCATTGCCCCCGACCAGTTATACCATAGCCGACTGGTATGGGAGGCAATGTGAATCCACAAACACACAAATAATTTCAACAGAAAAGAAGAAGATGTGAACCTCAATCAGATATGGAATTCAATTCTAAGAGGTTCAAGAGTAACAAACAGCATGAGGAGGTAGGAAATTGACAATTTACCCAATTCATGTACAGGTATTACCACACCAGACTACCTGAATGCATATAAACACGCTTTACGTAATTTACCAGACACAGGTAATAGCACACCAAACTACTCAAACTACCTGAAGAGTCATCGAAGATAACTCAGGATGTATAAACGTCTGAAGAAGCAGGCCATTCGCGCCAACGAAACATCAGGAAGAAATTAAAAAAATCGACGAACTTCAAACCCGAAAAATAGTGACACTGAAAACCTTGGCCGCGAAAACCTTAACCTTTTTGTCGATCATCTATAATTTTGAATATGCTGAGTTTTGATCCTTTTTACACATTACCTGCACTACTTTCGAAGAATTGATCGAATTTTCATCAACCTGTCTATAATTTACTCAACAAATATCTAAATCGTCCTCTACCAAAACTGATACATACCTAGTTATAAGTATGTCAGTCGGCAAGGTGATTCGCTCGAAAATCGTGCAGACGTATTACGGCGATTTAAATAATGAAAGTGGTCGGATCGCCTTCAGCTATGACCACGAACCATTACTTTATGTAATTCATCACTTTTGGACATTTCGTAACATCCATTCGAAGTCCACCGGACCCACACCTCATCGAAGAAAACAAATAGATAATTATTTACACTGAAGAAAGTGTAGTAAGTTTTCTAGTGAAAAATTTCAAATAGTTTCAGTAGTTTTTATTACAAATATATAATATAGGTGAGAGATGACGAAAATGGGTTTTTTACTGAATTTTCATAATAGTGACTCTTCTTTTGTTTGAAGGTGATTGACAATGTTTCATGATGAATTTCATCAGTTCGAACTTCTATTGTCTGATATTATATAAAATGATTTGAAATTTCTGAAAGAACTAATAAAAAAGGAAATTCAAAAATGAGAACCTGAAAATAACAATTATATCAAGCAAAAAAACCTGATATGAATTACATCCATTACAAGGAAAAAGATAGTCTTTTGTGGTCAAAGAAGCACTCTAAAACATACAGAGGAAGCTACCCGAAGACGGGGACCTGAAAGCTAGAACGAATTCACCTATAGAAGTATTTATGAAATTACTAGGATGATGTGTACGAAACTGTTATTTCCAACACAAGATGCGAGACTGTCAATGGGATCGCCACTTTCAACAGTCACAGCCAACATATATATATGGAGTGGTTTGAAACTCTGGCCATTGAAGAAGCCCACAAGATACCTCGTGTCTGGTTGAGATACGTTGACGACACCTTCATAATATGGAACCATGGGAATACTGAACTAGACGCCTTTTTCTTCCACTTTCACAATGGAGGAGGAAGTCCACAACGAATTGCCATTCTTAAACGTATTGGTGTTGGCGAAGAGGACCGACACTAAGTGGGAAACATCTGTATACCGAAAACCCACTCATACGGGACAGTATCTGAACCACGAATCCAACCACCATCAATCGACTAAAAGAGGAATCATCAAGACTCTATTAGACCGTACTTTGGGGCTCTGTAATACGAAGGAAGGTCTCGAATCGGAACTAGACATCATCAAAAATTATTTACAACGGAATGGCTACTCCAAAGCGATGGTGGAACATACTTTGGCTAAAAGACAGCAGGAGCCTCGCAAGGTCACAACTAGTGCTTGCACTTTTCTACATCAGAGGATTATCGAAAAGGATAAGAAGAATTGGATCCAAGTACAACATCAGAACCTGCTTCGGATCCGGAAACGCTATCCGTAGCAGCCTAACGAAAACCAGACCACCAAACGCGGACTGCGATTCCAAGAATTGCATTAAGTGGATACTCTGTGAGTGCGAAAAATACTATATCGGTAAAACTATGAGGCGCATGGCTGAACCCAAGAAACACACATAGCGAGGGTAAACCAGCAAATTAGGAATAGCAGAGCATGTTTGGACCCATCAAGATAACATCGAGTGATCCCAAACTATTATACACAAGGAAGAACATTGGTTTAGGAGCTAATTTAGCCCGAACGTGATTCAATTTATTAAGTCAGTGGCGTTTCGAACGGGATTTGAACGAATATTTTTGACTTGAGAAATTTACGCCACCGACTTTTGCGCAATTTTTATTATTTCTTTGGATTGAGCAATTAGAAATACAACTTTTTTGTCTATTGAATTTTTTTCGTATCTTGCTTAGTTTTTAGAAAAAAAAGTCGACCTAGTTGTATATCCCTGGACCTCACAAGGAATAATATGGGGAATTGAATGTTTCTTTTGGAAATTATTATTTTTACGATTTTTCATTACTAATTATGTAACAATAACAACACATATTAAATAACATTAACATCTAGACTAACAAATTGCACTCAATTGAGTGTTGGAAATGGCCTCCTTCGGCTTCAATACAACCGTCTAGCCGCCGCATCATTGAATTTCGCACTCTTCTGAAAATACCTGGCGTATTTTTTATTATGTCACATGAACTAATGATTTTATTCCGTAAATCCTCTTCACTTTGAATAAGGTGTCCCCAGAGAAAATAATCTAAGGGATTCATTTCGGGCGAGCGAGGTGGCCATGGGTGTGGACCTGCTCTCCCAATCCAGCGATTTTGGTAATTTTCATCCAAAAATTGCCGAGCCACTACATTAAAGTGTGGTGGAGCACCATCGTGCATTTACCACATACGGAATCTTTCCATGACTGGAATTTCTTCTAAAAGTCCAGGTAAAACAAATTCTAAAAAGCTTCGGTATTCTTCTCCATTAAGTCTAGGTGGAAGGAAGTGAGGCCCAATGAGATGGTCACCGACATTCCAACCCAAATATTAAAAAAACTGTTCTTGAAAATTATTTTCTATCAAGGCGTGTGGATTGTTTTGGCTCAAATGTGATTGTTGTGGAAGTTAATAATTGAATTGCGAGAAAAACAAGCTTTATCTGTAAACAATATTCGACTTAGAAAACCTAGATTTCTTCTTATTTTACCGCGTAACCAATCAGAAAAAGCTAGTCTTACAGGCAAATCTCTGGGCAATACAGCTTGTACACGTTGCATGTGATATGGATATAGCTGCTGGGCTCTTAAAATCAGCCACACTGTGACATGCTGGGTAATATTCAGTTCTTCAGCTATTTTCTGAGTACTGGTATGAGGATTTACTTCAATCTCATTTAAAACAGCTTCTTCAATTTGAAATGTTCGTACCGTTGCAGGCCTCCCAATGACAACCGTCGATCTTTTAAAGCTGTCTGTTTCAGAAAGTCGTGCATAGAGACGTACAAAAGTTCTTCTATTAGGCACTACACGCTGAGGAAATCTTTTATGGTAAATGCGTCTTGCAGCATTCAGAATAAAATCATTAGTTCATGTGACATAATAAAAAATACGCCAGGTATTTTCAGAAGAGTGCGAAATTCAATGATGCGGTGGCTAGAAGGTTGTATTGAAGCCGAAGGAAGCCATTTCCAACACTTAATTTAGTGCAATTCGTTAGTCTAGATGTTAATGTTATTTAATATTTGTTGTTATTGTTACATAATTAGTAATGAAAAATTGTAAAATTAATAATTTCCAAAAGAAACATTTAATTCCTCATATTATTCCTTGTGAGGTCCAGGGATATGCAATTAGGTCGACTTTTTCTCAAGAGACAAAAAAGTTGTATTTCTGATTGCTTAATTCAAAGAAATAATGAAAATTGCACTTAAAGTCAGTGGCGTACATATTTAAGTCAAACATATTCGTTCAAATCCCGCTCGAGACGCTACTGGACTTAATAAATTCAATCACGTTCGGGCTAAATTAGCTCCTTAATGTTACAAATAGCATTACCAAATCACAACAAAATTAGGTAAAGGATATTTAGGATATTTACGAATAACTTTTTTTTAATTTTTATTTTAACTCCCTGTATCTTGAGAACGAAGGATTTGCGGACCCATGTTCATATTAACATTTTGTCTTGAAATTACCTAAAGAATTGTCTGTTAAATTTATGGTACATACTTAATTAACACCCTGTATAATTGTTTTTTTCAGCTATTCATTTTTAAATCTTCTTGTTAGTTCTTTCAGGGATTCCAATCATTTTATATAATATCAGACATATAAGTCCGAACTAATGAAATTCATCGTGAGTCTTCATATATCACTGAAGTTTCATAATGACAGGCAGATCCCGCAAAGTAGCGTGATTTACACAAAATTAAATTTCCTAAAAAAAAAAAGATTCGTGCCATAGCCGACTGGTGTGGGAGACAAAAGAAATCCACAAACACCCGGATGATTTCAACAGAAAAAAAGAAGTAGTGAACCTCAATCGAATATCGAATCCCTTTCTAAGAAGTTCAAGAATAGCAAACGACATGACGGCAGGGTCAACGAACGTTATTACCAATTTACCAAATTGTTAATTGGTTATTACCAATTTACCAAATTCAGGTACAGGTATTTCACACCAGACTACCTGAATCAATATAAACACCTTTTACTTAATTTACCTATGCCAGATACAGGTAATAGCACACCACACTACCCTCCGAGTCAACATGAATACGCGTTAAGCCGTAATATCAAGTCATCGGAGGTAACTCAGAATGTATAAACCTCTGAGGAAGCTAGCCACTCGGCCAGCAAAACGTCAGGAAGAAATTCAATTGAATTGCTTCATGAGTGCGTATATTTTTTTAATTTGACAACGCACAACAATGTTGCACTGCAAGTGACTTTTTCATAATCAGTTTGATGTTGATATTTCTAATTTTTACAATAATATTAACATTGCCAGTGTGGTCTAGTTGTGTACTGGTTGTGCCGACTTTATTATTATCGATAGGTACTATCGGTGTAGAATCGGTGTTCAGATCTTTTTTCTCTAAGGTTATATAAAAATAGGTCATTGGCATAGTTATTACTTGACAGTGATCTTGTTTCATACAGTAGTTCACTATCAGCATTTATCGTGGTATGTGTAAATGTAAACAATGAGAAACTGTCGAGAATGATAGTTTTATATGAGACTCATATTGAACACATAACTAACCATACTCTACTTACATTATATCTATTGATCAAGGGAAACATCAAATAAGATTGATAAAAAGTTATTCTTCCTCACAAATGAAATTACGATGGATATCGTTAATATAACAAATAGCTTTATTTCACATCTTCGTCTTTACTTATATTGGTTTTGTTCAATTTATTTATATGATTTTTAGAAGACTTTTGCCAGTTTGACCTATATTACTTTATTGTATACTTCATATGTCATATGTTTTCTCAGGAAAGTATTTACATATTTCAGTTTCTGGCGAAGTGTAAACGTATACGCACTCTCTTGAAAAAAATTAATATACAGTGCGGTCGTAAAAAATCCCCGCTCTTAACTATTGAACGAGACGAGATATCAAGATCAGCTTTCATTGCAAGGACACTAGATGAAACCAGAGCACGAAGCTCTTGATCTAACACCAGACAGTGTTATTTTGGCCCTCCAAGATCTCATCGGTGGTGCTAGGCTGAACCGCTCAACTGCCCTTAAAGAACAAACCCGAAGGTGATGACATCTCCACTTACGCCATCTATAGAAGGCTTCAGATTTGGCACCGCTGATGAGACTTTGATCTTCGGTGAAAAGCTTCGGAAAACGAATCTCGTTTGGCAGTCAATGCCGAAGCTTCGCTTTGCAATGGACCGCCTTGGTAAGCCTCGTCTATCTTTGATATTCGTAAATTGAGTCTTCGGGCTCTGATATCATTTCAATAAATGTTTAAAATTTTCACCATTCTCTACCTGACAAAAATTATGAAATGTTATTATATCCATAGGCTCTAGAATAAACCGTTGTTATGTAAGGTATACTTTAGATTTCACGGATTCTCACCAAAAAATCTAAGAGCATCATATCAGGTGTTCAAGCAAGCTGTAAGAGACCACGTTCGACTATCCATCGGTTTGGATAATTGTCATCTAGTCACTGTCGTGATAATGAAGTACCTCATATTATTGAAACGTAACTGAAGAACTCATTTGGGTTTGTCAATTATTCAAACCGGTGGATAGCCAGACATGGTAATTTTGAAGGGTCCATTATATCACCTAATATGACGCCTCTAAGGGATAAGTGATATATTAAGTATAAGATACACAACCGCAGTTTATTTCAGAACTCGAAGAATATTTACTGAAAGTGAGTTTTGAAGCAAAATTATCTCAGGAACATTTCATAAATTCGTAAACAGTTTTCATTTTTGTCGAGGAGTGAATAATGAATATTACTGGAGTTTTTTCCCAACACCAAACCTTTATTTTGACACCTCGACACGTGTTTCGATCACCAAGTGATCACTTACAAGAGGAAGATGAAACTCAACATACTCATAATATTATCATTATTTATACCATAGATACCTCTTCTGGATACCTGCATCATGAGTATTTTAAAATAATTTCACAATATTGCCTTATCTTAATTTTACAATGTGTCCTTGTGTAATAGTCAGGTAAATCTAATGATTGAAATATTATTTTAACAAGCTATACAGTATACTATTAAGAATTGGTCCACCATCGTTATTGATAATATAACATAATATTATAATGTTTACTTATTTCTGCACTCTCATAGGCATCTAGATGCCTGTTGTTGTTAACTTGTCTAACTAATCTTAATGAA
Source organism: Leptinotarsa decemlineata (assembly GCF_025532065.1). Lineage (NCBI taxonomy): Eukaryota > Metazoa > Arthropoda > Insecta > Coleoptera > Chrysomelidae > Leptinotarsa > Leptinotarsa decemlineata. The sequence goes on along the minus strand of NW_027412545.1, from coordinate 5,453,109 downwards.
GTAAAGTCTATGGAATGGTTTTGTTGAAAATATGATGGGCGAATGCTGATTTTTCAGGTTTTCCATATTTTTAGTGTGCTAAGTGTTCCTTATATCTTATTTTAATAGATTTTTTGTCTGTCCATGATATTTTGCATCGCAGTCCTTACATTTAATTTCGTGAATTACAGACTTTTCCGAATTCTCGAGTTTGTTTTTTGTATTTCTTGAAAGGCTCTGTAGTGTATGACTTGTTTTAAAAACCACCTTCATACCTAGTTTCTTGAAAGTAAAATAAGTAAACAAAATAATATTATGAATAACGATGATGACCAATACCTAATAGTATATTATATAGCTTGTTGAAATAATATTTTAATTATTAGATTCACCTGACTATTACACAAGGATACATTGTACAATTAATTTGAGAGTAGTAGATAAGGCAATATTGTGAACTTAATTTAAGACACAGGTACCTATAAGAGGTACCTATGGTATAAATAAGGATAACTTTGTACGTATGTATAGTTTGATCTTCTTCTTGAAAATGATCACTTGGTAATCAAGACACGTGTCAAAGTGTTAAAATAACGGTTTGGTTTTGGGAAAAAACTCCAGTAATATTCATTACTACACCAAAGTTTCCAAACAGTGCATCACAAGTGAATATTTTAAAAATTCATTCGAATAAACAGAAATGGGTTTTGAAAACATTTTGTTTTATTTATGATATTTATCGTTCATTTTCAGGTTTTCAAAACAAATATGAAACCAATAATTATTCAGGAACGGCTGATTCGATTTCCAGAAAAAAAACCAATCTGAAGTACTTTTCAATATTCGAGAGAGCATACGTCAAAGATAATAATATTTCAACAAAAACCTGTTTTTATAACTGGATGCTCCACTTATAGAGCAATAAACTTCCATGTATTCATATTTTCGAATCTCTCGATAATGAAGTATTACGTGCAGGTATCTTCTACGATTTTAGCGAAATCAGAACGATATGGCATTCGGGGTAAATCTCTAACATGGGCAGAATCGTTCCTTTCAAGGTGACAACACATTGTTTCAACTGAAATAGTAGATGTGTCAGATATGAACTTCTCAGCTGTAGGAGATCCCTTCTATTTATCATTTCAATAAATAATCTTGTAGATCTCATGCCCCAGTTCAATACATTCGAAACCTCACCCTTGGTTAAAATTATCACAGAAAAATAGTCTCGTAACAAATGCTGCTAGTTCTGAGTATTTTCTATGGTGAAACTCAAACGAATCAGTCACTTCCAACAATGAGGTCACCAAGCCGCAATATATGTCCACAAACATATATCCGATTTACGGGATGCCATAAGGTGAGTAAACCAGGCAAGACCTTTTCATATATAGTGTTAGAGTGGCAAAAACTCCGAGCAGCTCATATATACTGCCACTCAAAATCTTCAATCATCTACTACTATCACTGAGGGGCGAGATGAATATCAAGAAATTCAAATATAGAATTGGGAAATCTTCACACAACTCTATATGTTGTTGTTAGATTAAATTGATAGGGTAGCTGGCATGCGGCCTGTTTGACTACAATCTTTGCAGATCTATTATAATGATTTTTGGTTATCATATCTCTTTATCTAGCTTTGATGAGACTGTAGAGCCATGATATTGGCTCCTTCATATAGCCATACCCATGCCTTAGCCTTGCAGTGCGGATTCTTCTCCCTCCTAGGAGAACGCGCATAGAGTTTTTTACGCCAGGATCATAATGCTCATATGTTCAATGAGCCGATACTGGCCTGTTAGTAATCTTACTACTACCATAAGAACCTTGCAGTTGTGGTCTAGCAGGTATTCCGTGGATTTGGAAAGGATTATTTCATGAATTTTTTTCAATCCGAGAAGCTTGTTGTTTTTACAATGTTTAAATTGGTCAAGGAAGTAAATGAATGAAATCAAATGGACACAGAAATGCCTACCACAGGAGCTCCCTTTCCAATTGAAAAAAAAAGTTCATAACACCCTCTCTGCGATAAGTGATGCGACACTATTATCCTCCTAATCAAAATTTACTGAAAATGATACCTTTTTACGTAAATTTTGTCCAACTTTAATAACTTGTCCCATTCAAAAATTAAGAGGAGGGGGACTTTTCACGCCCGCGCTGTATAATATTACAATATTTCCGAAGTTGATATTGTTTGAATATACTTATCTTAGCTTCAGTAATTATTGACAAAATGAAGTGAGTTGTATAATCTCCAATACATATCAAATTTTTACTGCTCGATTCAAAAATATCTTGCTTGGAAAGAGGACAATGGAGTCAGATTCAATTATTTTCAAACCAGGTGTTCTCAGTTTACTCATTAATGGATACTTGATAATTGCATTGTGATACGGCGAACCTATTACTATTCAGTGAATGCAATGAGAAGTATTTTTATTCTTATTATAATGGTATAAAAAGCAAGGACTTTCGCTTTAGATTATTACGTACTCGTCAACATTTCTTATAAAAATCCGAAGTCCACTTATTGATTAGTAAATAATGATAGAAACATTTATTTAATTCTCATTCAGTAGCTAATGTTTAATAAACTGCAAAGTCATAGAAAAACACAGTTTCGTGTTTAGAACTATTTCATATTCGAAGCGTTTCAGTTAATTTTTCTTATTTCATCGTTATAGTGAAATTTCGAAAAGGTTCGCTTGATTTTTTAAGCCTTTGATCATGTTTGGCTTGAAAGTATATTTTACTCAAATTTCTATGTTATGTTTGTGTATTTGTGGGTTTTTTCATAGATTGTTCCTCTTGTCACTTCTTCATCATCAACGCTGGAGTTCTCCAGGAATCTAAATTGACTCCAAGTTGGGAACTCCACCTCCAAATGGCTTTTGACGACATACCTGATGATTTCTGAGATTTAGGTACACACACCAAATAATTGGCGTGTGCCAATAAGGTAATCGTTTTATATACTCTACATATATTCGAAAGTTCCAAACAAATCAACTGAGTAGTATTTTGATACTATTTCAAATAAATATATAACGTCATTCTCCAATTCGACATAACTTTTTTATTTATTAATCGATTGAAATGAATCAAACCTTGAATCTTAAGTGAAGCTTATCACAGCACTGACACTAAAACACTATCATAATCCTGAAAAAGTGAATCTTGTCTCAATTCATTTGTGAAAACCTCACCAAAATCGGTTAAGCCTATCATTTTTTCACTATTTTAAACAAATATATAAGTCATTCTTCAATTTGACATAACTTTTTTATTTATGAATCGATTGAAATGAATCAAACACTAAATCTTAAGCAAAGCTTATCATAATACCAATACTAAATCACTATCAAGACTCTAAAAAAGTGGAGCTTACTCGCAATTAGTCTAGTGCAAACCTTATCCGAGTCGGTTAAGCCTTTTTCAGATTAGCGCGTACAAACGCACTATCAATCTGACAGATAGAGATACTAAAAAGCATTGGAATCAATTGCGTTGATAATCTTCAAAAATTATTTTCTCAGATATCTTCCATATACAGACAGCGATCAGTTACAATTTTACTATATGTATTGATGTTACTCGTGAAAATTCAATTTTATATCACTACAGTTAAAAATACTTATCCCATGATTATTTATTCGTATAGATATAATAATTAATAATCAAGATACCAGATATAATCAGCTAGTCAATCGCCTGTCTACTGTCAATATAATGAAAAAAATCTGTTGAGCATTGAAAATTATATATTTTTGGAATTACAGATGAGGACACACTATTATTGAAATGTTCTTCATTTTTTATTTTATAATTTTCAAAGCATGCAAATTATCACGCACCTTCTGATGGGACAGGAACTTGACAATTTATTTGACTATTATTGGGGTCCTTGTACAAACAAACCGACACAATTTGTTATCGTTACCTATAGTATTGTATAATAATTTACTCAAGACAACATCTGATGACTAAATTGCAAAATGATAGGTAATGAAAACTCCTTCCTGATATGATTGCGTGATCGAAAAATAATATTTTCAACGTCTAATGCTTTCGTTAATTGCATCAAAGTGAGGTGAATGACAAAATTATTATAAAGACTGAAATTGATCCAAAACAGATTTACTTTTGACAAACCTAAGTTTCACAACATTCATTGTGAGTTTTTTTTACGTGATTTCTTGTAAGCATTTCGTGGAAGATTGATAAAACAGTATTATAGACATACATATCACCAAATTTCAATATCTCTATGATCTTGTGATGCGCTGTTTGAAACCTTTGGTGTCGTAATGAATATTGCTGGAGTTTTTTCCAACACCAAATCGTTATTTTTAACACCTCGACACGTGTTTCGATCACCAAGTGAACATCTTCAAGAGGAAGATTAAACGGGAAAAACTTGCAAGGTTAACCCTATTTATCTATAGATGAGTGTATGAAAAACATACCAATTCGACTGACTCACGGTCTGCCGACGCCACACATGTTTTTAGCGTTTCTTGGCATCTATAATTTTTTTAAATTGTGGATATTTATCTTATTTCAGTAGTATTGGACTTCAACTTTAAGACTACCACTAATCATCAACAACGAATGTATTAATAGAATTTTAATGTTAACGGTTCTGAGAAATAAACATCTTTGCAATACGTATACGTATTGTGGATAAACCACTAATTGGATGGTGTCCTTCCAGAAGGATAAAATCAATCAACGTGATTTTTGGACCGTTTCGCAGTTTCAACAATGATCACTAACATTCTTAATAATTCAAATGTTTCTATTGCCCTTGGAAATGGGTTGAGTCCCTATTCTCAAAGACCACGTTTCCTCAAAATTTTTATTCTTTAATAACTATATAGGATTCACTACCACTTGACTGCGGGTTCTTAATTCAAAACCCTGAATGGTGGTGAACGAGTACACGATGCCACGATTCGTATTGAAAAGAGACGATGTAAGATGTGTATATTTCTGGAATTTCCTCACATTTAAGAAATAAGCACTAGATGAATTCTATGGTTCTGGTCATTGGTACACATAAATTATTGAGCTCGATATTTCTAAGGAAACTGATTGTATTCGGAATCATAGTGTATTAACTCAACTGTAGTTTCATAGCTTGATCCATAGATCTCAGTAAATTTTCAGCTCTCGGAATAATCCTATTCCTCTTCCCACTTCCAATTCATTTATCTTGTTCTAGTGGCTGTTTTAGCTAAGAACACTGGGTAGCAAATGTTGTGGAACGCTATTTCAGACTAGACACATCTGCAACTTTGAATGTTTCATCACTTCCAAACGGAATTATTTTTGCTCCGCCTCCAAACATGCATTTCAGGCATGTGAAATAAAAACATTTTATAAATATAGATGAAATACTATTAAATCAATAGTGAGGTCTTCTTGAATGTGTTTTCCATTCCACATCGGTTTTATTAATGATTGATTGCTTTTTTAAGAGCGGCCTTTAGAAGATATTTGTCCATCTACGAGATAATAATAACCCAATTAATACTGCATACTCTTCAAAAACGGGCCGTATATTATAATTTAGAAGGGCCCTCTTATTGAAAGAACCCGGTTAAGAAATCACCATGTCTTTCTTGTGCACTACACGGAATATTTTCTTTTAATGCAATGTAATTGAAAATGAAAACAAACATGATAATCATTTTTTACCGATAGATTATTTCACGCTCTCAATTGTTAATTGCATTGTTGCTGGAAATCAATCGAAAAGTTAATAATTTTTGCAATTATAATTAGAAGTGGAAACATTCGAAAGACCTTGCATCTCTTACATTAATAATAATATGAAGCAATATTTGCATAATTGTCGCTTGATAATTAGTTAACCATCGTTGTGGAACAGGCCATACCTTTTTTGGCTTCAAGTTGATTCAATATGAATGTGTTTGTTTGTACATCAGAGTACGATATGTATCAATGTTAGTTGAATTTAAATCACATCTATTCAATAGGTACTTCAACGGTAATTGTAACTAATGGACCAGGAGAGATATCGTACGAGTATGATATTTTTCACAATTTACATGATGGGTTATGAAAAATAATATCCTATGCATGTAATCAAGGGCGTAGTTAAATTTCATAATGAAAATGTTGTTACTTATGTATAAATGGAACTGATAGCACATATACCCAATGATGTAATATTTGTAATCTAAATTCGCGACTGTACTCGGAACATTGATAAATTCAAAAATTACTCCAAAACTGGTTTGGGAAAGCCGTGAGAACTGAAGAAACTGGCAGACCTACCTGAATAAAATGATTCTATACGAGGCGCCATCATAGTCAGTAAAAAAAGCTGAGTATGGAATCATCAACTTCACATATGTGGCCTGAATCAACTATGTGGGTACCGAAAGAGATGGTATGGGACCAGACAAGGAATTGGGTCTATGAGGAACAAAGTATTGGTAAACTACATCTGAGAACACATGAAACTTTTCATGAAGGGACAATCTGAATTCTTCAAGAAAACAGGAATTGACTCAGAATTATTTCATTTAGAGCAAACATGAATGAAATAGGTGCCATAATGGGGACTTGAGACTCCTAAGTAGTTGAATGAATCCTTTTTAGTAGTTTAAGATGTTCTGAGCCATTTGAGATTTTCACTGTTTTTTATATTTCAGCTAATAGTACTAACAGTCCAACGTTGGGGGCTCAGTCGCCCAAACGATCATGCTCTATGGCACAAAAATCTGGAAAAGATATATAGAAGAATATTACTAAATGTCCTGAGAAAAGCAGACATAACATTTTTGTATTAAGATGGAGTGGTAGAACGCCAAAAACTTTCTTTCCCAAAAAATAAAATAGTATGTGCATATAGAACAGCATCAACCTGCTAGTGGAAGAGAGAACAATGGTACAAAACAACGTTCCAAAAGGGTAAGCGAAGTCATGAATTATTAAAAAATGGCAACAATCTTGGGAGATAGATGACGGAAAAGCCAACTGGACAAGAAAACTGATAAGTGACATATAATCATGGATGAACAGAAAATGGATAGAGGTGAATGACTTTCTCACACAAGTCCTACCGGGACATGGGTGTTTTCAGGCATATCTGTTTATGTTTGAAGTGAGTAACACAGAAGAGTGCAAGTATTGCCGAATGATAGACATGAAAAAAAATGTACATAGTCTTTGAATGCACACGTTGGGAAGAACAGAGACGAAACTCAAAAATGACGACAAACAATGGAAATCCGTTAGTAAACTTTCTCAGACCATCCTGACAAAGAAAAGAACTAAATCAATAATGATGAGGAAGGAAGATCCCTGAACCACCACTATAGTCTGCTATTCCGAAGAAATGCCCGAGGGCGGTTCCAGAGTAGCCTACTTGTCTCACGAGCTGTCGCCCCGTATGAACGACAACCTTCAGAAATCGAAACTTGCGTTAGCTGAAGGTTAACAAAGTCTTGCATAACAACTTGCGATTTCTAGTACGGGTTGGATGATAAGGATTGAAAATCGATCATCTGGCCTGTGGGGTCGAACCGGCCATTCAGCTAGTGGTCGACTGAATGAGCAGAACAAACCACGGATGTCAACCCAACCGGCTACCGTCCCACCATTACTCTGTGATATATTCAGTAACGGGTGTTCAAAGCAAATCAAATCAAATCAAATCAATTTTATTTTTTATTTTATTTTTATTTTTTATTTTATTTTGAGAATTTTATAAGTAATTGTATTAGAAAAACAACTACTACACTCAAACTAAAGCACACACCACACATACACTTACGTTAAATAATCATTAACGTTGTAACACGAATTCCAAACTAAAAAGACATTCAATTTTTGTTTTAAACCGTTTTCTTTTATTTCGGTTGATAAAACATTACACAAACGAGGAACTGCAACATTGGGACCTCTGAGAACAATCCGCCCTTGAGCTAGCGGAAGAAAATCGACTTTTATTTTGAAAAACGTAGACACAAATTTCCATTATGTACAAGCAGGGTGAAGTAAATATTTCTAATTTTTTGAAAAAAAGTTTACAGGACTCAATATAACTTATACCGGTGATACTTCTGATGGTGTTTTATTGAGCCACAAAAATTTCACTTGCGTTGGTTGACCAACCCCTGAAACGGACACCATAGCGCAACCTGGACTTCACTTCGGCATAGTATATGATTTTTAGTTGATCTAGACTGAGAATATAGCTAATATTCAGCTTGAATGCTGAAGAATGCAATTTTGGTATAAATTCATCGCAATGTGCTTTAAAATTCAGGTTTTTGTCAATCTCAACACTCAAAAACTTAGTACTTTTTGACAATGGAAGCAGCTGATTATCCGCATCAATATACAGGGTGTAACTGAATAAGTGTAAAACATTCAAGGAGGTGATTCCTCATCGAAAAAAAGATAGGATCTTTCATATAAAGAAATTTCATTGGAGCATCCCTTGTTAAGATACAGCTTCTTAAAGGGGGTACATAAAATTTGTATAACAATTTTTTTCACAAGCACTGAAAAAGTTACAATATTGAAATCAACCTGACGTTTTGAACTACCAAAAAGACACAAAGCCAGTAATTTATTTGGTTTACCCCATGGTTGTAAGGGGTGAAAAACGCAACCCCTAAAATTTATTTCCAATGTAACTTTTTGTCTTATTATTTGTTCATCATTTGAAAATTAATTTCCGATAGCCTGTTCCATTCTAAACAAAAAATGTTTCTTGGGTTTTTTGCCCAAAATGAACCAGTTCGCAGCAAAAAATTATTTTACGAACAACTACAGAGACACATCGTCATAAATGCGAACTGGATTCATTGTTAATTTGTAGTTAGTACCTGCATTAAACGATTAAAGGGTAATAAACAAAACTAATTTATCAATAACAAAACACATAACATGTAGAAATCATAGTAAATGTTCAATATGTCTACCTTCAGACATTACCTATGCGTCTGGACGTCGGCGCATTGAGCCACGTATTCGCTCAAATATTCCTGGAGTCTCTCTGATTACCCTGCACTCATCGATTATGCGGATTCTTAAGTCCTCTACATCGCGAACAGGAGTACGATAAAACAAATGCTGTAAATGGCCTCAAACAGAGAAATCGAGAGGATCGAGATCCGGGGATCGAGCGGGCCAGTTCTGTGGACCTCCCCGACCTATCCACTGATTTGTATATGTTTCAGTTGAATGCTGACGTGCTACTTGACTAAAAAGGGCGGGAGCCCTACCATGCATGAAAAACATATCCCTTCTGACGCCCAAAGGAACTTCCTCCAGCAGTACTGGATGCACTTCTCTTAAAAATTGAACGTATGCCTCACCATTTAATCGAGGAGGTAGAAAATGAAGCCCAATCAAATCATCCCCAATAACTCCGAGCTACACGTGAAGAGAAAACTGTTCTTGATGGTTAGTTTCGACAATAGCGTGAGGGTTTTCACCAGCCCATATGTGGTAATTATGAAAATTAATAATCTTGTCCCGAGAAAAACTACATTCGTCTGTAAATTCTATCGTCTTCTATCAATTGCAAAATTCAAGACGGTTCGGAAAGTCTCACGGTAACAGTGCCTGTTCTCGTTGCAGATGGTAAGGGTATAAGTGTTGTTCCTTCAAAATTCGAAATACCGTCACATGATCAACATCTACCTGGAAAGCAATCTTTTCAGTACTAGTGGTAGGTTGTTTTTCAATCAAATTAAGTACTGCTTCCTCAACCTGTGGTGTTCGTACTTCTCGATGGCGACCACAATCCTGTGTTCTTTTGTCGAATGAACCATATTCTCGTAATCGTTGATGAAGTTGAGCAAATATTCTATGTGAAGGATGCTGCCGTTGAGGATACATTTCAGCATATCTTCTAGAAGCTTCTAACCCATTCCCCTGCGACAGACCGTAAACGTAATGCATATCAGCCATTTCCTCATTTGTGTATGCCATTTCAATAACAAGTGAATTATTAAAGTAACAAATTAAGAACAGAACAACAGCACACAATTAGTATTAATTCAATTTCGAAAATTCACAAACTGACAGCGTCATACCATTTTAATTGTCACTATCGTTAATAGCGACCTACTAGATAGATTAGTTTCGTATTTATGACGATGTATCTCTGTAGTTGTTCGTAAAATGATTTTTTGCTGCGAACTGGTTTATTTTAGCAAAAAACCCAAGAGACATTTTTTATTTAGAATGAAACAGGCTATCGGAAATAAATTTTTGAATGGTAAACAAATAATAAGACAAAAAGTTACATTGGAAATACATTTTAGGGGTTGCGTTTTCCACAACCATGGGGTAAACCAAATACATTTCAGGGTTAGTGTCTTTTTGGTAGTACAAAACGTCAGGTTAATTTCAATTTTTTAACTTTTTTAGTGCTTGTAAAAAATTTGTTATACAAATTTTATATACCCCCTTCAAGGGGTTGTATCTTAACAAGGAATGCTCCCATAAAATTTCTTCATATGAAAAATCCTATCTTTTTTTCGAAGAGGAATCACCTCCCTAAATGTTTTATTACACTTATTTAGTTACACCCTGTATAGTGGATCAGGAATTTTTGATAATTACAAAATTGAATAAATACTGTTTTATCTGAATTAGAAGCGAGCGAGTTACTGGAGAACAACCAGTTCAAAGATCTCATTATTTGCTTGTTTGCAGTTATCCACATCCACGAAGTTCAGTGAGAAAAAAATAATCAATTATTATAGGAATGTAAGCTTTCACGGCTGGCGTCAATGTTTTGATTGGCTTCCGGGTTTTGCCGTGGCCTTCTTTAGTTATAATCTCCAAAAGTTTCAACTTCAACTGCGGCAGTCATTTTCATTGGCGTGGTTGAAGTACTTTCTTCACGTATCGACTGAAACTCAAACACGTTAAGAAGAGTACTTCGACCACGCCACTGAAGATGACTGCCGCAGTTGCAGTTGAAATGTTTGGAGATTATAACCAAAGAAGCCAATCAAAATACAAAATAATTATTTTTCATTCAACGATTTTGTGCACCTACCATTTTCTAATAAGATACGCCCATTGACTGACTGAGTGGGAAAAAACAGTCATAGCTTTCATAGCTTTTTAACAAATTGATATATGTTATTAATGATAATCAATTCAATAGGAAAAATTTCACGTCATAGTTTTCAGGCCGTTTGAGGGGGTGAAAACTTTTAAAAATCGAATCATCGAAAATTCAATGTATACATTGAGATATTTTACTCCTGATGCCCCATAAAACAAAAGTCTTCACGTCATAGTTTTCGAAGTCGTTTGAGGAGGTGGAAATAGGGTGGATACTTTTTGAAAATCGTATCATCGAAAATATAATGTGTACACCTACAAGATTGAGATATATTATTTCTGATGACCAACTCAACGAAAGAAAACAACACGTCATAGTTTTCCATGCCGTCTGAGGGTGCGGAAATGGGGTGGAAACTTTTGAAAATCGTATCACCGAAAATTGATTGTGTACACCTACAAGATTGGGATATGTTATTCTTGATGACCGATTCGGCAAGAAAAACTTCATATCATAGTTTTCCAAGCCGTTTTAGGGGGTGGAATGTACACATGCAAGTTTCGATGATACGGTTATTTATAGGTTCTCATCCCATTTCCACCTCCTCAGGCGGCCTGGAAACTCTCACGTGAAGCTTTTTTTCTCGAATCCGTCATCAGTAATAACATATCCCATTCTTGTAGGTGTACACATTCTACTTTCCACGATAAGATTTTTTTAAAGTTTTCACCCCATTTCCACCCCCTCAGATGGGCTTGAAAACTCTGACGTGATATTTTTTATCGAATCTGTTATCATAAATAAATTGTTTGAGAGGTCTACAGAGTTGATTCTTCATGTTACGAATACTTTAAATATTTCCACCCTATTTTCACCCCTTCAAACAGCTTAAAAGCTGAGAGGGTTATTCTTTCCACTGACGCAATCAATAAGCGTATCATATCGAAAAATGTTATGTGTTTTCAATGTCGTCAAATGAAAAAATAATAACTCAATATTTTTTTTCTCGGTGTAATTTGTGGATGTTATTAAATTCACCTCCCTAAAACTCGATACAAATTACCGTGAATTGCTACTAACTCTTGGCAGCACCCACTCAATTATTTTTAGGTATTTTTTAGACAGGAAGCTATCACCTCCTTTGAGACTGTTGACATCTAAGAAAGTTTCACGGGTTTTACGTCAACACACCTCGTTTGGATAATTTTGAATCATTGACGGTTAATAAGTTTGTTAAAATACCGATATTTAGGAATGTATTCTTCACTCACACCAGATACAGACAATTTCGATTGTCAATCAATTCCATCAATTCAAGAATAGAAGAATTTATTATATTCAACTCGATACTTCTACGTGTCAGTGAGTAGAAGGTTTCAATTTGATATGTTTCAACACCATATTGACCACCTTGTATACCATTTTAGTTACCTTGTATACATTATCTAAAAAGCCATGACCATCTCATTCAAAATTCACAATTGGGAGGAGTGCCTCAAGCTATAGATGTAGACGGTGATAGTATGTAAATGAAGCATTGACGTCATGATCGCATCTTTCTCCACGCCTTTTGTAAGGATGTTAATTTATATGTGATGAATGATCAGCGATTCTAAACGAACCTGCTAAACTGATCAAAAAGAGTTGAGGATACTTCATTCTCTGCAAATCTGAACAAACATTTTGGTACTCCAAAGTTCCGTTACTCAGTGCATTTCCTAAACATCCCCCTCTTTTATTTTTTTAACAGGTCAACTCAAAAAATTGAAATTTCGGATAATGAAATTAATGCATGAATACTTCATTTTGAAGTGAAAAAAAAATAAATGGAAAGGGGGGTCTTCTGACACATCATTTTGAAGCTCCTGACGAATACTTCACAACCTTAGAAAATGAAGTCAATAGCTCAACCTACTACAAAATGGCTGAACATTCAATAATTTCCTGAAGACGAACACACTAATATCCAACAACCCGATAAGGTTTGTTGAGTTATTTTTTGTTTATAAAACCGACAAAAAATGTCACTACGACAATGACCATCATTGTTCAGTTAGAATATTCTCATTTAGTTTTCGGTTTTACTAGTAGAAAGGTACCACGTCAACAATCTCTAAAATGGTCAATTCTCGTCCATTGGAAAAAAACATTGAAGCGATTTTTATTTACAGTGCGACGCGTAACTTTCACGAGACCGAAAAATTTTCAATGAACGTTTTCCGAATCGTCCTATCTGTAGAAAATATTTGAGGGAACTTGTATCCAAATTCACAACTACCGGTAGTGTACAAAACAAAAAGCCCCCAGGTCATCCGTCCATTCCGGAAGAACAGCAAGTGTAAATAATTGGTGAACTGGTAGTAAATCCTGAACAGTCTACTTATTCCATCGCGAATGTTTGTGAGGTGTCTCCTTCTACTGTGTGGAGACTTTTGAAGAGAAATATGTATCATTCATACAAAATTAAAATGATACACCAATTAACTGAAAATGACTCTGATCGAAGAACAGAAATCTGCGAAATCATGACGGAAACCATTGCAAGGCATTCTACCCATCTCCACAATATTTGTTTTAGTGACGAATGTACTTTTTTTTTAAACGGCAATGTTCAGAGACAAAATTGCCGTTATTGGACACACATACCCAATATCCAGAAAAAATTAACGTTTGGGCAGGAATATCGGGAAATCATATCGTAGGACCTTCATTTATTGATCAAAATTTAACAGGGTTACTGTATTTCTCTCATCACTGAAATCGTCGAAGCGAATCCTAATGAATTTGATATGGATATTATATTCGAACAAGATGAAGCACCACCACATTACTCCAGACAAGTAAGAAACTATTTGGATACTACTATTTCCGGTCGTTGGATTGGCCGTCGAGGTCCTACAGAATGGTCAGCCTGCTCGCCAGATTTGACACCTTTGGACATTTTTATGGGGCTATTTGAATCAAAAAGTATACGAAACTGAACCTGCCTCAATATTGGATATACGCCAGAGAATAATGAATATTTGTAGAGATATTGACGTTACTGTGTTCGAAAATGTTCGCCGTGAAATATCGGATAGGTTGTTCATATGCCAAGCAGTTCAAGGAAACCATTTCGAGCATCTTCTGAATTGACCACAAGCTTATTACCTCATATGTTAATGTATTCAGGCAATTATTGAAAGTTCCGTCATATTGTAGTAGTTGAAGATATTGACATTATATTCAAGAGTTGTGAAGCATTTGTCAGGAGCTTCAAAAAGATGTGTCACAAGACCCCCCCTTTCCCGCCCAGTCGCCATCTTGAGAGTTTCATCTGTCAATTTCACTTCAAAATAAAGTATTCATGCATTAATTTCATTATCCCAAATTTCAGTTTTTTGAGTTGACCTGTTGAAAAAATAAAAGGGAGGATCATTAAAGAAATGCACTGTATAATCCGGAGGATCACAGAGTTTGCGACAGCTAGTTTTATAATTCGAATGTCTGAATTAAGAAAAATATTGATTATTACCATTAGGAACCCAAGCTACGAATATTCAAATATTCGTTGTCACATATTATATCTATTGCGATATTCTTTTATAGAAAATCGCAAGAAAACTCTTTTGAATGAGGATAACTGACTTCCTTTACAACTGCAGCCACAACACCATCTATCCATATTCGTTGGAGATACCACCATGGTTAATCACTCCGTGAAGAGAGGATTTCAATGCAGACCAATCCTCTATCTCACTGTTATTCTTCAAGTAACGGATTATTTTCACTAATACTGTTATGAAATAACAATAGAAACTCATTGTTCACTCCCATTTTTGATTCGGTAGAAAATATTCCGGAAATTGGTCTTTCGACTGTGACAGATGTCAAAGTTTGATCATCTTTTGTTTGCCAGTGCTGCTTCACAATGTTAGACTCAGGAAGAAGAGTTCTAAAATTTTTCCTCTGAGTAAGTCGGTCAGCTGCTTTAAACATTATATAATGTATATACTACTCGTACTAAGTGAATTTGATATATATTCTTTTGGAACTATCAAAATATCATTTTTTTGAGAAATTGTCTATGATGCTTTGAGTAATTTTCTTATACCGATCGAATCATAGCCCATTTTTGAAATGTTCTACATTTGTTTTTGTATCCATGTTGTTATAAACCTAAGCACCAATGAACAGATACCAAAAATTTATCATATCTTCGAACTTCACCTGAAACAACTCTTTGGATCTGGTAATAGGACTGAATTTCATTCAGTAGTTGTCAGATGTGTCACTCCGAGACACATCTGATACCAATGAAATCTAATGTAACACCTTCTCAAATTAACTATAGTTGGAGAATGAACACAACACTGATTATTTTTCTTCGTGTTCAATGTTTCAAAGAATACATGTACATTAAATTGATGGATGAAGCCATTACTACGTGGTAGGAGATCATAATGAAGAAAAGAGAATTTAAATTTTCTATGTTTTTTACCACTTTCATTTGTAACTAACGTTACTGCAGTTTCGTCCTTACATTAAACTAACAATGGTTGATTAGATTAGCCCTTATACAGCACCCCTGTAGGTAATAATAGAGGTACTTGCCTTGAATGAGTATCTGAATTTTGTTTACTAGTTAGCATATCCGCATTGTAACTAGTAAACAATATTCGGGTACTCAATCAAGGCTAGTACCTCAATTATTACCTACAGGGGTACTATACACGGGCTAATGTAATCAACCATTGTTGGTTTAAAGTGTAAGTTTGAAAAAGACCTTATAGGACGAATCTGCGTTAACGTTACTTACAAATAAAAGTGGTAAAAAACAGAAAGTTTCAATTCTCTGTTCTTCATTAATAAATAAATTATTAGATACTCTCATTTCAACCCTTCAACTCGATTGCTTTCCACACCCGTGGAATATGATTATACATAATATTCCCAATCAGTTTTGACCAGTTTATATTTATGGCAACAAAATCAGAATTACAGAAAGTGGTATAATGGTGTCAATTATTCTTCCGAGAATATTCATTGATTGCAGGTTATATTATGATTACGTGTTTTACCATGACACAATATAACAAGTGAAAATGATTCAATAATGTGTCAAGAATAATGGCAAAACTGTTTTTGTAGATACATTACAGTTTTGATGTCCACTGGGAATGAGTGTGAGACGTTCTTGAGTCAATTCTTTTATTTGAAATTGAATTTTAATTTGTTCTTGTCGTCTAGTATCTATATTAATACATATAACTAAGTTATCGTTTCAAGGTTATTCATCGTAAGAAATTTCTTTTCGAAGGATATTTTGGTTAATCTCTAACTCTCGTAAATCAGGTAGTAAATCAGTCCCTTCCTTTGATATCATGCTCTGTCAGAGTTGTTTCTGTCTCCAATCGGTCAGATAGCTGAGAGCAAATATCTAACTCGAGCTTCACAAACCATTGAAATTTATAGAGACGTGTTCAAGTTTCAAATTTGGAAAGTCGTTTCAAGTTTCTGAGAAGCTGCTTTTGTTTTTCCAGAAATCCAAATGTGCCAAGACGTATTGCTATCCAATTTGACATCAAACAAATAATTGGATGAAGCCGGCAAAATAGTTCCTCTCTCTTAACCAGGGAACTCAATCGGTACAATCATCTGCCTTTTAAGACTTTGATAAGTAATAAATATTTTCATTTCCTCTCGATATTGGAAACTTCAACAAAGGCCTATATAATCATCACTTATTGTTCAATGTCGATCATTATTTTTCAGGCATGATTCAGTATTGTTGACATTTGTGACTTCCAGAGTCACAAATGGCAATGGAAAATTATGATATAACTCCACCTATATACTAAACTTGGTTCATCAGACAAAAGTTATATTGGAAAGAATCAATGATCCTTATAAGTATGTGACTGAACGAACATATGAATATTATAAAAATGGGACAGATAACAATATCAGAGCAAGAAACTCCATTAGAAGTAAATTTCATACTATCTCCATGATACTATTAGAATTATTTCAAAATATGTAATACCACTCTAATTTATCTCACAACTATTTGGAATTTTGGAAAAAAAAAGTCAAATGACAGGAAAGCTGTACTAAATTTCCCGAAATTTGGTAATATATGTACATTTTCTGATGAGTTGTCACCTCTTCCGAAAGGAATTTTCGAAAGTATCTATTGAAATTGCTGAAAAAATAATATAAAATAGTTAAAGGAAAATTGTAAAAAATTACTTACGTTACCAACATATCGCACTTTTATCTTAGTAGGTCGCGGTCGATATGAAGACTTCACACAAACTTTCACTGATTACTAAACATCCTTCTGTTGATAAAATGGTTCTTACTGCAAATTAGATAATGATAAGGATGCAGACGGCACTTAGACAAAAAATGAAAAAAAAAAAAATGCTTGTCTACAAGTGAATGAATCTGTTTGATCGATCACGTTTCTCTGTCTTCTTTACGAGTGTTTTTTATATGTATACATTGCATGGATTCATATCGCAGGAAGATACAAAGTCTATAGATATCTGTTTGTACTAAAAGAATTTCATAAACAATATAACATTATTTCCGCGGTAGCAATATAAATACTTAATTCATCGTTGTATAAACATTATCTTTATCTTGAACTTCCTCAGCATTCTCTTAAAATATATTTAGTAATCAAAGCAATAAAATTGGTTGAATCATCTTTATTTCGCAATTATTGGAATAGAGGCTATCTGCTGATAAAATTAAAGTCGGGTGAGTCCTTTCTCAAACCTTTGGAAACTACCCAAATTTGAGTGGTCCTTTTTTAATTCATTGTCAAAGTTTGAACAGGGTTTTTTCAATTACTCTCTCGAACTATCAATTGCAGGATAAAACGAACTACACTGTTTCGATATATTTTTTTTGTTTATCCTTCACAAAAGAGTATCTCAAAAATGCATAGTCGCTATATGCAATGAAAATAGATAATCTGAAAAACTACCATAGCTATGGCAGCATAAATTATGTCAACTTTTTTATTCACCATGGAATTATTCGCAAAAAATTCCGGATGTTAATTTTTCGTCGAAATCATCGTTTTCAAAAAAAGTACTGCTCTCAATTCATAGATATGTTACATAACAATATAATTTGTAAATCACCACAAATGTTTTTGAGTAGGTTCTCATTTATCAATCTGAATTATAGGGTGGCCCATTGTTATAGCCCGCTTTCTGAAATCAAACATGAATTCAAAGAGATACACATAAATGTAATTGTTCCAAAGAAAATTCCAAACCGAATTGTGGTGGAAAATCAAATATTTTCAAAATTACTTTTTCCACTCTCAACAATGCAAATTATTTTCTTCATCAAGTCACCAGCGAGACATAAAATGTTGGTCGACTTGATTGTTGAGTTGCCATGGTAACTACTCGTTGTAGTTGCATGAGAATACCATTTCAAGATAGAAAATGGTATTTTCTTCAATTTTACATAAGTTTTGAGTAGCCACAAGTGGTATGAAATTGTTTTTTTTTGCGTTTTGCGAAGAGAGGAGGTGTCCGAAGAATATAGAAAACATATTAGCTTTGTAATTAAAATGTATCAAAACTAAATAGGTATTATGTGAACAAATAAAAACTAATCTGTAAAAAATGGTATGCTATTGTAAATGTCAAAAAATTACCAGTATAATTCGCTGTTGGGTATCCCACGAGAAAAACATTTCCACTAAAATACATTCTTTGCCATGGTAATTTGTCAAAATAACGTATTCTGATTGGTTCAAAATTACAAGTGTGGAATTTTCATTTGAATACCGTCTTTTGTTTCTCACAATATTAGGTTGTTTGACAATATTTCCATGAACGACGTCACAGTTTCGACGTACTGAGTTAGTATAAAATGGCACCTTCAGCTTCATTTTGAAAGGAAATTATTCCTTGTAATTCTACGTTGGAAAGAAAATTTTTAACTCTATCAAATATTCTAATCAAATTTACAGAATTCCATTTGAAATACTTAACTTGTGTTCATTTCCGGGTTGACAGATAAATATTCTTATTTCAATGGCGCCATGTACAATGATTTCATTGTCACCCGGTATATCGACCATCAAATTCCATTCGTTATTTCGGCTCGAAACAGGTACTTATTTTTCCTAATGAATAATTACTACGTATTCCGTCTATAAACACTCAATATTACTGTATTCATACTATATTTTAATATTACGTTTATAAAAAATTGTCTTTCGGTCAAAACTTTCATCGAGAATTTAAAGGAATTTTTGAAATTGATGAACTAGAATATATGTTGCTAAACGATATACTCGTATGGATGTCATTTAGATCCTTTTTGAAGTCCCGAAGTAATGCAGAGTTAATAGTGACCAGGAAATTTAGTTGATTACTGAAATACCATTTTTTTCCATCAATATTCCAAATCTTTGTTTCAAAATATTGTATTCATTAACTTGAGTTCTTTAATTTTGTCTACAACTTTTGAAATGATTATTATCGAAGTGGATGTTCAACTAACATGTCCGTGTCTGTTCATTATAAACTTATTTAAACTAGTAACGAGAATATTAAAAATTTCATGGTCTATAGTGGTGGAAGTGGAATATACAGACAGTAGAGATACGTCTTGTACTTGGAATAATGATAAAATTGAAAATTTCGCATCGCAGTATTTGAAGCGTTACACTGCGATTTCTAAATGCTGCATAAATGCAGCATTTAGAAATCGCAGGTTGAAAAGTAAGACAGGCGAGGGCTCGTTAACGGAAAATGGATTTCAGCAGATTTTTTAAGAAAAGAATGATATCATAAAAGAACAGCTTTGTAAAATGAAGAGTGGTCTAAACATGGAATCAAAAAATAATATAAATATATTATTCAATATTCTGAGAATTTTTGTACGAATGTGCTTCTTTTATTTTCATATTTAACGTATTAATTATGAATTATTCTGTCACAGATAAAACACAAATGCTAGTTTCAGGACGTTCATCGGAATGACAACATGGCAGATTTAAACTTAAAAATAAAAATCTAAAGGAATATACAGGTAATTTTGGAAACATTGATATACCTTAACCCCTTCTTACTAACGGAAATAAATAGGTACTTAGTCACTACTATTACTGTATTTCTCGATATTGAAGGAGCATTTGACAATGCACTACCTAAATCTATAGTATCATCTCTGGCTAGGACAATAACTGGCTGGATCTATGTCATGCTGGTATACAGAACTGCAACTACGACTCTTCGAGGTGAGGCCATTAGGTTCAGGGTCAACAGAGGCTGCCCTCAAGGTGGGGTACTATCTCCCCTTCTATGGTCGCTCCTGATGGATAGTCTGTTTGATGCCCTCGTTAGAAGAGAAGTAGATCTGTCATCTTGGCAAGGTCCACGTCGAAAAGGGTAGCTTGTAATATCCTCCAAAGCACGATGGACGTTGTTCACAGTTGGTGCCTGAGGGAGCAGATGTCTGTCAACCACAGCAAAACTGTGATAATCCCCTTCATCAGGAGGAGAAAATTAGACGATCTAATGCCACTTTCGCTCAATGGTGAGGTCATTCCATTTGGAACGAACTGCCATATAAAGTACTGTTCCCGAATAGAGAGGACTGGATCCTCCGGGAGAAGGAAATATTGAGAGCATATAGTTGTTGGTTCACAGATGGATCAAAAACACCTTCCGGTTCCGGTGCAGGTGTTTTCAGTCGCAGACCCAGGACAGAGATATCAACCTGCCTAGAAACCTATGCGACTGTATTTCAAGCGGAAATTTACGCTATCCAACTTCATACACAAGTCAATAAAAATATTCTCGGACAGTCAAGCGGCGTTGAAAGTTTTTGGTTCCTACCGAGCAACGTCTGAATTGGTAGCAAATCACCAAAAACGACTCTCCTCGATAGGAAGACTCAACAGATTGTCTCTGGTCTGGATTCCTGGCCATACTGGCCTGGAAGGCAATGAGGCTGCTGACTCCCTTGCAAGAAAGGTGCTGCAAACAGCTCATCGGACCAGAACCTGCCATTGGCATCGCTTCAGGCTTTGTCGATTGAACACCTGGATGGCAAGAAGATTTATAAACTTCTGGCAGAATTTTCCAGGATTGGCTCACTGCAAGGCGTTTATTCACCCTTCGAAGCTTGATACCAAAAAGTTATCGGACTACAGTAGGGACGAACTACGATGTCTAACAGGCCTCCTTACAACTCACTGTTATTTGAATCAGCAAAGGCAGAGACTCGGACTGTCGGAAGACAGTGTGTGTCGCCTCTGTTTGGGAAATGATGAAAGAGCAGGGCACATACTTTGTGCCTGCCCCACTAGGGACTGAATCAGGTTTTTGGAGTTCGGCAGAGCCGTAATCTTACCATTTGACCTGAAAGACCACTCACCATACAAACTAATTGGCATCGTTGAGAAGATGGGTTTATTTGGTCGAGTGTGAATAGGTTTGAGCCACAATAAAACCTTGGTGGTTGCGGTGGAGAGTCGAATAGACCCAATCACTTTGGACCTAACCTATCCTAGTCACTGAAACCGGTTTCCAAAAGTACTGAGGTAGAAGTTTATTTATTTATTTTTTCTACTGAGGTAGAAGTTTATTTATTTATTTTTTCTTTTGAATCATAACTGCTTTTCTTGTAATATTCCTGTTTTGTTTTCAAAAAATTCACATCAATTTAATTCCCATAGAAAGTCTCACAAAAGAAGTTCCGTCCATTTTATGAACATCTAACTAATAAGCTATCTTTCTCATAGGAGTTAATGAACTAAACAAAAAATAAATCCAATTTATGTGATGTAATTGGCCAACTTCACAACGTATTCTAGTAATACTTCATTGTGAGATGAACTGAACATTTTACAAAACGGCAACACGCGGTTTGCTAAACAATAGCTTCCTCAGGCATATTCATACTTGTTGCGGTTTTGTGTTATTTGAACAATTAACATTTGCTATTCATGAGGATTACATACATATAACATAGAACTACATAAAACTACATACTCCGTACCGAGATAAATCGGAAACTCTAAAGCAAGTTATTTCATTTCCAAATAACAAAGAATCAGGTCACTAAAATTCCTTGACATTTGACCAAAGCTCTCTCATCACTATTCGCCACCTAGTAATTTATATGTTCAGACTTGAAACGTATACAGACTATCAATTTGAAAACGTCTCACCCTTAATATCTTCCTTTCAGTAAACAATTGAAGAAATTGAAAAACCAGATCAATTTTTTTATCAAGGGGGGCACTTTTAGGGACTATTTGTAGCCCTCGTGGTTCAGACCCCTAGTAAGGGAAGATGTTACCCTTAGAATCTTAAAGGGAAGGAGTGTCAAGTGGCACATAATTTTATTTGGCGTTCAATTCTGCTTTCAATGGTACCCTGATTTATTATTTTTTGATGAGCATTTCCCGATAAATAACGTTCTGAACTAACATGCGATTATTAGTACGCCTATACTGAGATGCATGGTTTGACCAGAACTGGTAAGAATATTGGGTGGTACCGTTCCAACCCTTTATTAGGGGTAACATTAGTCATGTATTCAAATTGATTCATATCAAGAAATAGTCTAGTGGTTAAACGTAGATGGTGGTGAAGTTGTATTGAATATTTAATTCTCATCGCAAAAAGTGTGTAGATAGCCATCCTTTTTTGCTACTTCTGCAGTAAAAAGTTTCTGTTTTCAGACAAAAAACAGAATTAAAATGATTGTAATTTATGGAGAAGTTGGAAAGGGCGCACAAAGGGCGGCATGTCTTTTTAACGAAAGACCTCCAAATTGTAATGTTAGTCACCGGTATGTGTTTGATTTGGTGAATGAGGTTCAGTGACAAATAAAACAGAAATAACCCCAGAGTACTGAATGAAGCACCTCAAATTGAAGTTTTGCCAACATTTGCTGCAGAGCCCACGAGCTCTTTACGATCAGTATCAGAACAGATGGAAATGTCTCGCGAGACTGTAAAAAAAGCATTTAAAATCCATAAATTTCATCCTCAATAAATGCAGATTCTTCAAGAGCTCCACGATGATGATTATGATAGAAGAATATAATTTTGTGAAATCATGTCTCATCGAGTTAATAACATCTCTAATCTTCAGTTAAACATCTGATTCAGCGATGAGTATTCATTTTTTCTGAATGGTAATGTTAAAAGGCAAAATTGTCGCTGCCGGAGTGACGAAAACCCACATATTTTTCTGGAAAGGCATACATAACACCCACAAAAAGTTAATGTTTGAGCTGGTTTACTTGAAAATGCCATTATTCATTCATTATTCCTGGAACCAAATTCGACTGGCAATCTGTACTTCGAAATGCTTGCAGAGAACATCTATCTTCTTATAACTGACGCGATAGAAACTCAAATGGATGAACTTCTGCAGAAGGATCTGTTACATTTTCAGCAGGACGGTGCTCCACTTATTTTCTTCCCGTCCGACAGTGGTTAAATGAGATATTTCCGGATAGTTGAATTGGCACAGGGGAGCAGTTGAATGGCCTTCAAGATCACCGGATTTACCACCCTTACATTTTTTTTGGGGTATCTTGAATCCGTTGTTTATAAAACACAACCCTCTGATTTCGAAGAACTTAAAAGACGAATTACAGCAGCATGCTAGTCAATTTTTAGTAAAGTTTCCCGTTATGTTAGAGGAGAGTTCTAAAACAGGCTTTACTGCCGTTAAGAGCAGAATGGATGATATTTCGAACAGTTCATAAAGTAATCGTAAGTATATTTTATGATTGAAATGTCTTTTTCGCAAATTGAATTTTATTTTGTGAAAGAACAATAACCAACAAATAAAAAATCCCACGCGTATATATTTATTCCTGTCATTCAAAGGTTTTAACGGTGCCACCTACTCTTCTAACCAATTTCATTAAAAGGAGTCAATACAATAATGCATCTCAAAACTGGCAAATTCTAATTACATGCGTAAGTTTAGAACGCTATTTGTCGGAAACTGCTCATCAAAAAATAAAACCTCAGGGTATCATTGGAAGCAGAATTGGACGCCAATCAAAATGATGAAATCCCTTTCCATTCAAGATTCTGAGGGTAACATTTATCCCTCTTTGGGGGTTGGACCATGAGGGCTACAAATATTTCTTGAAAGTGTTCCTCCTATAAAATTGACCTGTTTCTTTGATTCCTCATATTATTTACTGGAAGGGAGATATTAAGGGTGGGAAGTTTTCAAATTGACACCCTGTATATAATGCTCGTTATTAATCGTTAATATACATTTATTTTAGTAAATATCGACAGTTAACGTCAGTCAGAATTGAAGCTATAACCTTGCTGATCTTTGAACGACTAGAACCACACTAATAATAATATTGGCATACAATTTTGTTTAGTTGTAATCGCTTCCGACTAGCATATTGAATTTCTTTAATCATTGAATAGATGTTCTTCTCCTTTTATGATGAATCATCAGACTTTTGGAATACGAATGGATTATCGAAACGTAAATCTGTCCTTAATATATGTGTGGTTTTGAAGTCAAGTTTTTCGAATTTGAATTTGGTATTTATTCGCGAATGAAGGCCACTAAAATATTTCGTGGATTTGAATTCAAATGGTGAATATCTATAGAACCGGAATATAAAGATGAATAAATATCATGAATAACCTCGGGAATAATATCACTTCACGAAACATGAGTTGGCTCTTGAATTGACAATGATATTCAGGATTGAACGTTGTAGTTTCGAAGATACTGATCCCACCGTTTTATATCTTTTACATTTTTATGATCATTGGTTTTTCAAAATCGAGTAAAAACGATTATCGTAACGTCACATTCGAAATGAACTTGACAACACCGTGAAAGATATTCATATTGTATTATTTGGTCGATTTGATGGTGGATGGTCGATTTGATGGTTAGTTCCGAAATCAAGAAGCATTTCAAATCACGATTTGGTATTTCTAATTGAATAGATATATCGTATAGTTATTCATGCATATTTGTTTTTGTTTGGCAAATATCATAATCATTTTGGAACGTGGTTTGAAAGAGAGGGGTCTCAATGGTTTTGACACAGTCATTTTTGAAATTTCGGTTTTTCTTCAAAATGAAAAAATTTTGATGTCACTTTCCGATGAATGAATCATTTTCTAGTGAAAATGAGGAATTTATCAAGCTGAGTTATCTGGGGAGTTATTAATATAACCTACCAAGAATACGAGATTGTTAATGATGTCGTAGACACCGAAGGAATTTATAATACATGGTATTACACGGTATTTGATAATACATGGATGTATAATTGAAAACGATTTACTGTAAAAAACTGAATTAACATTGAGTTAATGGGGAAATATAAGGGAACCAAAAATGCCCCTCGTGGTACACCATAAATAATCAATCGGGTTTCGCTGATAACCCCATCTATTTTCACTTCTTGTTTTCGATCGAAAAGGTAGATTTTTCAAATGAACCGCTTATCTTTGGCTTTGGAAAGATCGACGAAGATGCAGAGAAAATGAGAGGAGTTGTTTCATCTAGTGCGCTGTATATTTGGCAAGTTAACTTGTGCCTAATTCATTGCGAGTACACAATGACCAATACTCGAAATATCCCACCTTTCACAAAAAAAGGATAGCTGTATGAAGAAAGAAATACTACGACAGCGATATACATATTATTTATAACAACATTCTTCCATTTATAGAAAAAAATGTGAAGATTTTGGTAGTAATAACAATGCTGTGATGAATGAGAAACAGTCAATATGAATTGATAGAAAGACTGATCTAAGTAATTTGTTATCAATACTTCCTTTGCACTTTGTGATTTTTAGTATAATACATTTCAAGTTACTTCATTTGAATATTGTATTTATTCATATTTTCCTATTATCCATTTTACAAGTTCTTTGAAGCAGTTCTTAGCTTTTACCAATTCTAAACAGAAAAAGTAGAAACAAGGAATAGGCACAACAAAAAAATATAGATTGATCAAAAATGTAGAGAGGGGCAACGCTGAAGATCCAAAAAATAAATTGAAATATGTTTCTTGTCTTGATAAAAATTGGGGATGGATCAGATAATATAGAAAACTTTAGAGATTACAAGATGCGAAATTCGTAAAAAAACCTTCAAAAACACTAAATATGGGGTTTAAGAAAGTTTAAAACTTTAATATCACTAAAAACATCACTATATATATATATATATATATATATATATATATATATATATATATATATATATATATATATATTTGAGTCAAATCTCTGTGGGCTATAGAAACACTATTTTCTGCTATTCAAGCTTTCAGATGTGTATTTTTCCTTTATCAAGAATATCTGCAAAAATTATGATGCAAGCATTATACAGTAGTAAAATATCAAAAAAGGACTCACCAAAGTTAGTTTAAAATATACAGGGTCCTGCAACAGTGGCGCGGTGTTCCATATCTCTATATAGGAAGCAGATAGGAATCTAATTTTCTATAATATTATGTTATTGCTCGAGCTCGACAAAATAAAAATATTGGCGGTCACACAGGGTGTTCGATTTTTTCTGGGCGGATCCCAACTGTGTCTTTTTAAATGGCAACCTATATTTTTTATCGCTTTTTCGGTTTCTTCAAGAAAATAAAATAAACTTTATGTATATCTGCACTTCGAAAATATTGACGGTTTTCGAGATATCTAGCATGACAGGTTTTTTTTTCCAATATTCGTCACTCAGAATATTTGAAATTATAAAGTGGTGCCAAGTCCAGTTGAAATTTTTTTTTGGTCGAATATTCTACATTGGTAACTCTCTCAAACGATATATCTGAAATCGACCTGTGATATACAGGGTATGAAAAACCGCTTGCCAAATATTGTAAATGAAAATTTGCAAAATCTTCCTTAGATTAAATGGAACACCCTGTATATTATTGATCCATAAGAAGCGCCAACGAAACCTCTACAAATTTCATTAAGTATTCCCTATGGCTAAGTTCAATAATTTTTCTTAAATGAGCATTTCTTTCGAAAAATGGTCATTTTTTCAAAGCGAAATCCATTTGACGACTGATAAAAATATACGAAAGATATCTTGTTTCAATTTTGTACATTAGAAGGTGTCCAAACAAATATTTTTTAATGAAATAAATGTATGTACCTATCACTTTTTGCTAAATGGAAAATTATTTTTTCATTGGATGCAGAATTTCACTCATAAATCGTGCAATATCAAACCAAACAAGTTAAAAGAAAGAAACATTATAAATAACTATTTTTTTCATGTTATTATATTCATTCAGAGCTTGAGTTCTAGATATTCAAATTTGTCAACTAGCAAATTACAAAACTACAAAAGGGAGAGTTTAATTAAGGTTGATAATGAAACTTTTATAAAATATGTTCAACATGTCTTCCATTTTCTTGAATGCAGAGCTGAAGTCTATGTTTGAAAGACTGTTCTACCCTGCGCAAGACAGCTGGTGTAATGCTGCGAAAAGCATTCGTTATTCTAAGTCGCATATTTTCGGGAGAAGTTGGTGGCTCAACGTAAACCATATTTTTTATGTATCCCCATAAGAAAAAATCTAGTTTCGTCAAATCTGGTGATCTAGCGGGCCACCGTACAGGCCCATTCCGTCCTATCCATTTATTGGGAAATACTTCATTTAGATGATCTCTCACTTTTGCCGAATAGTGAGCAGGTGCACCATCATGTTGTAACCACATTCTATTGCGGAGGTCAAGAGGAATATCATCTAACAAACCTGGTAAATCATTTCGTAAGAAATTGAGATACATTGCACCATTCATATGTCCCTCAAAAAAGTATGGACCAATTACATATTTTCCAATGATGCCTCCCCAGACATTTATCGACCACCTATGTTGATAATCCACCTGTCTCAATAAGTGAGGATTTTCTGTCGCATAATAATGGTAATTATGTCGATTTACAAATCCATTTTTATGGAATGTCGATTCATCCGACCATAAAATATTATTGAAAAAATATTCGTTTCGACGAATTTTGTTCATGGCCCAATTGCAAAATCTCACTCTTTTCTCGAAATCAGCATACAGTAGTTCTTGATGTAACTGAACGTGGTATGGATGCAAGCGATGTTTCTTCAATACTCGTTGCACTGATCTCTCACTTATATCCACTATTTCCCCAATTTGTCGTTGACTCCTACTAGGATCTTCTTCAACAGCAAGAAGAACTTGCAATTCATTATCTTCATTAGTAGCTGGCTTGATGCGCTCATGTTTGGAATAATTAATAGATCCAGTTTCAACGAATCGTCCCAAGACCTTTCGGAAAGATTTTTCATCTGGATGCCTTCTATCTGGATACCGTTGAGAATAAATTCTACTTGCCAATAAACAATTCCTGTCTGATTCACCTAATATGAAAATCATATCAATCAAATCACTTTTTGATAACAACATTCTGATGAAATTATACCGACAGTTCAACTTCACGATTGACTAAAAATTTCAATATTCATTTGCAGCCAAATATTTTGTTCTGTCATTTGCCAGACTACTTGATTTCCAATAAATATTTCATTCGCTGAAAGGTTGTTTTAGACCGAAAGAATATGGCACAAATTCCGAGATTTTTGAAATTATTGTAACTATTCAAGAACGTCCATTTTGTGGTGTAATTCGCAACTTGTTTATCTAGCAACAGGTAATTTTAGGAATGGGCGATATTTTAAGGAAAGGGTATTTTTTGTATATTCTTATCAGTCGTCAAATGGATTTCGCTTTGAAAAAATGACCATTTTTCGAAAGAAATGCTCATTTAAGAAAAACTATTGAACTTAGCCATAGGGAATACTTAATGAAATTTGTAGAGGTTTCGTTGGCGCTTCTTATGGATCAATAATATACAGGGTGTTCCATTTAATATAAGGAAGATTTTGCAAGTTTTCATTTACAATATTTGGCAAGCGGTTTTTCATACCCTGTATATCACAGGTCGATTTCAGATATATCGTTTGAGAGAGTTACCAATGTAGAATATTCGACTAAAAAAAATTTCAACTGGACTTGGCACCACTTTATAATTTCAAATATTCTGAGTGACGAATATTGGAAAAAAAAACATGTCATGCTATATCTCGAAAACCGTCAATATTTTCGAAGTGCAGATATACATAAAGTTTATTTTATTTTCTATGAAGAAACCGAAAAAGCGATAAAAAATATAGGTTGCCATTTAAAAAGACACAGTTGGGATCCGCCCAGAAAAAATCGAACACCCTGTGTGACCGCCAATATTTTTATTTTGTCGAGCTCGAGCAATAAGGTAATATTATAGAAAATTAGATTCCTATCTGCTTCCTATATAGAGATATGGAACACCGCGCCACTGTTGCAGGACCCTGTATACTTATATAAATATATATAACTAACTTTGGTGAGTCCTTTTTTGATATTTTATTACTGTATAATGTTTGCATCATACTTTTTGTAGATATTCTTGATAAAGGAAAAAATACATTTCTGAAAGCTTGAATAGCAGAAAATAGTGTTTCTATAGCCAGATTTGACTGAAATACCTACTCAAAAATAACCTATATATATATACTATATATCTTTGTCTATATATATATATATATATATATATATATATATATATATATATATATATATATATTTCATAAATACAGTTCATTTCTCATGAATTCTCGCCTAAAACCCACTTTCAATAGTTTCGGAAAATATCCAGTTGTACAAATTCTTTGAGAAGAAGAGAAATACTGTTACGTTTTGCCTAATGAAATGCAGATTTTCAATAATAACAACAACGTCCTTGAGAGGGTTCATGTTACTACTATAGATTGTAACTCAGTCAGAGATCATTGAAACAATTTGAACTCAAGATACGAAGAGGGGATTTACCAGTAGGCTATTTTCTTTCAGATGTGATTCTTGTACCTGATTAGCGATCTCCCGAATGATAATAGCAGGAGTGGACAGTTCTAGATGCATTAGACATTATGAAGTGGCTGCAAACTGTATGACCTACAACAATTTATACTAATTCAAGTCTGGATAATTTTGGATTGAGTTATAATTGATATGACTGGTAACAATGCTGAAATGCATTTTTTTTTGTTTCGACAACGACAACAATATTTTTATTGTTCATCTTAATTTCTTCAATGATTAATTTAGGAGGACATTGGGGTAGCTGATGATACAGATTTAAATTTCTTTTTTTCTGTTCTAGGTTTATACCACCAACCAAAACATTCAAATAAAAAGACTACAAACAAAAGTATTCACAGAATATCATTAATGAATATCAAACAGCTCCTGCTCGGAAATATAATCACCTATTCACAGACCTATGACAACTTTTAACGATCATCCTATTGATCAACTTTAAAATTCTTCATTCGTATTATATAAAAACAGCATTATCTAACTCTCCTTGCGGCTCTGATTCGTAATTATGTCATTGGAAAGCTTACACTATTCACTTTCTATGAACGTTACACTTGCGAATGAACTTGTAACACTTAAAAGTGCATCGTAATATTTCTGACCATATCGGACATTACGTACTAACCTGTTGGTGATGGATTCGCCATGTCAATTCAAGTACATGATTCGTTATTTAACCTCAAGGCATCCAAATACGGTATGAAAATTAATAAATAGGAGAGCTTCAACGAAGTGATTTGAAGGTTCAAATCATAAATTGTAAATCTGACTGGAGAGAGTGCTTGAGACACCATTGATGCTCTTAGGATGACAATGTAATAATTTAAATTTTAAATTATATATTTATGAAATAAGAAAAAGAGTGAAGGGAGAGAAAAGGTGACAAAAACACAGAATAAGAAAAGATTGGTGGGAGGCTGTGCAAACAATAGTCTGTGTTAGAGAGAGAAAGTATTTGGAAAAAAGAAATGCAAACGGGTAATAAAATGCAATTAAGGGTTGTGAATGGTACAGATTTTTTGTGCAAAAGCAATTAGAGGTCGGTACATATGACCAGGTTGTCAAGGTTTCTTGTGCCTCTAGTAGCCGCTGCTTGAAATCTGTTTTTCCGCCTCCATACGAACGACAACTCTCAGAAGTTGAGAAACTTATGTGAGCTAAGGACTAACGAGGTCTTACCTTTTAACGTGTGATTCCTAACACGGTTCTGAGGAGCTGTGTTTGCTGTTCAACAACTTTATAGGTCAGATTGGGTTTCAATGGGATGATTCTTCTCTGAATTAAATCTAGCAGCCACTTCGGCACCATTCTGATGAATGAAGCTTATTGAAGCATGAAGACGCGAATCATCAACTTCTTATATAGGTCCTGAACCAGCTCTGGGGGTACCAAAATCATTGATACGAAACCGAATTAGGACATGGACCAATAAGGAGCACACAGAGTACTGGACAAAAGTACCTGGCAACAAACACAGTAGAACCTTAATTAGGGAACCGTCCGAGAAAAGAATCAAATCACTACTGCAATTTGTAGGGATCGGCTCAGAATAATTACAGGGTTACTAACCGGTCATTGTCCGCTTAGAGGATACCTGAATAAAATGGGGCTGTACAACGGAGACCTCAGATGAAGATTAGGCAACGAAGGAATAGAAACATGTCTACACATCTTATGCGAATGTGAGACACTGAATCACAGGAGGCAGACAATATATGGACGTACGAAATTACGTCCAGCAGAACATGACGAACATCCAACACGAAATCTGTACAAACTAGTACAGGGAACGAGACTGATGGAATGGGTGTCATGAGAAGATGGGAGAATAAACGCAATAAGCCCAAGAGGTTGCAGTGTTTTCTGGAGACTTGGACTGAATGGACAAGTCAGACAGCTCCCAAGGAATGAAAAAAAAATGAAGATTCGGTTCGAGGCATGTAGAATTGTCTAAGTTCGGAATAGTGTCCCAAGTTTCTGAGAAGCAGCCTTTTCGCTATTCAGTAACGTGAATATGCTAAGACGTATTGGTATCCAATTTGATACCCAACAAATATATCGACGCAGCATTATTATTTTCTGCTACATTCACCTTCTTAGAGAACATTCACGCCTAAGTTTTTCCGACGTTCTATTCTATTTCATTACCAAAATTGCCAGCAAATTTGCTTCAACTATGAAACATCTTGTCGTTGATGGCAGCTGTTTTTGTGTTATCTACATGGGAATGTAAAATTGTTGTTAGCACAGCTGTATTTTGGATTTCTGGTGTTTTCCTACAGCCCATTGATGAACGATAGAAAAAGGCTTGGGGCAACACATATGTCTAGGAAACACGAACGTTGATGGTAGAGTTATCCGTTAGAGAACCATCTGTTGCTACTATCCGTTAGAGAACCATCGGCTGCTACTTATAATAAATGATTTTTCAGAAACCTGAAGAACCACGACCAAAAGTGATCTTACATAGCCAAAGTTCATTCAGTAAACTCTAGACACAAAGGCCTTGAACACCAAGATCTACCAGACATTGCTATTGATAAATGTCATTTTGTTCTCAGAATGTGACAATATAAGGTATTTTTTACTGAAAATAGATTGTACCTAGGTATCGATATTTGACAAAAATGTTATTGTTATATAATTCCTTTTTTAGTACTAGGAACAATGTCATATTTATTACAGCGAACATACGTTGAGATATTCAAAAAAGATCTTTTGGTGTCTGTAAAAAATAAATATAGTTTAAAAAAACTGAAAACACGCTTTTGAAGAACATCGAACTGAAAATATTTTTTTAAATAAGCTCAAACCAATAACGAACGAAAAATACTAGTAATATTGTGAAAAAGCGACGGGCCCTTGATATACAAAAAATATGGCACAAAGCGCCCACGCTTTTTTCACAATAATTCACAAGAAATACATGTAAAGTGAGTTCGAATTATATCAAGGAGGTTACGTACATCGCCATCTGCCCGCGAATAGATAAAGCGATAATTCTGTCAAAAACAGATCACGAGCTTGAGAATTACAAACAAACAAAAAAACATACATATATACAGGTGAAGTTAATAAAAGCGCGATAAAAAGGATTCTCTTTCGATTACTCACACATTCTCAACTGAATATTGAATTTTATTATTGTTGTATAAGCTCTGCTAAAATACCTAGGTCTAGCGATTCTGGGGTCTTTGGCTCCGTTAGTTAGGGAAGCTATAGATTATGCTGTAGACGATCCCTCCCGATATAGAAGGCCCAGACACTCTGTTGAATAAGGCCCTCATGTCCCCCGTTAACAGATGAGCAATCCCTTCATCCATAACACCCCAGCCAGGCAGAGGTTTCACCGTGAAGGGCGGTTCTGATGTCTAAAGACATTCATGCCGCCATCCCATGATCAGTTATGACCCATTTGTCGTTCTAGCAAACACCAGCCGTAAGGGCAAGGGAGCCAGGCTCCAACCTGTTCGAAATTAAGATGAAATTGGTGGGGTCTTTGGATATTGAAAGTAGTAAAATAATAGCCTAAGATAATTCCTGTTTCTCATTTCTATTATTTCATTAGATTTCATTAGTAACCAGAAACCGTATTGAAGATCACCTGTTGAAGCATATTGTTGAGTATAATGTTTTACAGCTTCCTTCATGATTCTCGATATCGCTGATAGTAATTGTTTGTCAGATTTTTCTTAGATTTTTAGGTGATCTTCAGCGATCTTAAGGAAAACAGTTTTTTGTAAGACAGGTCCATCATCAGAACCAGAAATTTCGTTGATGTTGAACTGTTGTAAAATAGTGGGTGGTGTTTTTATTTAAAACTCAACTGTGAATGAAGTAGGGTGCAAATTATTCAGTAAGTTTTTTTTTTGTAACTGTTGATTCTATTGAAGCAGCCTCTTTTTGTTAGTGGTGGAATTATGAACTTGGTCAAATAGTCACTTTCTAGTTTTTGGCGGCGATATTTTCACGCCTCTGTCAGTAAACCAGATTTTTAGAGATAGAGGGCTTGCTATGTTTAGTGATTTGTTCGAGGATCACTTTCTCGAGAAAGGAACATCCCTGATAGAACAGCCTCAATACTTTGGGAACACATGTTAATGGATCATCAGAATTGAAATGAATGTCTTGCCGGATGAAATTTCAGAACTGATCTCATAGATCTTCCTGTTTGAAAGATCTGAAGTACCAAACTTTACGTGATATAGGTATATACGGTGACTCTGTAGAACTCAGGATTGGTTGAAATTTCATTTTTACGTTTATAATCTAGGTAAGGGCGCTGTCTATAACAAATACCTGAAATAATAACTTTGCCCTATGTATAGATTTAGAATTATTTGAAAATTCTTCTAAATATCCATTTTTATTCAGTAGTACCGCGTTAGTCGGCTTTAGTAAACACTATACAGTGCGAGTCTCTAACATGGAACAAATTCACTAAATAAAAAGGTGTTGTTCCTTTCGGAAATATGCTCGGACACGTCGATTAGTATTTTAAAGTGCCCTTATTTTAATGCAAAAAAAAATTATAAAGTGTGTCTCAAAAATGAGATATGACTTCATCGATAATTTGTTTGAATGACAAACAACCCTGTTTTTTTAATGACTTTTATTAAAGTGTTCAACAAGTTGCACACGCCTGCCAAATTTCAATTTTTTACTCCTTGTCCTTTAAAAGATATTATCTAACTCAAAAAATGAATTAAATTCAATAGTCTTCCTTCAATAAATGCTTAGAATGTCAGGGATACCTGACAGTGACATTTTCTTAAAAAAGTTATAAAAAAAAAGTAAGAAGAGTATCTAGTATCACATTCCAATCATATTTGTGCACAAAAACTGTTAGTCGTCTCACAGTTTGTTGTTCGCCATTAGTAAAATGCCGTACTTAACTGAAACACATAAGATTGAAATTCTAACGATGATTGGCTACGGAGATAG
Source organism: Leptinotarsa decemlineata (assembly GCF_025532065.1). NCBI lineage: Eukaryota > Metazoa > Arthropoda > Insecta > Coleoptera > Chrysomelidae > Leptinotarsa > Leptinotarsa decemlineata. Next base: position 5,418,152 of record NW_027412545.1, on the reverse strand, counting down.
GACAAGAACACAAAATGAAGTTACCCATTTATTCAGAGAGAAGTATCCTGACTTACCACCCATATCGCGAAGTACCGTAAGCAAGATCGAAAAACAGTTCCGGGAAAATGGGCATTTGAGAAAAACAAATAATAATTGTCAGAGTGTGCTCAGTGAAGAGGTCAAAATAAATTTTCTTCTCTCTGTCGCAGAAAATCCATGTCTCCACTAGGCAGATAGCTAGGGAACTCGAAATTAGCAAGTCTTCAGTGGCAAGAGTTCTTAAAGCTGAAAAATTACATCCATATAAAATAACAATCCTCCAGGAACTCACCGAAGATGATCCATGGCAGATAGAAGACTCCAGTTTTGCGAACAAATGATAGATCAACTAGACAGGAATGTTGTACAAAAAGAAAACGTTCTATTTTCTGTCGAATCAACGTTTATGTTGAATGGTGTGGTAAATCGTCAAAATTGTCGTTATTGGAGTGTAGGCTAATTTCCGGCGAAGTAATCAGAAATGTTCAAAACGAGTTTCAGTTACGTTTAGAGTATTGTCAGTTAGTAAATTGACAACATTTTGAACACCTGTTGAAGAAAGACTATTGAATTCATTTTTTGAATTAGATAATATTTGTTAAATATCTTTCCAAGGACAAGGAGTAAAAAATTGAAATTTGGCAGTCATGTGCAACTTGTTGAACCCTTTAATAAAAGTCATTAAAAAACAGGGTTGTCATTTGAAAAAATTATCGATGACGTCATATCTCATATTTGAGACATACTGTATAATTTTTTTTGCATTAAAATAAAGGCAATTTAAAATACTAATCGACGTGTCCGAGCATATATACGGAAGAAACAACACCATTGATTAGAGTTAGAGACTCGCACTGTATAATTCCATTATCCGGAAATTAGAATTCAGAATCATACTTTATGAATGCTATTTCACTAACTTTTCCTTCAAGAAGTAAATTAGTAAAGTAAGCCTTTCTCGTTACTTCCATTAGTTCTTAAATCATTATTAACAAATGTACCATTCAATTATTTGCCTCTTGAGAAATAATTTTACTTACATTACTTTTTGTATAATCGGAATATTAACCTTGACAAGAACCTTGACTTTTCTTTAACATTTCTTAATCAATACTAAAACTTGTGAAGAGCTGAACATTGTTTAATGAATGAGTAAAATTTGAGAATATAGAAGATTTCACATTTCACTATTGATTTTCAACCAATTTCACTGATACAAAATATTTGTCAATATATAATGTCTGTACAAGAAATGAACCGTTTTTGTAATTTCATGGAATTCATAGTTGAATACTGGAATATTCGAAAACTAAATAGAACCTCATGCTTATTTTCTAGAGTTGAATAAAATATCTTGATATAAAACGCAATTCATGTTGTGAATATATAAAAATAAATTAATAAAAAATGTTCCAATATTTTTGATTTTCAAGATTCAATTGGAACTGAAACTACTGGCATTTCAGTTCCAAGTGGTTTCTGAAAGTGGCTTCAAGTAGATGCCGAAACGTCGAAAAGATGAAAATTATTGACGCGGTTCAACCCGGAAGACAGTAGTTCACTGATAAGATACATGAACCGAAAGAATGATATTAATTATCATACTGGACTTTTCTATTCATTTTCGCCCCTTTGGCAGAAAATTTTAGACATCTTCAATGTTTTCTTTGTCGAAATAGAATATTTTCCCAATTGTGGTTTTTTCTTTATTTCATGAAGACAAAATCTTGGTTGGTGAGTATTTCTGTTGATTGGCAAAAGTACTTGTTTTTAGAATTTTAGCTTTATTAGAGCTAGATAGAGCTGACACTATTTCAATATGATGAATTTCTGCACTTTTCGACTAACTTTTGGAAATGTATATTGAAAACCTTATTTCAATGTTTCATGATTTGATGTGCATTGCTGACTACTGAGGAGCCAGTACTGCCAAATCAGTATGTTTGTGGTTAGCTGATAATCCATGTATTCTTTTTCACTACAACTATATTCAATCTAGAAAAAATCATAAGCTGGAATAGATGAAAATGAATATTTCGAAATGAAACCTCGAAACATTCACTTCTCCCAACAATCCTTCAAAGTTCACAATTTTCCTGACTTATACCACGGCAGGCATTTACCAGATCACAATATTCATTTTCTTGTACATATGTATACAGTTAGAAGACTCATTTTAAAATTTGAATCCAAAAAGAAGGTAGATACTGTTTCATATGATTATTCCTGGATTTATCTCACCTGTTCAAGTCAAGAACAAGATAAGGTTTACATTTTTTCTGATCATTCATAGTCGGATTGTCGAAACCGATCCTGACAATTACTATTCATATGCCTTGTTAATTATCTAATCGATGTTTGTTTTCTTTTAAATCACTCAGTTATTTGATATTTTACTCATATTTGCCTAATTTAATTTTGGTAAATAGCTGGTTCCCATTAGATTTGTGTTTATTCATCACAAAGCATAAAACCTAGATCGTATCGATTTATGAGACAATGCATTTGTGATTACACATTCATTGGTAGAATGTCAGTCATTATTCCTAGAATACACAAACGAGACCAAGTGGTTTTGAATATTCCAAGATTTGAGTGGTTATGGAAATACCATAAAAGCACAGTTTTCAATATTTGAATCATTCATAATGTTAATGAACGGGATTTTCTGAAACGTATGACTATCATTTTGCTGTATACAATTTTGCTGATAAATTATCGATCATCGCTCATTAGAACAAATGTGATGAACAGATTTGTTTGTTCACATTCGAACCTATGAAGCAAAAATTAATTCATGAAAAGCTTTCAGATCGATGTTTCTGAGAAACCATGACATTTCATTGAGATCAGTTTTGATAACACCAATTGAAGTATAGTAGAAACCGTTTTTATATTGCAAATACCTACTCTGTATCTAGATGATATCAGGACCAGATGATCAACTTTTCACTATGAATAGCCAAATGAAATAACCCTCAAAATGAATTGAAAAATCACTTAAATCTTTGTGCGTCGTGGTGGATATGTTCAAAAAATCTATGCAAAATATGTTTTTTCGTTAACCAGCTGTCGTACCTCTACGAAAGACAACTCTCAGAAGTCGAAATTTGTGCGAGCTGAGCCCTAATGAGGTCTTACCTTTTAACGTGTGATTCCTAACACGAGTTGGGTGATAGCAAGTGAAAACTGCTCGTTCAGCCCTGCGGCTTGAACCACCGACTAACACAACGGTCGTTTGAGTGAGTGACCAAAGCACTCACGTCGAACCGACTGGCTACCGACCGTTGTAACATATTGATTTTGTATTTTGAAGTTACATCCTAGTGTAGATAGTAATGATGAGAGAAATATTTTGGCTTTCTACTTCTCCTTTTCTATAAAAAAATATAAAAGACACATTTTTGGGAAGAGTTTATTATGAAATTAATTGCTTTCTTTCTTCCTTTGGAAGTTTCTCACATTTTTTGTATGAAGATGGTGAGGTAGAAAGCCGAAACCGTTTCTTTCCCAAAACTTATCTCTTCTAAAAATATATCCCTTTCAATTGTATGGAAAATTTCAAATGAAAATAAAACAGACTGTTTCTAACTGGAAAGGTTATTCTTGGTTAGCGAAATGCCCCTCGAGAGTCGGTATTTTTTTGTATGTTTTCATTATATTAGATTCAGTTCATTTCAGTTCATATTTATTTTTATATAGTTACTTCATGTAACTGATATTATACATTAACCTACGTGAAATGTTAGCTTATCGCTGTTTCAACCACCAGACGTGACAGACAATGAGAAGGCATATAGTAATTCGGATAATTGAACAACTCCAAATTTCATAGAGTGACTATTTGATCTACATAGTTATAATGTTTTCTTAGCAATTGAAAGATGATTGTGATGCACTGTTTGGAACCTTTGGTGTAGTAATGAATATTACTGGATTTTTCTCCCAACACTAAACCGTCTTTTTTAACACCTCGACACGAGTTTCGATCACCAAGTGATCATCTTCAAGATGGAGATTGAACTAAAAACGAGTATGGGACACATAGTTTGATCTTCCTCTTGAAGATGATCACTTGGTGATAGTGGATAGTGACGAAGTTTTACAACTTAATGAGTTGTTAAATAATTAACGACTCCAAGATCAATTGTATCACGTGTTCATACACGCCTGTTAAAGCTATTGTATAGCGAAACACGTGTTGCAGTTTTGTAAACTGTCCAGTGAAATTATGTATAACTCGAATACGTTATGGATTTTCATCAAGTATTGGTCAATTCCATCATATATCAAAATACTTATTTTGCTTTATATACAATCGGGAATTTTCAGATTGCATATTTGAAATTTTGACATATTCATTGTGAATATGTAAACACTTTAACAAAGATGGCTAGAGTCGTAATGTAGTGAGGTCCCAAATTGTTGTTGAAATGCTTCTTGAAGTAGTTTACTTGTGTTGGTTGAAGAAAAGTTACGAATATTTTTCGAAAAAGAGGAAAAATTGTAATAACAAACTAGAACATGCTTAGAATATTAGGTGCGATTCCGTGATCCTCAGAAAATCTTCGAAATTGGAAAATCAGCGTTATTTGGAGATGTGTAATAGACACAATACGATGAACACACACACACACACACACACACATATATATATATATATATATATATATATATATATATATATAAAATTATACATTTCTGTAAATAACATAATTCAACAGGACGTATGGTCATTGGTCATGGATCATAAATTCTTATTAAAATACTATAATTGGAAAAATCTTAACCGAAAAAACTACCACAAAAAAGATCAGTTACTGGATTCGAGATTCATGTAATTTATATTAAACTATAAAAAATACCAGAATTAGGTTTTGTAGCTCGATATTCAGAAAGCTGGAGAATTAACAAGATATGAACTTTGTAACATGATTTAGATAGTCATGCATCGTTCATTTTTGTTAGAATACCGAATATGAAGGCCAGAATAACTTCATCATTATACTTAAAAAGAAGATCAGTTGGTGGATAATTCAGGGATGTGTGAAATGTATATTCATTTTTTATAAAAAAAAAAACAAAGACTAAAACGAAATGTAGAATTGGAACCCCTGTAGATCATCTCTTGTTAACACCAACTTGATTGGTGTTACGCACGTCGAGAACAGTGTTACAATTTCAATATGTGAAAGCGTTTTTGTTGAAGTTTCTAAACTTTTCGTTACATCAATGGCATCAATCAAGTTGTTAGAAAGAATAGAAAAAGGTCCCTAAAAACTACATTAACATTTACATTTTTCATTTATTGCGCATACACTTTCCGCATATTTCGTCTTCCAAAAAAATTAATGGATAAAATTTTTCACCATGTTCTACTTTGCAGTCTTCTCACTTTGACAGATGGTGAGACTGCGAGCCAAAATATGTTCAAACTATTAAAGTTTCTAGGTGAACAAACAACAAAGAATCATTTTGGAAAAATAGAATGACTGCGTATTCAATTTATTTGTTAGTGACAAATATAATACATATTCAAATTCGAATAATAATGTAAGTATGAATGTTGGGTAAATTAAAAATGCTGTTTCACTCCCACAGTTTCATCATTTTTGACTATAAATTTACTTCCAGATCGTGCATAATATTTTATAGATTGACTAATTCGAAATCGGAATGAAAAAAGTGGCAATATCAAATACGCAGTGTATCACAACAGACTCTCAACTCACCAATGTCTTGAATGTAATGGATGTAGATGAATTTCAAAATCATGTATCATTAAACCAATAATTAAAAAAAAATAATTGCTTGTTCCCGTCGAGCTTCTCTTACAAACTCTTTGTTATGTATCCACATTTCATTGAATTCCTTGTTTGAGAGAAAAATTTCGCGTTACAAAGCTGAATTCAGAGTTCAGATTTTGAGTTTGAAATATACATTTTGAATTGAAGTAAAAATCGAGATCAAAACTTGTTGGACCTGTCATTGGATTATCTATCTTCGGCAGTCTCGATAAATGTGTGTCCACTTCCGAAGAGAAAAAAAAATGTGAAGAGAGCTTAAAATTTACCTATTTTTTTTTCAATTTCGTCAGCCTAAATCATTGACAGAGAAATTGGAAGAAGTGGAAAATGGGGAAAAATTTCAAAAGAGGGTAAAGAAAAATGTTATAGTCTCATAGACGGATCTTAATCATCCTGAAATTATTGCAAATGCGAAATTTCTAAAAAGTGAAGGATTTAAATCGAGATCAAAACTTGTTAGACCTGTCATTGGAATATCTATCTTCGGCAGTCTCGATAAATGGGTGTCCACTTCCAAAGAGAAAAAAAAATGTGAAGAGACCTTAAATTTTACCTATTTTTATTCAATTTCATCAGGCCAAATTATTGAGAGAGAACTGGGTAGAAGTGGAAAATGGGGAAAAGTTCAAAAGAGGGTAAATAAAAATGTTATAGTCTCATAGACGGATCTTAATCATCCTAAAATTATTGCAAATTCGAAACTTCTAAAAAGTGAAGGATTTAAATTTGGTTCCACCAGTTTATCGGTTGAACAAGCAAAACAATCTGTGGAAAATTGAAGAGGAGCCCAAAACGAGAGCCTAAAATGTTGCAGTCCGATTCGACAAAATGTTTTTCATTCGATTGGGTTCTGCTATCTTGAAGATAGGCTGGCAGAACCCATTTTACCCCCGTAAAATGAACAAAATTTGGAATGGAGTACAAAATTAGCTTGCTTGCAAACCATGCGAACTCGGGTCGGCGGTGTTATCCGCGCAAATCTTGTAGGTATATGAGTATATGTGAAGGAAAGTGGATAAATATTAGTTTTTTTAATTAGTTTTGAATTGAAAAAAGTAAATAATAACAAAATGAAGGGCAATAGCTAAACAAAAAATCATAATTGTTCATTCAGGTTCAATTATACTCAAAACAGCATTTGTATCTGAATTCAAATATACTTTTTGAATATATTTAGTAGGCATTTATACATTTCGTTCAAAGAGTTGAAGAACTTATTACCTAAATAAGGTAAATATCGTCGTCCTTTTTTTTTGACGTGTTAACTTTTACAAATAACTTTGTTTCATTCCTTCGACAAAACTGGATGATTTATTTTTATGAAAAATATAACAGTACCAACTGTGCAAGCAAAACCTACTCAGATTCAGCAAATCGAAGTCCCAAAAAGTTTTTTCAAAGAGTAAATTTTTTCTGTAGAATACTATATAGATTGGTTCTTTCCCAACTGACGACACCGGATTGTAGTTAAGACTACGAGAGCATAATAAAGCGAAATACCTAATATTTTATTTATGGACTATCTATGGATTATTTTTTAATTATTTTCATTTATACATTTGAATCTATACAACATAGGTCTGAAACTTTTTGTTACTCCAACAATGTGATAATTCCATCTCATGCATAGCAATCAATGGTAACCACCAAATATCTAATTTCACCTGCTCCATTCTGATTTATTGTCAATTCCTGAAAATCAGGAAGGTTTGGCTTATAACTGAAAAACGGTATAAAGAATTTTTCGAAATTTATTATGAGTAATTTATGATTGAACCAGTTGAATATATCTTGTAATTCGGTTTCCATTCTCAAACTTCTCATCTAACGTGTGTTTTTATGTGAAATGAGATGAATTTAAATAAGTTGAATTGAAGTGGCCCAAGCACCGCACCTTAGGGTACACCAAACTTTATATTTTTCCGGAACACTCCTCCTATTTTCACATTCTGTTTACGGCCGTGATATTAAAAATTAATGAAGGGAGACAGAAACGGTTTTAAAAAATGTTGCTGTTGAAAGCGATATCCTCATTTTACATGAACTTTAGAAATTAGAACCAAATCATTGTTTGAGCAGATCTTGTTTGAATGAAATACTTTGGGTTCTTCACATTTCGCTACAAAAGTATTGTATTCGAAAAACGACTAGTGATTGTTATAATAATTACTGATCCTTCACGATATTACAATGTACCAGAATCGAATACAACGAAAAAATATTCTTGATTTTTCTACACAAAGGCTCACGCCAAACTCACAGATGTCAAAGACCGGCTGGACAGTAGGAAAATTTTTCGCTATCGACCAGTATTCCTTGAAACCGCGTCAAACAAACAAATTCATCCACTTGTATGCATCACTTGCACTTATTGAAAGTACCTTAGTTTCATGCGACACAGATAAAACAAAGTAAAAACAAACTCCAGTCGACACACGCACTACGGTGGTCAGTGAGAAGGTTAGTCGTCGAACTGACTGTCCAAGTCCACTTAGTGGTAAGACGGCTTCGTCTTCCCCTACTTCGGTGTAAGCACCTTTTCGATCTTGGCTTGCCTCAGCCGAATTTTTAGACACTCTCACATATGACTCTTCAGGTATGGAAAATTCATGGTCGGAATGTTGAGAAATTACAGAGAACGAAGGTTGGATCATTTATTCGGAATTGAAGTTTCATAGTCGTGGAGACAATTTCGGTAATTTCGTAATAATATTAACAAGAGTAATTTGAGTCGACAACAATTTTTAGTAGATTGGTCAGCAAGAAACCAAAAGAAAAGTTATGGTAACTTATATAGGAACAACTATACAGGAAATCAATTTGAAAATTTTCCATTCGAAATAAGCAAATGATAATGTATTGAGAACAAAAAAATTTGTAACTATTTGTTATTCACCCGCTACGAACGCTTCTTCAATTTTTAGTGGAAATGAAGTAAAATAGAATATCATTTTAAACCTTATTTGATTTTTTTCGCAAGGCTTTGCGTAACATTAGTAATTGTACAGCTTTCTCTGTAATTGAAATCGATCAGAAGAGTATCCTCTACAGCCGTTATGCCAGGCAAAGTTATTTCATCTCTGAATCACACAATAGATCTCAACTACTTGCCTACAATATTACCAGATTTAACTTCCATGTACATTTTTATACTACAGAGTAGTACTTTCTTCTGCTTCAGTTCAAGTCCTTTTTCAATTTTTGGACACTCTCACATATGACTTTTCAGGTATGGAAAATTAACGGTCGGAATCTTGAGAAATTCCAGAGAACGAACTGAAGTTTGAAACCAAAATAATGTAGTAAATTTCAGTATTTTCATAACAACATTAACAAAATTCATTTGAATCGACATCATTCATTAGTAAACATTTCAATAGTTTCCAAAAAATGAAAAAAGAAATATAACCCACATAACTATTCATAATCACATAAATAATCTACAATATCACCACATTTAACTTACACGGGCTTTTTATTATATTACGAGTTTCAGGAGTAGTACTGCGCAGTTCTCAAGGCGGACCACACTTTTTTTAACGAATTATACAAATTGATGAAATTGTTGACGTGTGGGATATATTGAAAGAAAATGAGAATTTGTTCAAAAAACTATTTTCATCATCTTGAAGATAAGATGTGCAGACTATGACAAAAAATACATTGGTCAGACTTAGCAAGAAAGCGAGCTATCAAAACTCGTTTCAAAGAACACGCGGCATATATCCGATTTCGGAGACCAGACAAATTTAGTGTCGCTCAACATACCTTGAAGAATGGTCATGAAATAAATGAAAACTGCCGGTAGTTTGTGAGATTGTTACTGGATTTCAAATGCTTTCGAAAATCTAGAAATATACCACATTGTGGCATGAGAGCTATGAACGCTCTGTTGAAATTAGCAAGAGCTTTCATGATAAGATTTTCAACGAATTTCCAACCGAAATCAGTGATTTGAAATGTGTACCGTGTGAGCGGGTAGCCGGTTGGGTTGACGTGGGTGGTTAGCTCCGCTCACTCAATCTACTGCGATGTGAACCGGTGGTTCAAGCCGCGAGGCCAAACATTCGATTTTCACTTGCTATCGTCCATTCCGTGCTAGGAATCGCACAGTAAAAGGTGAGACTTCGTTTATCCTTAGCTCGCACAATTTTCGACTTCCGGAAGTTTACTTTCGTAGAATATATTTTCAACAGATATGAATAGTTACCAGTTTAAAAAATAGCTTACTTCATAACCTTCATTCTACGCCATAGGTTCCCGTTTTACCTTTCCCTGAAGATCGGAATTTCGAAATTTTATATATCCACAGTTGTTATTATACAGTGCATTCCATTTTAAACGAGCCACCCTGAATAACTTTTGGTACAATGATTTGCAGGAAAAATAATAAAACACGTCAACCATAATATACAGGGGGACACATTTTGACATATTCATATTTGATGTTACTTCCCCTATCGAACCCCCAGAGCATGTCACCAATTTTTTTAAATGGATCACCCTGTATTCTTCCGCATTATCAAATGCTTCATGATGAACAGATTTCAACAAAGTAGAATACATTTTTGTCTGAAGCTCATAGTTTGAAAGCTAAAAATTATTTGAGTTGAAAACGAGTCACCCTGAATTACTTCTGTACAATCTGTTACCTAGGTTTCATAGGTGTTTTTGTGGAATATACTTCAAAAAAGTCTTATTTTGCCTAGTTAAGTTTGAATTCGATATTCTCGTCATTTTGTTTTTGTCTCATTCTACAATAACGACTATCTACCAGGTGAAATTACAATTGGTGTTTCTGTTTTTGTTAATTCTTGAGAAGCAATGGTTTATACTGTTCGAGAACGGATTGAAATAGTGAGTTTGTACTACCAGAATCGAAATAGTGCTAGAGCGACACGAATACGTTTCGGAATTATTGAAAACATTTATGAAAACTGGATCTGTTAAGAATAAAAAGCATAATCATTCAGGAGTTGTCAACGATGAAACTATTTGTATCTACTGTAGTTTTAAGGCTCGTTGGACTAATTGATGGAAGCAGTCGTACAAATTTTTTCAGGATCCTTCATAAGTAAAAATTTCATCCATATAAGATTAGACTAGTTCTTGAATTGAACTAAGATGATTTCGATAGACGGATCAACTTGCATCAGAATTTCTTGTATAAAATTTGTTTTTCGGATGAATGTACGTTTAGTTTGAATGGAGAGGTGAATCAGCAAAATTGCCAATATTGGAGTGATACGAATCCTGATTTATACCGTCAAGTTCATACCCAACGAGTTCAAAAACTGAATGTTTGGGCAGGAATTTCAGGTGACCACATCATAGGTCCTTTTTTTATCGATGATAATTTGACTAGTAATAAATATTTGAATATGTTGAAGAATCGAATAATACCGTGCATCAATTGGGCAATTGAGGAAGGATATAAATGTATTCGAAAACGAAATAGTTTTTCAGCAGGATGGTTCAATTCCTCATTATGCAGCTCCAGTGCATTTCAATGCATGAAGCATTGAAGAGAAATAACTGCAAAGATTCTCAACCGTGTGAAGGCGGCAATGGAAGCTGGTTTGTACCATTGTATAGAAGTTGGTGGAAACGTTTTTGAACATTTAGTATAGAAAATTTTTTTCATCATCAGATTTTCATTCAAAAAATAATAAAAAATCTCCATTTCTGATTTATTTAAAGTAAATAGGATTACCTACCAGTCTAAGAGTTGACAACGAAAATTTAAAACGGTGTAGGGAAAATTTTTAAATAATACTAAGCAAAATTTTAACATTTTTGTGTCGAAAACTATGGTCACAAGCCGCCTAGAAAGCTTTATGGTTCTTCACAGTCCGATTAACTGTGCAACGTAACAACATCAATCGTCAACTAAAAACATTGTGACGAGAGAAATATCATGTCGAATCCTACGGAGGCTGAGAAGGGTCACACAAAAATCACCCTTTCTTATTCAGTTTGTACTTCAACCATTCGTAATTGATTCAAAATAGATCTTTTATTGGAATAATACAAAACGTTATATAAGGTCTGTTCAAAAATTAGGGTGAATTCCATCGGCTACTTACATTCGATTAGCGGTTTCAGCTGTTTAGTTTGTTGGTAATAGGCATAATAGCTTGAGGAGTATTATGTGACAAAATTGGACCAGAAACTTTGTATTAAACTTTCTGTTAAAATGAAATTAAATACTCTAAAAAATAATCTAAGAAAAAGTGATGAAAGCTATTCACAGAAGGTTGGGAAGATGCGGATGACCACGCTCGTCCTGGACGTCGAAGCACATCATCAACCGATGAAAATGTTGAGAAAATGGTTATGAAGAATCACTTAATCACTATTAGAGAAGTTGCTGGGAATATCGGTTGGCCCATGCCATGCAATTTTTTTATTAATTTTTGGCAACGAAGTTCGTTCCAAAATTGACTAATTTTGACAAAAAAAACCGCTACATTAGCATCGCTCAGGATCCAGAAGGCGATCCAAATCTGCGCAAAACGGTCATAACTGGTGACGAATTATAGGTATATGGTTAAGACATCCGAAACCAAAATCCAATCGTCCCAATGGAAGAACCCAGGAGAGCCACATTATGGGACAGAATTGACTTGGTGGATTTTTATTATCAGAACAATGGCGATGTGATAAAAAAGTTTCTACAGGCAGGCTCGTAATGGGGAGCGAAGTGGTACAAATTGAGATTTTAGAAGCATGGTCGCTAACACATATGGTATTTTGAAAGTACCATTCGTAAAAAAATTTGTAGCAACTCTAAATAAAACCTCGCACCTCACTGTCCCGTTGGGTGCTTTTTTGTGAAGAGTACAAATCTGAATAAAACAGTACAGATACATCTGAATGAAATATGATATACAACACCTGTTTTCTTGACTAATGCTTGTTTAATTTGCATCATGAAGTGGATAGACACTACTAACGATAATGGAACAACGCTAGTTCTCATTTATGTCGAGGAACACGCACGTAGCAAACTCAAAAAAGGCAATGCTCGATCTTTGGGTGATCATATTGTTGGACCGACACGTTGGAAGGTAAAACCTCAATCCCTAGCTCGACTCCTCAACAACTCTTTCGTGATGAAATCAACTCCAGAATAACTGAAAAGAAACGAATTTATGTTCAAAAAGGGAAGGGCACCTTCACACACACACTTGCGAAATAACAGGAGAGGTACCGTGTGATGTTCTCCTGGATTATCCTATCTCAGACCAGTAGACTTCTTTCACACACTCAAAAACCAAAGCATCAATCCGGTGGAAATTCATGAAATAGATTTATAACCGGTATTGTTTGATAATAATGATAAATGTTGGGTAATATGAAATACCCATTGTATTTCTGTAGGAAGTTTATCGAGAGTTAGTTTAAGTATTCAATGATAGGAAAAAAAATAGGAGAAATAGATAATTCAACTTTTCACCTTCATTTTCATTCCTCGAGAAAATATTCGTGAAAAGGCAAAACCAAAACAAGGTCGTATAGAGATTTTAAAGTCAAAGTTTCGACCCTTTTTTTAGTAAAAAAAGCTAAGGTGGCTACAAAGGGTGAAAAGATTAAATTAATGTGACGCATAGAGTACCTCCCTTGATATAATCTTAAACGTATTTCGCTTCTCTTGGGTACAAAACATATTCACAAAAACAATTGAAGGTAACATGTTCTAGATGCGACACCCAATATACATATTTATGTGGCATCAGTTTTTCAATTATTATTAGTTTCGGAAAGATAAAAGTATAGGTGCACTTTTAGAAAGTGTAATGAAAAAATTATCTTTTCATCATTTGTTTATGGATTCAAATTCAAAATTACGTGTTCAAAATCGAAATTTCGATATTGAAGTGGATAGGTTAAGGCTAAGTTAAGAAGTAGCGTAGGAACAATGGTACAATTTCCAAATATTACCCCATTCCTCATATCCATTTTTTATATCAAATTTGGAAAAAATTCAAACATTTTCATAACATTGCAATTTAATTCTAAAATACTATTACCGATTGATTTGGTTCGTACGGGAATTTCCACACCTTGAATTTCTCTGAGCTCATTGTTCTGGAAGTTCCATTGCTACATAGTGTATTATTAATCGCGGGCATCAACCTGAGCATGTATTACATTTCAATCACGCATAATGGAAAATCCAAATGATTTTCTTAGCAAACTGTAACCAAATTGGAAAAAAATAACCTGATAGTAATACTAATATACATCAGATAAGCGGAAAATGTTCTTCGTGAAAATACGTCCGATATGATAATGACAGGTTAATCCAAACAAAATTGCTTTCGAGAATTGAATTATGATACTTGATCATAGATTTTATCAATGGAAATTATGTTTTCTATTTTTGGTTATCACGATTGACCACATCATCTTCCTCCAGAATGAAGGCTCTGATTTAGTGGCATGTTGATTTTGGGTTTTAACTTTATTTACTTATGATTCAATAATTGACGCGGTAAATAATGGAATGAAAAATAAAATACTGCAATTTCCCTAACGATTTTGGGTAAATAAATCACATGTACAAGTACAAAAAAGTCAAGAGACATAGTGAATTATCATTCCTAATGAATTTTTGGTAAAGGGTTCAAGTAACGCCAAGGTATGAGTGTTGACCTGTGAGAACATATTAAAATGTTTATAGTTGAGCTGAATTGCATTGCATTTCGTATCAAATATAACTCTGTCTATCTTCAACCTTTTCTGGACAACCATATGGGCGTCATCAGAAGATGATCTGAATCATTTGATTCATCTCTTAGTGAAACACATGTCCTTAAAAAGGACACATTTTTGATGAGAGAAAATGGGTTTTCACTGAATTTTACTTAATTTCACTGAATTTCATTCCGGGAGTTCCATTTCTACTTCAACAAGTTTTCATTATTATGGTTTCCCTAAGAGAAATTCGAAAACTGATATTCGTAAATTATATTACTTGATAATGAATTTGGTCCATAAGTTTTGGGAAAATCAAAATAAGATTGTCCAACACGTTCGTTACTTGATGTGTAATTTCTATCCATATTCACTTACTTGTTTCAATTTTATCGGTTAACCAATCTTCAATACTGTTCCATACCTAAAAATAAAAAAAACACATATTATTATTGAATGTTTCATGAAGGAAGACGTTTCACAAGACACATATTCATTATACAATTTTTCAATGACTTTTCATTTCTGAAACTGTTTTGATAAAAAACTTGATTTTCATCTCGACTGTTCATAAATGGTGGTGAAATACATAAAAAAATATTGAGTTTTTGATGAAAAAAGGAGTCTTGTAATTTTTTTTTATTTATTCATTTATTTGGTATATAATGGTATATAAAATGATATAATGCTGTATAAAAAATATTAAAATAGTACAAAAATTCTACTAACAATAAAATATGTTCAAATAATATATATATATATATATATATATATATATATATATATATATATATACCTATATTACCTACATTACCTACCTAGGTAGGTAATGGGTAGGTAGGTGGGTAGGTAATGAAATATTCAACATATCACAATGTAACACAATGTGTACAGAAGACATAAAAGCTCGAGCCAATAAAGCAATTCGATGGTGTGAATCATAAACATCGACATGAGTCGTTGTTATTTAATAGAAAGAGGGTTGGAGACAATATAGATTCCCGGCGTTGATGGTGAAAATATTCGAAAAATATCAGTCGACGGTCACTTGCAGGAAACGTATTTTAGGAATCTGAGAAGCCATGCACAAAAATAATTCTACCAGTCATAGCTTCGAAGCTTGGTCAGTAAACCCTCATGCCACACACGGTCGAAGGCCTTAGAAATATCAAGCGCTGCAGCTCTTGACTCTCCATGTTTCACGATTGCGTTATTCCAAATATGGGTGACATACGATAAAAGGTCGCCTATTAATCTCTGTTTCCGAAAGCCATTTTACTGATCGCTCAAGATGTTGAAGCTTTCCAAATATTTCAGGATATGGTGGTTTGCGGCTTCCTCCATGATTTTTGATATCACTGATAGCAAAGCGACTGGTCTATAATTATTGGGCAGATTTTTCTTGCCCTTTTTTGGGAATAGGCTGATCGCGAGCAATCTACCAACAAGAAGGATAAATCCCTTTCTTGTAAGACAAGTTAAGAATTCTGCAAAATACTGGTTCGAGTTCATTTGCGCACTTTTTAAGTACGATGACGGGAACCTCATTAGGACCAGACGCTTTGTTGATTTTGAGCTGTTTCCAAATTCGCCTGACTAGACGCCGTCGGAAAGTAATTTCAGGCGTTGTAGATTCTAGTGTGGAAATAGAGGTACCTTTCCCAGAAAGTCGACTGTGGAATGGGACGCAAATTGTTCAGCTAGTAGATTTGCTTTTTCTGGAAGTATCAGGTTAATAGTGTCCAATGTTCAAAGATTGTATTGAATTTCGTCAGTTTTGAAGTTGGAAACCTGAAGATTTGGGTTGATAAAAAAATATTGTAATTATTTGTTTGAAATGGTCTGTCACGAAACTTAATGTGACAAATCAAATTCTACGCGGCGAAGGCGCTGGCGACAACTAGTCTTACATATTTCTGTTATAGAATATAATGAGGATACTTCAATATACATCTTCAATTTTGTCGATGAATAAATGTAAGTCAACGGCAATTTCGAGAAAACTCCGAGTTATTTTGGGGATTTGCGAGGAAACAATTAGTCGCCTATTTTGCAAGCTTAAAACAAACTGAAAATTTTAGATGTTTCAGGATAACAGATCTGTCATATCCTGTTCACAACCAGTTGATTAAGTTATTATAATTTTTGATAGGATATTTTACTTCTGAAACTGTAATAGTCAATAAATAACTTGAAAATTCAGTGTGAGGACTGTTTTTAATCAAATTGTCTCGTAGTAATAAGATTTGTACCTTATCGCCGTTGTCTAAGAGAAAACGAAATTAATGATAATCATTAAGAATATATATATATATATATATATATATATATATATATATATATATATATATATATATATATATATATATTGATTTTTAGTTTATTTTCATTTAGATATATTTCAATTTTCTTCAACGATCGATGCAAGTAACGTGTCATCTGCAAATAAATTCAAAAAATCATAACCTTGTATATAATTTACATCATTCAGGTAAATTCAGGCTGGGACCAGCAGTGGTCCCAGGACACTCCCTTGAGGTACGCCTATATTGTTAGTTATTTGTGACCTGTCATTGAGATAATTTTTGAACCAACTTAAGGCTGTTCCATGTATTCCATAATATCTCAGTTTACGAAGTAATATTTGCCTAAATGCTCTCTTGAAATCAAGGAACAATACTACTATAAATTTATCGATATCGATTTCATTCTTCCATTATGAAACTGTTAATCGAAGAGCAGTTTCACACGAGTGGTGTTCTCTAAATCCGGATTGAAATCCTATAAACAGGTTATTTTCAGTAAAGTACCTAGTAATTTGTTCATGTACAACAATTTCCAAAACTTGTTTTGGAAATTGTTTTGGTTGATTTTCTGGTTTTGTCGTGGTCTTTAGTTATAATCTCCAAAAGTTTCAACTGCAACTGCGGCAGTCATCAAAGTAGTAGTATCAACTGAAATTCAGTTTCAGTTGATGAGTCTAGAAGAATACTTCGATCACGCCACTGAAGATGACTGCCGCAGTTGCAGTTGAATCTTTTGGAGATTATAACCAAAGAAGACCACGGCAAAACTCGAAAACCAACAAAAACACTATAAAAAAACACCTCGATGATGTTTTTTCGGGAAAATTCGAATATAAGTTGGTAGTAATTCCACGAAATAAGTTAATAATAGCAATTGACAAAAGATAAAAATTTATCAAAAATTTCAGCAAGAAAATATTTCCTTTCGTTTCCTCTTAGACAACGGCGATAAGGTACAAATCTTATTACTGCGAGACAATTTGATTAAAAACAGTCCTCATACTGAATTTTCAAGTTATTTATTGACTAGTACAGTTTCAGAAGTAAAGTATCCTCTCAAAAAATATAATAACTTACTCAACTGGTTGTGAACAGGATATGACAGATCTGTTATCCTGAAACATCTAAAATTTTCAGTTTGTTTTAAGCTTGCAAAATAAGCGACCAATTGTTTCCTCGCAAATCCCCAAAATAACTCGGAGTTTTCTCGAAATTGCCGTTGACTTACGTTTATTCATCGACAAAATTGAAGATGTATATTGAAGTATCCTCATTATATTCTATAACAGAAATATGTAAGACTAGTTGTCGCCCGCGCCTTCGCCGCGTAGAATTTGGTTTGTCACATTAAGTTTCGTGACAGACCATTTCAAACAAATAATTACAATATTTTTTTATCAACCCAAATCTTCAGGTTTCCAACTTCAAAACTGACGAAATTCAATACAATCTTTGAACATTGGACACTATTAACCTGATACTTCCAGAAAAAGCAAATCTACTAGCTGAACAATTTGCGTCCCATTCCACAGTCGACTTTCTGGAAAAGGTACCTCTATTTCCACCCTAGAATCTACAACGCCGGAAATTACTTTCCGACAGCGTCTAGTCAGGCGAATTTGGAAACAGCTGGTCCTAATGAGGTTCCCGTCATTGTACTTGAAAAGTGCGCAAATGAACTAGAACCATTATTTTGCAGAATTCTTAACTTGTCTTACAAGAAAGGGATTTATCCTTCTTGTTGGTAGATTGCTCGCGATCAGCCTATTCCCAAAAAAGGGCAAGAAAAATCTGCCCAATAATTATAGACCAGTCGCTTTGCTATCAGTGATATCAAAAATCATGGAGGAAGCCGCAAACCACCATATCCTGTAATATTTGGAAAGCTTCAACATCTTGAGCGATCAGTAAAATGGCTTTCGGAAACAGAGATTAATAGGCGACCTTTTACCGTATGTCACCCATATTTGGAATAACGCAATCGTGAAACATGGAGAGTCAAGAGCTGTAGCGCTTGATATTTCTAAGGCCTTCGACCATGTGTGGCATGAGGGTTTACTGACCAAGCTTCGAAGCTATGACTGGTAGGATTATTTTTGTGCATGGCTTCTCAGATTCCTAAAAAACGTTTCCTGCAAGTGACCGTCGACGGATATTTTTCGAATATTTTTACCATCAACGCTGGTGTTCCCCGGGAATCTATATTGTCTCCAACCCTCTTTCTATTAAATAACAACGACTCATTGGAAAAAACCAAGAATCTTATATATTGCTTTTCTGACGACAGCACACTGGTTTCGAATCGGGGTGAAACTAACCAGGTTTAATTCAACGTCACAAAAGATAATTGTATCCGAACCAGATATAATAATGTCAGGTTGGACAATTCCACTTCCTGCTTCCATAAGTTTGTTGGGAGTTAAAATGGACACCAATATGTCTTGGCACAATCATGTCGCTGGAATTACAAAAGGTGCTTCTCAAAACGTGGAACACTGTTTCGAGCTCCGCCCCTTAACATACCCTGAAGCTGCTGGATTCCATCCAGAAAAGAGCCATCCGCCTGATTGGAGTCGCCAACATCACTTGCAACCTTGATAGTCCGGAACATCGAAGAAAAGTTGTAGAATTGTCTATCTTCTATAGATACTTTCACGGGAGGTGTTCAAGTGACTTGGCACAATTGATTCCACCAAGAGCGGTACATATCAGAAATACGCGACGAACTGTGGCTACTCATCGTTTTGAGGTCCAACTCAGTACACTTTGAACTTCACTGTTCAATAACTCTTTCATTTTGCAAATGGATTTTACCTCCAGCGATTCAAATCCAATGTGAATCACTACTTTCGCACAGGCACCGCTCTTAGAGCGCCTTAAGGATTTTTCTGTAGTGCCTGTGAAAAAAACTTTTTCGCAATACTCAGCCCGAGTGACTGCCATAAACCCAGACTACTGCAATCCCGAGAAAAGGGCAAATTCTGAATATTTTGCTTCGCGTTGGAGATACCGAACTAATTTATTTGAAAAAGTTGCCCAGATATCGATTTTGATCCTGCCAACTTATCCCCGCAGAGGAGATTTTTTAAGATACTACTTGTTCTTGTACAAATAACTGTCTGATATAATTTAATGTCCGTTGTGCCATATATTTGACAGATCCTACTCCGTAGGAGAGGCGAATTTTTCTAATTTCAGTTACCCTATCAGAAAAATAAGAACAAAAAAGAAATTTGAATCAATGATAATCAATAGAAACGAAGCCATGCCCACTAGCAATGAAACGAAACCGACGATACTGCCGATTGTAGTATCTGTCATAAGGAAACCCGAGCACTTCGTTCATTGATTTAGTGCATTTTATACTGTCTACCGCAGTAGTAGACGAAATGTCAGGCATATACCACACCATATCTTTGACAGTTATATCCGGCCCTAAAAGTTTACACTCATTGATTAATCCATATTTTCAGATTCATATGTTCCAACAATATGTTATTCAAGTAACACTTTATTGTGAGATTTTCAGTGAACATTTCCAAAACCATAACACGTATTTCACTATACAATAGCTTTCTCAGACCTGGTCATACTCACACTGTACAAACTCGCCTGAGTTGAAATTATATTTTTTTGTAATTTTCATATTCAGGACCGATTTTCAATTAACGGTTCTGAAATGATTAAATTGTCAAAATCAATTAAATAAATGTAATCATAGTGAATATTAGATTTTCCATTCTTATTCCTATATCATAACGAATTTATTATTTTCGTAACTTCCAATTGTGGACCATTCATTGAAAATTTTACTTGAATATGAAATTCGATTTTAGCGTTGAAATTCGATATGTAGGGTCAAAATCGATTTTTTAGCAATTTTTGGATGGGAAAATCTGAGATTTCGAATCAAATTGTATAGAGGAAAGTCTCCTAATATGGGGTAGTTTTTTTCATAACACCGCAATGAAAAAATTGAGGAAGTTTAAAGTATTATTTCCATATTTCATGTTTCGTTGGATATACTATCAAACAGTTAATAAGAAGAAACGTGTTTTTTGAAAAAGCAGATGAAAATATGCAGAATTTATAAAAAAGTGCACTACCCCATATTAGGGGCATATGATATCCTAATATGGGGTACACTATGTTCGCAATATGGGGTACCCAATTTAATATGTAAAATTTCAAAGTAAGTATTATTTGTTTTTTTTTGAGAAATATTCATTTATGGAAATGCAAAAAGTACATCTAATGAAAAGTTTCGTCCCTCATGAACATAACAAAATTCTCATCCAAAAATAACATACAACAAATTATTTAGAAATGCAAAAGTCACAAATATACGGATTTCTTTCACAATTAGCACATTCAACATGAGCCCATTTCAAGCAGCTTTGACACATTACACATTTTTCGCCTCTGACATCTTCGGAGTACGGATTTCCGCAAAAAATACAAAATCATCATCAAAGTGTTCTACCTGCTAGTAATCTGAATCTTGATATTCGGGTTCAGGGGCCAAATGTGAAGAAGAACTCCAGGATACCAATTTGCGTTTGTTTGCTTTTTCTTCAGCAACCGACTATTTCTTTTTCTTTTGGGTATGTTGGGTATCAGCGCTCTGCTGATGTAATTGCACCAATTTGTTTTTTTTCCTTCTCTTCCCACAACT
Source organism: Leptinotarsa decemlineata (assembly GCF_025532065.1). NCBI lineage: Eukaryota > Metazoa > Arthropoda > Insecta > Coleoptera > Chrysomelidae > Leptinotarsa > Leptinotarsa decemlineata. Next base: position 5,396,643 of record NW_027412545.1, on the reverse strand, counting down.
TAAATATGCTTGTGTTGGACTATGATTAGGCCAGTTTCATCACAGTTGAAGATCTTGGCTGGACTTTGATTTATTTTTTCGAAAAGTGGATCATACAAATAAAAAAATGCTGCAACATTTTCTCTGGTAAATGATTTAATGCGCGCATATGATATTCTTTGGGGCGTTGTCAATTACAATTCTTTGTGCCTTGTAATAAATCCAGAAAACCATTTTTTCCCAGCACTTTCTTTTGCTACGCTTAATGGATTTTTTATATTATTAGCCTTGCATAAGCTGTATGCCAATCTGCACACGTCTTTTCGAGTAATTCCAAAAAAAAATTTTCCATTTCTAAGGAGTCATTTGCGAGCATTGACTCTATTTCTTATGGAAAGACTATCCTTCCTAACGAAGAATTCACAATGTCTTCAGGCACTCCCTTCATCTTTACGTACCTTTCTAAGGTCATTTGAGATATACTGTGCGTCTGCGCACTCTTCTTGTAGCACATATCGCCTTGCCGAACAGCTAAAATATCTGAAATCATTTATTTGTTCCTTGTTCCAAACTTCTCATTTTTTAGGCATCTGAAAGAAAACACTTTAGTTTTATACGGAAAAGTACACAGTCCCCTAATATGGGGTACCCCATATTAGGAATTGATAGGTACCTACCTCATATTACGAACAAATTAGATTTTTGAAAGGGGAATGTTTTTGAAAAAACTGTGATGTTTTCTTGAAAAATCAAAACCATTTCCATAAACTACGCCAAATTCTGTATTGAATGATATTATTAAGTTTTTAAAAACTTACCTTTAAGTTTCCTTAAATATTTAAAATGCAACAGTCACCAGAAATTTTTATTCATACACAAAATTACCATAACCTAAATCATCGAAACGCAACACGAGTTTGCTCCAAAACGTGAATGGGTGATTTCTAGGAAGTCGGTGGTTAGTTTTTAATGTTCACAATAGGTGTCGGAACAAGTACTTGCTTAAAATTGAACTACCACATATTAGGCACTACCCCCATATTAGGTGACTTTCCACTACCTCATCAAGTACTAAGCAATCAGAAAAACAATTCAGTAAAAACCAAGGTAATTTTTTTATGATCATTGCGATACAAAAATATTCTGGTCAAAGTTAACGACCGATTTAAACTCCCCTAAAAAAACACAGCACACATCTGATTTCATGAATTAGAAGAGCCTAGTGTTGCTGAACATAGTTTGGAAAATTTTTTATATACAAAGTGTCTAAAGTATTTAGACCGATACATGGTGCCATAAACCTGAAGATACAATATGGGAAACTTCATTTAGATGGAGTGTCTAGTCTCTCATACAGAGACAAGGGTTCCGTTACAAATTAATCCTAATCTTTCCAAAATTCTTGGTTAACAAATTGATATATTTTCAAGAAAATATTAAGAAGTGAAATATATTTGTGAAAAACTGTTTAATCTCACTCATTCTGAGTGAGACTAGACACTCCATCTGAATAAACTCCATCTGAATAACCATTCCGGCGATAAAATTTTGTCAATGAACGTAATTACGAATGAACGAACATTTTTTGTGTACTCGTAGCACTAACATTGATGATATTCCTTTCCATGACGTAAATAGTACAAAAAAGTAATTTTTTGTTGCGACAAAATATTCAGCAAAGTACAATAAATAGTAATTAACTGGTACCTGGCTTTGTTATCGAAAGTTTCAATATCGTATATCCTCAGCTGATGATGCAATAAGGAACATTGGACACATTTTCCGAAAATAAAAATAGCTACTTCGTAATTATACTATCGAACAGATATTTGAATGATAATGGAATAGTCGGTTATAAATATCAACCGATAAAAGTATTATTACAAATCATTATTTCAATACAGAACTGAAGGTGAATGGTATCACAAAATTCGTCAGAATTTAAATTAAAATCTGTTGCGAACACAAAATATAGTCTATATGAAGTCAATCCGAACAGTTAAATAAAAGAGTAATGTACCGGGTCTGATAAACTTACAAGTTAATACCATATGAAACCTCCCACATAAAAATAATAAGTAGACCTTCATGAGAAAATACATGGAAGCAATGCTCCAAAGATGGTCTGACGTTCGGTAACTATTCAGTTTTTATGCCATTCGTATTGACTTTGTATATATACTATACGTAGTACATCAAAAATTTCTGAACCGTCGAAAATGTCCGTTGTATGTAAAGTGATAAGTTTTTTAACGTTAGTTTTACCACGCTGGTGTGATAATTCTTCAATTTCTTCACAAAGGTGTCTTCTAGATTTTCAAAATTAACATCGTTATTAGAATGTTTTTAAATATTTTTTCATTTCGCATTCAAAAATAGAGACATGGTTTACTCATTACTGAATACCAGGTATGTTGCCCAAGTAACACAGCCTTCGCGTTAATATCAACAACTTGGCTTTATGTAAAACCCAAAAATGTTTTTCCTTAGCAGAAGGAGATCTATGAGATCATCAGAGAACTCAAACCACGAAAATCAACGATAAAAGAGGATCCCAAAAGCGGTCCGTCGGCATCGACCGCAACTAGATGACTCCGTGTGTATGTGTTGTTTCCTGCTTTCGGCAAACAAGTGTTGCCAATCTTTACACTTGGCTGCACCGCGCTGATGAGGCCAATAGCCAGAAACACGTGTCCGCGGTTTGCCCACCTTTTTTGGAGTGTTGTGTCCACGAATTGTTTCATTTTTGATATATATATAGATAGATAGATAGATAGATAGATAGAGAGGAGACTTGGAACAAAACCTATAGGACGATAAGAGAAATCATCGAAACTGAGGAAAGAGAGAGCAGGTGACAAGAAACACGGCTAATAAGCTCAACAAAACTTGAGCTCAGTCGGAGCACAAATCGATTACTAAATGTGATAGTTAACTGCCAAAAGTTCGTGATAATAACTTCAAGTGTTTCACACAAACACTGCCCAGGGCATACGTATCGAAGTAACGCGAGAGCGGTTTCCGGTACGTATTGCTGAGCAACGGGGGAGGGGTATTAGTCGGTAGGAATCCGGCACAGATTCTATGAAGATTTCCCCTCCTCCTCAAAAAAACAACAGAAAAAGATAGATAGATAGATTTTTATTGTCTAAAATGTAAAACATTTTGTCGACAAAGGGTGTCATGTTTATAAATACATAAAATGTTCAAAATATATAAAATGTTGACTATATAGTATTTACAAAAATACACAAATGTGCTGTCGTCAGCGAAGCCAATATAGTCGGTTGTATTACAATAGAAAGAGGGTTGGAGACAATATAGATCCCTAGAGAACACCAGCATTGATAGTAAAAGTATTCGAGAGATATCCTCCGACAGCCACTTGCAGGGAACGTTATTTCAGGAAGCTGAAGAGCCATACACAAAATTGATCCGACAAGCTATAGCATCGAAGTTTGGCCAGCAAACCCTCATGCCACACACGGTCAAAGGCCTTAGAAATATCAAGCGCTACCGCTCTTGACTCTCCATGTTTCTCGATTGCGTTATTCCAAATATGGGTAACATACGATAGAAGGTCGCCTGTTGATATTTGTTTCCAAAAGCCGTATTGATGATCGCTCAAGATGTGAAAGCCTTCATAATATTTAGGGATATGGTGGTGTAATAATTATGCTTCAGAAACCTCAGTTAAATGTGAAGAAATATGTATATTGTACTGCTGAATATCGATGGGAAAACTAAAAGAAACCTCACGAATCACCAAAGCATAAACCATAAAAATGAAGGAAGAAAGGTATGTCGGTGGATATGCATGCTTTACCAAGTCCAATCAATTCTTACTTGTGTATTGAAATGATTATTTAAAAAATTGTTATGAAATATATCTATCGAACCGTATCAATTGGCGAATGTTTGAACTCGCTTTCAGGTCAATGTATTCTTACTTACTGGTGCATTTTGATTATAATGGTTTGTAGTAGTAGCACAAGTAGTACCATAAATATATAGTTTATTGTCCATACACATTTCTAACTGATGCAGGTGAATTCTAGACCTGGTTAAAGTAAATAGTTCGATTTTTCAGGTGATTTTATTGATTATTTATAATCACTTCTGTTTTACAGAAAATTGATGACGTTCTGTTCAGAATGTAAAAATAAATCAGACAGAAGAATCGAGAGAAATGAATAATTTTACAAAATTTCGATTTTTTTTTAGCGAATAACGCTTGAAAAGAATCACACATTCCATTCGTTAAAAATTTTACCTACTTTGCAATGTATATGTTATGTATACAATTGAATTTTGAAACAGTTATCCTCAAACAATTGAACTAAAGTGTTGCATACACGTTCAGTTTGGACCACAATACATGGTTAGCTAAGTAACGTCATTCTAAATCCAATATGACGAACCGCCCAAGATTGTGGACTAATTTATTTATGCACTTCTATGATATAGGTATCAAATGAAAAAGTTTTCCGGAAATTATCCGGAAAAGAACATGACGTCACTCTAAATTCAAAATGACAGACCGTCCAAAATAACGGACTAGTTTTTTGTGCACTTCTATGATATCAGTATCAAATAAAAGAGAAGAGAATAGAATACTGAGAATTATATCCAGCGATAACTAAAAAAAATAAATTGACACTAAAACATTTTTCATAACAAGGTTACATCCACATTTCCTATATAACAAGAAAAAAATGAACTGAAAAATAAATCAGACCCATTAATTTAATACATTATACAATTTATGAGATATAAAAGCTTGATGCAACATTTATCTGTGTCGATTACTGTAGATAAACGATAATTGATCTGGACCGAATGAAGTAAAAGTAAAATATAGCTTGGACAATGCATGCCTCTGCCATATATCTGGTAATTATCTACTTTGACATTATTAAATGTAAAATTGGGGTCCTTAGATCAGGAAACGCATCTTGGAAACGTTTCTGGAAACAATATCTCAAATTCATACCTCGAAAATAATCAGTTAAAGTCGACGAACTCAACTAAACATAAATCAATTTCCGATAACTGAAGGAAGTTATGCCAAAACGGACCTCTACTACGCACTTCTGGATAGCAACCGTCATCAGTTGTTGACAGAAAAATATCTCATCACAATTCTGAACACAACTGTTGTTCAGTATCAAAAAACTCATTTCATGACTTTTCAGTTATCAACACCAATATGGATTTCCAAATTACACCATTAGATTGACGACCACCCTCCAAAAAAACTGCAATTTATGTGTTTGCGTACTTATACAGACACAGTTATGACTTATTATATGGATAATGGCTAACACAAGACGTGGCATTCATTCCAAATTGTTTTTAAAGTTAGTTTGGAATGATTTGTTTTCTGCTGATAATCGATTATTGAAAATGATTTATTCAATGAGTCATTGTACTCCTCCAGAACAGTTAGACTCCTTTAAAAAAAATTGAAATTATGGGAAACGGTATTTCTAATGGTTAGATATATAGATAGCAGTATTCAGAAATATAGTTTTATATTCTCGGTAGTATCTGAAAATTGATATAATTTGTTTATATACAAATATCCAATATTTCCACAATAGAATCCACAATATCGGAAAATGCTTTTTGACAACCTTTAGTCAGGCGAATTTTGAAACAGAATAATATCAACAAGGCATCTAGTCCTAATGGAGTGCCCATCATCGTACTCAAAAAGTGCGCAAATGAACTCGCACCAGTATTTTGCAGACTTTTCAACCTGTCTTAGAAGGAAGAGGTTTTTCCTTCGTGTTGAAAGATTGCTCTAGCGTTGAGCATATTCCAAAAAAGGCAAGAAAAGTCTTCCAAATAGATCAATCGCATTGCTATCAGTGACATCAAAAATCATGGAGAAAGCCCTAAACCCTATAAATATTTGAAAGTCTTCAACATCTTGAACGATCACCAATATGACTTTCGTAAACAAAGATCAACAACAAAAACCTTCTATCGTATGTCACCCATATTTGGAATGAAGCAATTGTGAAACATGTAGAGTCAAGAGCTGTTGCGCTTGATATTCCTAAAGCATTTGATCGTGTGTGACATGAGGGTTTGCTGGCCAAACTTCGATTGTATGGCTTGTCGTATCATTTCTGTGTATAGCTCTCCAGCTTCACGTTTCCTGCAAGTGGCTCTCGATGGATATCTCTCGATTATTTTTACCGTCAACACTGGTGTTCCTCACGGATCCATATTGTCTCCAACTCTCTTTTTATTGTATAGGTATTAATGACTTATTGGAAAAAACCAAGAATCTAATATATTATTTTGCTGATGACAGCACACTTGCCCCGTCTTTCGATTTGTATTCCAGGACATCGGCTGCGGTTGCTTATCTTCACCGGCAGCAGGAGGTTGCATATTTTAGTGGGGATCTATAGAGGGGAATTTCAATTGAGGCGAAAGGAACCAGGTTCTATTCAATGCCACGAAAACCCGGACATCGGTTTTCTCCGAAAAGATACATGTCTCCGAACCAAATATAATAATCTCAGGACAGAAAATTCCGCTTTCTGCTTCGATTAGTTTGTTGGGGGTCAAAATGGACACCAATATTTCTTGGTATAATAATGTCGCAGTAATTGCAAAGGCTGTTTCTCAAAAGCTTAGAACACTATTTCGAACCAAAAAAGTGTACACAGCTCAGTAATTTTTGATGCTTCATAAAGCTAAGATCAGACGTTTTTTGGAGTATTGTTCTCATGTATGGATCTCCGTCCCTAAGCATATCCTGAAGCTGCTGTATTCCATCCAGAAGAGCCATCCGTCTCATTGGAGACACGAACATCTTGTAATGTTATCCAAAAAGATGCTGATGAGGTAATAAGACAAGTATCTTATTCCGAAACTTCGCCATTGAGGATGATAGTGTTCCATGTAAGTGATATTTTATATCGTGCATCTTTCATATATTATATTGTGTAGCGTTCCTAAGAATAATATCTGTTTTTGTTCCATAACGAATGGACATATAATTCAATGTCCATATGAAACTAGTTGTTTCTAAATAACATTTTTTACGTATAGTTCAATGTTCATGTGAAAGTTTTTGTTTTGGGAAAGCTTTTTGTTCATATCGTTGTGAAGAGTTTTTATAATAATATATATGTAGAAGGCCAGTAAGGTCTTTATCCAGAGTCTGTAAAAATAGCTTCCTGGCTTTTTGCTCCACCAGATCTATACATCTTTGCGAAACGTTTATTCTGATCTGAATATGGCTTTCTTCTTTCTTTGGGGAGTTTCCCACAACTTTTTTCATTTAGATAGAGAAGTGGACAACCAAAATATTTTCCACAAAACCGTCTTGGTTGCTTCAGTATAGAATTACATAAATGGACTGACCAAAAAATACTCTTTTCATATACCTGTTCAATAGACCTGCATATCGACACATAACGGTGAATATATTCTATCCCTTGAGAGACGAGTGGTGGAAAAGATAAAAAAGGCATCTGTTGACTAAGTGAAGTAATTAATCAAAGAATATCAGTTTTTGAATCATAATATGAATGGACTGATAATGAATATCCAATATCCCTTTCGCTGCATCAAATGAATGCATACCGCTAACCGTTGCGGCAATAGTTTTTTAAAACTAAACTCGATATTTGTTAAACCATTGTTTTTTATACATGTAATAATACCGACTCTTATAAATTTATCCTGAATGTACGCAGTTTTCGAAGAATTTCTTTTAAAAATGCGAAGGACGCATTAGTGTGCTTGATAAAAATTCTTGTAAATCAAATACAAATTTTTTGATGCAAACTAAAATTTTGTTCATAAAAACAAGAATTTAAAACTGTAAAATGATGTCTCTCTATATTGATACATGATATTCTTTGAAACAAATGCCTAATCCGAGGCCAGATTTATCGGGACGTTCTACACTATGATATATAGTATCTTTACGAATATTCTTTGTATTGCAAATCCGACATTTTTTCTAAAAGTTTTTCTATGTTCATTACGTAACTCGATTTTTGAATGTATGTAGTTTACACCTAAAAAAGTTTCCACTTCTTGACATTTTTCTGGTAACAACTTTTCACGTAGTGACAATCGAAACTTATGAAATGATATTTTCCTATTCTTTTCATGGTGCTTATTATATAATTTATGAGCATTCTGCAAATATAGCTGAAACATATGTATGCCAATTTTTTTATACCAACGTAAAGTTTTGCCTATCGGCGGATAATAAGAAGACATTTGGTCTTGAAGATCTACTCCGCCCATATATTTATTATATTGAACGACTGGTAGTAGCTCAACTTTCTCATCCCCTTGTCTATTTCTTACGGTTACCATCTCATTTTTATATTCAGTGGAGATGTATATTGTATCTCTCTTATCTCGCCATTTGCCAAGCATTACATTGTTTCGGTACATACTTTTGGTCTGGCCTTTTTTTACCTTGCATCTACGACGTTTCTCGGACAGTCATTTCAATCTTTTCTAAGAATGCCTGTACAAAAAGTATTTCTATCCAGTAGTAATTTTGCCAAGTTGTAACTATTGTAATAGTTGTCCATATGGACCGAATATCCATAGTCGAAAAAATTGCGCATTAGGTGGAGTACTACTCTTTCTGTGTGAGACTTACCACCTGTTATATCACCTGTACCAGGATATATATGGTTGTCTAAAATTGTAGAATCGGCTTCTGTCAGCATATAAAGCTTTACTCCATATTCATGCCGTTTCTTAGGGAGATATTGCTTGAATAACAGTTTCCCTTTCCACAGAATCATAGACTCCTCAGGAGATAAATATTTGCCTGGGTAATATACTGTCTTCATTTTATTGTTAAAATGATCTAACAGTGGTCTTATTTTATTTAAACGATCTACTGGGACTGGTTCATTTTCATTTTTGATAAAATGAAGACATCTCATTATAAGCAAATAGCGGTCCCTACTCATGTCTGTAGAAAAACAAGTCGAGAATAGTCTATTTTTCTTTCAATAGTCTTGTATGTTAGGCAATTGTACTGTTCCAGTATGGAAGGTTAATCCAATAAATATTAGCGATTCCGGTATTGTCAGGTCCTTCGAAAGAGGAATCATTGAACGGTCACATCCTCTGCTGGTAGAAAGGACTTCAACTGCATAACTCTTAGTTTGTAAGACAATCATATTTAAAAGCTCATCGTCAACCAACATCCTAAACCAATCGTACGTACAATCACCAGGACTATCGACTAACAATCCATTTCTTTTTGAAAACTGAATCTGTCTCATACCGCTAGTTGTTTCGGTCCATTCATTTTCTGTAATCTGTAAGTCAGTATTATTCGCTATGTTCTGTACATCATCCTCAGTATCACTTCCTGAAGAGTCACTTTCAGAAACATTTTCAATTCGAACTAAAAATATTAATTTCAAACCACATCACATCACACAACTGCTTCATTTTCTCAACAGTCGGTTTTTGTTCATTTCTCACTCGCACAGTCTCATGTCTTTTTACACCTGTAGGCCCAGCTTTATTTATATCGTCCGTTATAATACAAATACAAACAATTAAACTTATAATCACAACGAACAAATTCCAAACTACAAACCTAACCTAAAAATCAACTATGTGAATTATTGAGACGCGACGACATCTATAAACAGTAGTTAGCTTTAAGAAAATGCGGACAAAGTTTGCTCAGTCTCCTGAAACTGCGTCATATTTTAAATATTGGATAAACCTCCATACACACAGAACGCTCAAGTGCGCCATAAGGATATACCTGTAACAAACACCAATAGTAATATTTTAGTGAAGAAAACTTCGCTTTAATCAAAATTGGGATCTTAACAAACTGAGAGATACATCATAATGATTCTGTCTACAGACGAATAGAATACCACGAGCAGAAGATCGGAGACGTCCTTCAGAAAGGAAGATAGTCAAAGGTAGGTAGATTGCAGGTTGTAACCTATTTTCAAAAAACATCCTTTTTTTCAGATAATGGGATAGCAACGTTTACATCACTTCACAGTAAACCACCTCACCTGAACGTACTATCAGATTTTTTGAAAATTTTCAACCCAAGACACGCGAGATTCTTGTTTATAACAATTCAAGTCGTTTCAAAAAACCCACTTCTTCTTGAATAATGGTAGAGATTTTATTGATTTCGGAGATTTCAAAAAAATTCTATAAAATCAATAAACAATAAATTAGTATTGAAGACGTCTGAGGACTTTTATAAAAATTCAATATTCTTTGGAAGATTCCCTCATCCTTTATTTGTATCAAGATGGAGTAGTAGAAAGCCAAAAACTTTCTTTCCCAAAAATGAATCACTCCTAAAAATATAACCCCTTCAATTCACAATATTCATACATATTCATACAAGACAAAAAGATGATTTTCACGTTCCATATGCGAGAGTTAATATTACATGAAATTCTCCTAATTGTATTTGACCTAGGATACATAATCAACTTCCCGAAATTATTAAAGCAACAAAGGCATTATTTCATTTCGCTCCGAAGACTTCAAATGACTCTCCATTAGAAAAATATTTTTACTCACTTGATGAGTATTTTGAAGGAAAGTTTCAATATTAATTCGTGATTGTTTAACGAATTTTCATGTACTTTTTGACAAATCTTTTGTGTGGTATTTTTGTTTTTTTTATGAACTTCATTCTATTTTATATCTGACTATTGCTAAACATTCTATATGTCAAAAAGAAAAATTAATATTATTATTATCATTATATAAATCTCACCAGCACTTCTAAATAACCGATATAAACTCAAACAAACTCATAGTTTTGAGAACATTTCTTTAGTCAGAAGTGAAAATACATAAATGTTTCAATAAAAAACACACTTTTTTGAGCATTCTATATATTTGTATATTTTTCGAAACCCAGCTTTCATTTTTCTTTACAATTTTCATTCGAAACATTTTTTCTTTCTACACTAGAGAAATAGCTACCGTTAATACAGACATGTTGCGGTTTTGTGAATTATTTAGTTAAAAATATCACGATAACCTAAATACGTTATCATGATTTTTCATCAAGCTAACTTGTCGTATGAAGAGAATATCATGGGCGTTTTGACGTCAGCGAGGCCGTGAAACTGGTTCCAAACATGATAAACAAACAAAAAAAGGAACATAACCCGAAGTTACTTGCGTACGATTTTATATTGAGATCCACTGGCAAGGTTATTACCTGCATTTTAATTCAGCAGAAATAGCAGGAATACGAACGGTATTTTCGATAGCAATATATCAAAACGACTATTTGATGCAGGTTTAATGTAGGTATAATTCTTAGTATTTTCAGAAGAAGTGCGTCACTAAGAATTTAAATAACCAATAAAATAATATACAAAATGATTCAAAAGGAGTATTATTTGAAAATGTTTCATCATAGAACGAATGTGGAAAACAGTTTAGACCCTCTTCGGTTTCTTTCAGTACACAGTAGGAGAAAAAGCTGAAACCTCAAAATAAATATTGACTACATTGCCAGTCAACGCATGGCAAAAACATAAAATTCTTTTTCTCTAAGAAATTCCTGTAGTGAAAGTTCTACCCCAGAAAAATTTCGTTAGGAAGTGTACGAGTATGTAGCATTTTAACTGAAAATAAAATCAAAAGGTTAAAGTTAAACTTCTATCTACGAACCAGTCATCATTCTATATTGGCATAAGAAAGTTCTGGAATAGTGCAGAACTTTTGAAAGTATTTGATAGCATTCCACGGTAATTTTGAAACATCTCGGAATATTCTGGAATGTTTGAGAATAATCTGGAACGTTGTGAAAAATTCTGGAACATGGAAATGATCAAGGGAGTTATATGGTGTCTTTTTAAGGACAAAACACAAGCACTACAGGGAAATTCTTAAGGGGCTCTTAGAGCGGTGCCTGTGCGAAAGTAGCGAATCACATCGGATTTGAATCGCTGAAAGGCGTATTCGAAGGAAACAATGGCTGGAAGTTTAGTCCTCTATAAAGTTCTGAAACAATATAGAATATTAATTTGAAAGTGTCAACAACTTTTCACAATATTTCATAACCTTCCAGCACATCCTGGAGTATTCTGGAATGTGATGGAATTTTAGGAAATGATCTGGAATATTCACGAACATCCATGATCATTGACGAATGATCAAGGAAGTTATGTGTTGTGGTAAAACTTTCCGTTCACCTGAAAGACATGCTTTTGAAGATATAAGGGCTAGAATTTCTATCTTCCAGAAATTTTTAAAACGTTCACAACAGTCGAAACTATTCAAGAACATTCCACAATTTACCAAAACATCCCGGAACATTCTGAAATGTCCGAGAATAGAATGGAAAGTTCGAGAAAATTTTGGAACATTCCAGATACTTTTCGAACGATATGGGGAGTTTTACGTGAATAAATTCCGGTTTTTTTCACCTGTGATACGTGTTTTGAAGATATAAGGGATGGATCGAGGACTTGAGTGAAAACTAATTCAGTATCAATGAAAACTTTATAAAAATCCTGCGAATATAAACCTTGAGAGTCCAGTGTTTCAGAAATCAAAAATTATATAGTTTATGAAGAAAAATCACAATAAATATTACTTGCTGTTGGTTCTTACGACGGATTTTCACCAAACGGACTCGCTTGCGACTTAGTTTCGTTTTCAAAAACATAAACAAAAACCTTGTTTTAGTTTCGACAACAAACTCGAAATTCTGTTTTCTTTCGTTTCCATTACTTTTTTCTGTTTTCTTTCGTTTCCATTACTTTTTTTCGCTGATGTTCTATAAAAGAAATTTAAATCCATTTCTTGTTAGACATGAACAACAAAAAAAAATAGCCTGATTATTGGTATTGCAGTCAGAGACAAGAAAAAACAATTGCAAAACAAGTAAAAAATAGTTCTTGGAAAAGGTGAGGTGATGAATATGAAGCCATCATGAAAATGTTTTTCTTGTTACATTGTAAAATTTGAAGTAAACACATGGAAACAATCATACATCAAATAAAATTGAAATAATTTTTTCGAAATAAAAAAAAACATTTTGAGGGCTTTTTTATGAAGTACATGCCCAAGTCAAGTCAAAATTATGTCAATGAGGCATGGAATTCAAAATAGATGGAAGCATCTCTCAGAGTGACTACCTGTAGTTAGTTGGAGTTATAATGACACTTCAACATATTTTTGTTGACAGTTGACAGTTGCCCTGTCATGATCTGAAAGATTACAGTCAATTATGAAAAATTATACTATTTATATACTAGATACATTATTGAAATATATAAATATATAATATATAAAGTTAGAAAATGAACCAAATATTGCTCGTTGTAAAAAATAGCAGATCTTGCATGCATGCATATCTGCGAATCAAAATATATCCAATATATTTGCGCATAAATTTTTCAAAATGTTCCAAAACATTACAGAATATTCCAACCTCGTTTTCGTTAGTCATCACATTGTTTCAATTAGTATGGCTTCAAGTGTAATACATACATTAAAGTGCTTTAGCACGTTTTCTTGTAGCAACACAGTTTGCCAACAATTTGTTATGTCACTGTTTTCCGTTGAGTACAAACGTATTGAGGAATTTCAAATTTCAAAATTTTTTCATAATCAGTTGCGAATAACTGGATTCTAGTTTTCATGTAGGCGGGCACTGGAAATAGGAAGAGTGAATATTTCATTTAAATCATCAAGTTTTTGTTCGCATATTGCGATATTAAGAATCATCAGGACTACTAACCTTTTAGAAATATGGTAAGTCTAAAGTGAGTGGTTCTATTCTACCCTCCACTGCAACCCATAAGGGTTTATTGTGGCTGAGAAATATGGTAATCAATTTGTGAATAGATGAACATTGCTAAATGCAGTATTTCATTAATGGATTCTGAGAATGGAAAAGGTGCTGAAATAATAATGGTGAATCGTTCAACTACAATTTTTGGTATAAAATACTATATTTCTTCATGATTTCTACTCAGTTCAAAAAATTAGGTTTGTTTTAATTTTTCTGTTCAAAACATATTTATATATTCAACAATTTCTATTTTGCCCCTTTCAAAGTAGTCGCTCCAGATATAATACATTTGTGCCAGCGTTTTTTCCGAACCTTGAGGCAGTTCTGATATGTACTTTTGAGGCAGTTCTGATATGCACTTTTTGGTATGTCCTTGAGCTCTGGTTTTCATCGTCGCAAAACGCCGTCCTTCCATGGATCTCTTCAATTTCGGGAACAGAAAAAAGGCGTAGGGAGACAAATCTGGTGAATACGGTGGCTGAGGCATGATTACGGTGTTGTTTTTGTCAAAAAAAATTACGAACAAGCAATGACAAGTGAGAAGATGCATTATGATGATACAAAAGTCAAGAATAATTATTCCCCAATACCTGACGTTTCCTTCGCTTTGCTTCCCGTAAGGAATGCATAACTTCAAGGTAATACTCCTCATTGACCGTACGACCATGTGGCAAGAACTCCTGGTGGACTACGCCAAGGTAATAAAATAAAACAGTGAGCAAAACCTTGACATTTTAGCGAACTTGGGAGCCTATTTTGGTCTTGGCTCTTCCACTGGGACGATTAGACTTTTGTTTCGATTTCATAACCGTATACCCATGGTTCGTCACATCTTACCCTTCAGGCAAATCTGGATCGCCGTTGACGTCATTCAACATTTCCTGAGTGTTGCTCATGCAACGGTTTTTTTGTTCAAAATTCAGCAATTTTGGAACGAACTTCGCTGTCACATGCTTCATGCCCAAAATTGATAAAAAAATTGCATGGCACGCGCCAACCAATATGCCGATATTCTCTGCAAATTCTCTGATAGTGATTTGACTATTCTCCATGGCAATTTTCTTCACTTTCTTAACATTTTCGTCGGTTGTTGATGTGCTCCGGCGTCCAAGGCGAGCGTCGTCATTCACATCTTCTCGACTTTCTGTGAAAATCTTGTATCACTTGTAAACAATCACCGTATGCCACTGTCAACATTGCAAGTGTTTTTGAGCACTCAATTCCATTTTTTTCATAAGAGTTTATGCAAATTCTTAGATTCATTTTATTCGATAGTAGAAAATCGCCGAACACGCAAAACATTTCTACCTTTCATGCCTCTCACCAACAAACTAAACATGCTAAACAGCTGAAGCTGTGAAAATAAGTTCGAGACAAGTGGACCAACATAAAAAAATAAAAAATAGCTGATCGACTGTACGTAGCCTGCGAAATTTGAAAATTCGCTTTATTTTTTGAAAAGCCCACTGTACCAGGAATACTTAAAAATGAAATTTATTTGTGAACCATATTAGTGGTTGATAATAAAAATTGCAATCAGTGAACACAAAGTCATTGACTCACAAGCTCATTTCTCCACTAAACTATTTATAAATTAGTGTAACATACAACTAGTCAAATTTCTAAATACTCTAATTCTGTTATTAAGTGCTCAACTTTTGAAAAACATTAATCTCTTCGGTACATTACAAATTTTTGTTGGGGTAAGGTACACTTGGTTAGAAACTATATATTTTTTAAAACGAACTATCAATTTGATTTCTGAATTCGGTGCTTCAGAACAAATATGATGTATGTGAATTCTAAAGACTTGAAAAAATCTGTTTAAAATCTGTTTTCTCAGAAGTTGAGAAACTTGTGCAAGCTAAGGACTAACGTGGTCTTACCTTTTGACGTGTGATTCCTAACACGGTAGCAGAATCATCTCATCTTCAACCAGATAAATTCTCTCGAGAAATTTATCTGGTCGAGGCTGGATCGAACCCACGGCCTTCCGATCGTGAGTCGGGCGCACTACCACCGCGGCCAATTCCAGAACAACAACAACTTGCTATTGAACATAATTCAAACACAACTGTAATGAGTTTGCTGGTCTGTGTTCTGTGCTTGTTCAAACAACAAGAAACGGTCATATAATTGAGTTACTGAGATGAATGACAAAATATTTTAAACAAGATTCCTGTAACTGGAATTGAATCAAATAAACGCATGAATGTCTTTACGTGCTGATATGAGTATATACGTCTCTTCCGTAACATACATTCGTAAAGTTATAAATGAAATGTAATATTATCCAGATAGGTGCTTACTAACATCAAAGTTCGCCATTGAAGATGTGTTCCAAATAAAATTTTATATCGTGAGTCTTTCATATATAGGATATTTCATTAAGCTGTTCAAAATCTGATTTTCCGTTAACCTGCTGTCGCACCCCTACGAACGACAACCCTCAGATGTCGAAACTTGTGCGAGCTAAGGACCAACGAGGTCTTACCTTTCAACGTGTGATTCCTAACACGGGTTTCAAGATAGCAAGTGAAAATCGATCGTTAGGTCTGGGGCTTGAACCACCGACGAACACAGCGGTCGATTAGAGTGAGTGAACAAAGCACCCAGGTCGAACCGACCAGCTACCAGCCGACCTCTTCCTATCTTTAAATTCAAATAAAACAAAGTGTGTGTGAGATATTATGTGTCGGATATAATATCGTTCAAATGTCCGCCATGGCTTCTCTGGGTGGAGCGCATCCGAAACGTCCAATTTTCCATGACTCTAAGGCATAAATCAGGCTGAATTTGACCGTTAGCATGGGTCATGTTGGCTTTGAGGACCGCTGTGGTTTCTGGCTTATTCGTACCTACGAATTAGGAAAAGTCCGACGGGGTCAAATCGTACGATCTCGGTGGCCAGTTCACATCACCTCCACGTGAAATGACCATTCCCTCAAATCTCTCGTGCAGAATATCCAATGTGGCATGAGCGGTATGACATGTAGTGCCATTCTGTTGAAACCACAGGCCAAAAGAAGTTGGTAATCATCGACCTATATCAGTGATAGCCTTGCCAACGTCGTTCTCAAAGAAATATGGACCACCAGACTCAAATACAACCACCACATTGCGAATTGTCATCTCGATAAGACGATTATGGCGACCGTAAATTGGCGAAGCGCGCGGTACGTTGCCAGAACTGAACACCCACTTTGATGAAACAATTTTATCATTTACACGTGTTGTTGAATGATATATCCGCTCATGGTTATTTGGCAAAACAGACTGAATAAATAACAACTAATTTGACAGACATGGCTTCAATAAACTGGCCGCTATCAATTGTCAAAATACTAAAGTCCCTGTCAGAAGAGCCTATATTATATTAGGCGTATTTGGGTTCACAGTTCGCATATTCATATTCTTGGGATATTGGCCAAGTTAAAGGACGATTCGCGATTAACCGAGAGAAGGTTAAGAACAACAAATTACAAAGGAAAATTGAAGAGCATGCATAAGGACGATGAGAATAAAATTGGATTCTGAGAATGAAAATTGTTCAAAACATTTAATACTGATAGAGAGACTGAATCTGATAATAGTTATAACAATAATTGTGAGACTGGATTATGAAGGACCCAACCTGTGAAACTGTGCCTGGCAGGACATTGCAGTTATACAGGATTACTGCATTCCTTGATATTCCCTATTTCTACGCAAAATTCGTTTGAGACAGAATACTCGTAGACCATCGTGTAGGTACTGCACCAATCGTTTTTCAAAGATCACAAGTCAAAGACAGGTCTGGATAATAAGTACTTTGATATTCTCGTTTAAATCTATTCGAAACACTTCACTCACACCATAACAAAAATACTGTCTCTCGACGCGCGAGAGACATCACCTCCTGATGATGTTAACCTGATTAGCGGAACGTGCGTCGAGAGACAATATTTTTATTCTGGTGACAGAGGTTCCAAATTCTGCTTATCGTTATTGTTTGATTGAATCAGTGTTATCAAAGAAAACCTGCCCTGCCTGGTATCTAAGCATTGCGCAATAAACGCAGAAATCCTCCTTCCCTTCGAAAATGTTATTGAACGAGATCATACTAACACAAAACACACAACAAAACAGTTCACAAAACCACTGTATCTGTTTTACTACACTTTCATACAAACTTTGTTAATATAATAGTATGAAGTTAGTGAAAGTATTCGTCAATTCCATCACATAAAATCCTAGAGACTGATTTTCTGAATTATGATAGCTTTCACTCGATGAAAATAAATAATATCTACATAACAATAGGTACCATTAGGTTTGTTCCAACAAACGATTGCAAACAGTTTGCAAACCGTTTGATGAACTGCTTTATTGCGCATACTCGATCAGAAACCAGTTGGGAACTAATCCGTGATTCTGGACTGTTGGAACGCAACCAGAACCAAACTATCAAATCACATTGTCAAACGTCAGACCGGTTAAACTGAATTTGTGAACTTTAATAAGATTACCTAGGTGTTGAATTGTGATTTTCTGTCGATCAACTAGGAAAATTTGGAAATGAGTGAACAACTAGACGGTAAGATAACAAAAAATTGTAATTTGCCGTAATATAAGTAATTAATAATTTCAGATTTATCAGAATTCATAATTCTGAGAAATATAACAAATAGTGCTTCTTCGCCTCCTTTTCAAGCAGTAACAGTAAATGAGGAAAAGTCGAAAGACCCGCAGATTTATATATGGACACGCTCGTTCACATTAAATTTAATAGAGATTTTTCAAGAAAATCGAAAGAAAGTGGGCACCCTGGAAGTTAAGAGCTTACGGAGGCTATGGCAGTTGTTAGCTGAATTAATGAAGAGTAAATATGGAGTGAACGTAACCCCATCACAGTGTGAAAACAGGTGGAGGGTTCTAGAAAGAAATTATAAAAAATTAATTGACAATAACAACAAGACTGGAAGGGGAAGGATTCACTTCGAATTTGAAAAAGAGATGGAGGAAATATTAGGACACAAAAAAAGTGTAAAACCACTGATGCTGTTATCATCAGAAAGTGTCTGCGGACTGATAGAAACAAACAAAGAGGAAAAACAAGCAGGTGAAGTTTCAATGCAAACTATAGATAACGAAGAAGAATCTATGAACACTTGTCAAGATCAATCTGACAAACAAGGAAACAGTCCAAACCCTCAAACCAAAGAAAAACGCTTCGAAATAAAAAGGCATAAAGTGAAGTTCACTAGAAATGATATTTTAGAAAAAATTAGATGTGATAAACTAAAATATAATACTGAACGATTAAGTATAGAAAAGGAGAAAATATTACTAGAGAAACAAAAATTTGAAGAAAAGAAACGTAAAAATGATCTAATAGAGGAAAGGAATGCTTTAATTAGACGATGTATCGAAAAAAACATTCCTTTCCCCAATGAGAATATATGAATAGATTTTGTAGGGGTTTAGGAAGACTATCTCTCAGTAATGTTAATTTGTTTCCAGGTTTATTCCAATTGTTGGTATTGAAATGTGATTTTGTTTTGTAGTTCCTATGAATTGTATTATGTTCAATGTAGTTATTTATTCTTACTAAGATTGTTGTGAACCTAATTATTTTTCATTCAAGTTAAGAATGTTATATTGTCTTGTTTTGGGATCAATTCCAATTGTTATTATTTTCAATAGTTATTTATTTGTATTGAAGAGTATATTCATGTGTTAATTCTTACTTAAATAAATAGTGTTCAGTACAGTGGGTTGGTATATTTTTTAATTTCATTAGTAACTTGTGCCAAATAATACGATATTTATTCAATAGATGTTTCTTCAAATAAAACAATCCTTTTCTTAGTGTTACCCATAGAGAATTTTGTCTTTGGTGTTACCCCAGTATACCATAGCCATACACTACCTTGTTTCTACTGTATGGCTATGGTATACCATTGTGTTGTCTTTATTTCAAAGTATATCATACATTAATTGATTTCGAAATAAAACTCCATTGATATCGTCTCTAATTACTTCATCTTCTTCAATGTCTGGTATATTTACTTTTTCTTCCAATATTGGAATATCGGCTGCACCTAGAGGTTCCCCGGCATCTTCAAAACCATCATCCAGTGCAAGGTTATGCAGCACGCAACATGCTCGAATGAAATGAACAATGTTATCTATTTTTCTCAGCTTAATATGGTATAATTGTCTGAATTTTTGTTTGAGTATGCCAAAACAATGCTCTATCACATATCTGTTTGTTGAAATTCTACTATTGAAGGCCTTCTGTGCTCTAGTTAGGTGGCCTCTATCTTTGAATGGAGTTATCAGATGCCGTTGACATGGGTATCCACTGTCTCCCAATATGAAATAATTGTTACCACATTTTTGAGGCAAGGAGTCGGCAAGTGTTGATGTTCGGAAAACTCTGCTATCGTGAACAGATCCTGGGTATCCTATAAATATATCTCTAATTTTCATTTTATTGTCACAAACAGCTTGCATCTGAAAAGAAAATACAATCAGAAGTGAAAAAATATATTTCTGTTGAAAGTTCTGAAGAACTTTTGGTTTTTTCTTCCCCAATAAACCAGTATAGCTTCTTAAAAAAATAGAACTATTAATATTAATAACACTCTCAGGGGGATTTTTATATCAATCACAGACAGTTCATTCATACCCAAATGGGACAAGTATATTTATTGCATGTCTGGCGTTGAATAATGGAAAAGTCACTATAGAAGTTTGTTTAATATTATTTTCGAGAAGGAAAAACTCAAATAATGTCTTCAAAACGATGAAATATTCATATAATTGAATACTGAACTTACGTGTAACGAATAATATTTTTTCCTATTTAAATAAGAATCAGGATCGATTTCGGGTTTATCAATCCGAATATGTGTTCCATCAATAGCCCCAATAACACCTGGGAAGTGTTTTTCAAGAAAAAACATCTCAATTTCTCGTTTCTCTTCATGAGATGGCCACGTTATAATTTGGGGAGATAGATTACTTAAAACATGGATAACTCTTTTTATGATACGGAATAAGCTGCTTATAGAAATGTTAAACCGATCTGCAACGTCTCGAAAAGAAGCTGTGGCATGACCAGAGAACCATGAGAAAATTAAAATTTGGCTTGATGCACTGATTTTACCATAAATTCCAGAGTGATGTTTATATGAATCTGCATTTTGGTACTGCTCCACAATTTGAGCCATCAGCCTTCTACTAATTCTGAAATGTTCCATGAATTCTTGATTATTATATTGTGAAACTGTTTGTTCCAAAAAGTCCTGGTTTTTGGGCCTTGCCCTATTTTCCACCAACATAATTTCATCGTCGGATGAATCCGTCCATTCATTGAGATCTTCACTGGAACCAGAGCTTGATGATATATCTACCATTCTGACAGATACACTTCTAACCACTGACCACTGTGTATAGAAACTTTAGAAACACCTAACCTAAACCTAACCCAAACAAAACCCGCTGTTTTCATACCATCACATTTTGAATTTAGCTCAGCTTTGCCGTAAGAAAGCAACTGCGCAGGTCCGTCAGCAGCAATCCGAGAAAAATCTTCGGACTGATCAAGCGGCTGGAAATCAGTTGCAAATCGATCAGAGTTTTAGTTGGAACATGACATTCCTAGTCAGAATTTCGGAATCGACTCTTGTTGGAACGGAATATTTGTTATGCGCATGCTTCTGACAGTTTATGACCGATCAGATGTGTTGTTGGAACAAACCTATTATTAGTTTAACAAATTTTTTACAGGTCGCATATTCCTGTATGCTTGTGATAACTATACCGAAGGATACTTCAATATTAAGATCACAGAACCTGCAAAAACGGCAACGATTATTTTTGAAATTCATTATACGAAAGTTCAACTACTAGTTCAACTACTAGATCATAATTTAATGAATGAATCTGGTATATTCGAAAGCAGGGAAAATTATTGGAAGAATACTGGACCCGAATGGCATGCAGGTAGCTAAACCTGCCTCGTGGTGACTTCAGTGAAATCTCTAACCTGAGATGACCTGACTGAAACCACAAACTGCGGTTGGCTTGTTGATGACTCCATGCATTTATGTTGTTTCTGCAACCAAGTGTTGCCTAACCCTGCACTCGACTATACCGTACTGATAACAGCTAATGAGCTAGAAACACGTGTCTGCGGTTTGCTTATACTTTGAGCGCTTCGTCCATGAATTTTCCCTGCACGATTTTGTATGAACGTGTAGCAGATACCCGACGGAAAGACAACAACTAACCCAGCTAATGCCGCGCAGAAAGGTGAAGTAAAACCATCAGACACCTGTGCAACGTCTTCCATTTGTTAGATTCGTCGTAAGTTACTTCCTTTATATGAAAATCAGAAATTAATTTCACTGGGTCGGTACGACCAAAGGATAGATACCCCAAAACCGGTCTATCGGTTGGTCGTACCAAGTGAAATTAATTTCTGCTTTCCATATGTAGGAAGTAACTTGCGACGAATCTTCAGAATGGAAGACGTTGTACAAGTGTCTGATGGTTTTACTTCAGCTTTCTGCGCGGAATTAGCTGGGTTAGTTGTTGTCTTTCCGTCAGCTATCTGCCACACGTACCTACAAAATTGTAGGTATTTTTCACTTGAATTTTGGGCATGTAATTTATGTTATGTAGTGGAGAATGGGAAAAAATACCAGCATGGTTCAAACAGAACTGGGTGGTATCTCAATCGCCACAAAAGAAATAACCAGGAAAAGAATTCCTGGCTAAAACATAACAATATGCACTGATAGCAGACAAGCCCTATTAGCCTTAAACAGACAACGTGTTACCTCAGGGCTAGTACCAGAGTGTCACCAAGATTTAGCCAAAGCCACGGAAGATAATAACATTATCCTGAGGTGGGTTGAAGGGCACGCCAGGAGTGAAGGTAATCGCATTGCCAAATCTTTAGCCAAAGAAGCGGCTGGACTAAGAATTTTAGGACCCAGTGGCACCTACGGCCTAATGACTGCGACAATTGCGGAACTAGCCAAACGTTACACTAATGCTCAATCCTTAAAGAGATGGGGTGTAATCAAAGGATACAATTTTGCCAAAATCACCCTGGGCGATACTGGGAAGCTGGCGCCGAACAAATATCTGGCGATGACCAGGAAAAATCTATGCTGAACAGTAGGGTTTCTGACTGGTCACTGTCAACTAAAGAAACACCTCCATAATATGGGGCTAATGGATATACATCCATGCAGGATGTATGAACAATAATATGAATCTGTCAGGTATATCATATGCGAATGTCCGGAGTTATCGTCAATAAGAGAGTGTGTGTTCGGCGAGTCTTGGCCTACACCAGCCTAAAGGAGATGTCTGCTAGTGACCTGTCCACCTTCCTGGAAAGGACAGGATGGACGACGACCTAGGAGGACAACTCCTCGGGAGGATGTACAATGGGTCACTTATGGCCTAAGTGCTGTGGGCTTACACTCACCTACTCTACAGATACAGAATATATGTTATGTACATATACAGGGTGTAACTGAATGAGTGTGAAACATTCAAGGAGGTGATTCCTCATCGAAAAAAAGATAGTATCTTTCATATAAAGAAACTTCATTGGACCATCCCTTGTCACTGAAAAAGTTACAATATTGAAATTGACATGACATTTTGTACCACCAAAGAGACACTTAGCCAGTAATTTATTTTGTTTACCCTATGGTTGTAAGGGGTGGAAAACGCAACCCCTAAAATGTATTCCCAACGTAACTTCTGGTCTTATTATTTGTTTATCATTTAAAAATCTATTTCCGATAGCCTGTTTTATTCTTTAAAAAAATGTGTCGTGGGTTTTTTGCACAAAATGAACCAGTTCGCAGCAAAACTTTATTTTCCTGAGCACCCAACACGATTGAAGTAAATTATTTCAATCGTGTTGGAATGTTTGTCTTTTCTTCAAATGTTATTTGTGTTTTCGGTATTCACTCACAAATTTTTCCTGGATTTGTTGGAATGGACATGAATAGTGAATGTTAATCAATTTGTTCTGATAGATAGTTTATGCTTGTTTATGAATAAAAGTGAAATGTTTCATTTTATGCTAAATCATTCAGCACAATCATTATGTATAATTACTAGGTTATTATTAATATAATTGCAACCTGTATTTTGAAATCGAGATATTGATACTCTATTTCGATAGTTAAGTGTGACCAGGAAACTTAAATTATTGATGTACATAATTACAATTAAGTTTTCTATGGGACCAAAATTTTGAATATTTCTGATAATGATAAACAACATTCATTCAGAAAAATTTTCAAGTAACCTCATTTTGTTGAAAAATATTGAAAAATATCTGTCATTTCAAAGTTTTGGGGTGTGGACCATCGGGGGTAGTCCGTTCCTGACTTTGTAGCAAAACAACTGACTCCTGCATGAAAGCTCATCGACGGAATTCATTTGTTTAGTCAATTACCAAAATTTGGATGATTTTGAATATTCACTCGAAAAGTTATCAAAGAAAAACATTTTTCATTTTGTAACTTCGACGGCCCGTAACTTGGTTACGAAGACTTTTAGGAAAAAAAGTTATATGAAGTACTGGTGATATTTTGACCCCACCTATACATTCCCGAGAGGAAAAGAGGAAGTCCAGGGACACCCTGTATATATATATATATATATATATATATATATATATATATATATATATATATATATATATATATATATACAGGGTCCTGCAACAGTGGCGCGGTGTTCCATATCTCTATATAGGAAGCAGATAGGAATCTAATTTTCTATAATATTACCTTATTGCTCGAGCTCGACAAAATAAAAATATTGGCGGTCACACAGGGTGTTCGATTTTTTCTGGGCGGATCCCAACTGTGTCTTTTTAAATGGCAACCTATATTTTTTATCGCTTTTTCGGTTTCTTCATAGAAAATCAAATAAACTTTATGTATATCTGCACTTCGAAAATATTGATGGTTTTCGAGATATCTAGCACGACAGGTTTTTTTTTCCAATATTCGTCACTCAGAATATTTGAAATTATAAAGTGGTGCCAAGTCCAGTTGAAATTTTTTTTTGGTCGAATATTCTACATTGGTAACTCTTTCAAACGATATATCTGAAATCGACCTGTGATATACAGGGTATGAAAAACCGCTTGCCAAATATTGTAAATAAAAATTTGCAAAATCTTCTTTATATTAAATGGAACACCCTGTATATTATTTATCCATAAGAAGCACCAACGAAACCTCTACAAATTTCATTAAGTATTCCCTATGGCTAAGTTCAATAGTTTTTCTTAAATGAGCATTTCTTTCGAAAAATGGTCATTTTTTCAAAGCGAAATCCATTTGACGACTGATAAAAATATACGAAAGATATCTTGTTTCAATTTCGTACATTAGAAGGTGTCCAAACAAATATTTTTTAACGAAATAAATGTATGTACCTATCACTTTTTGCTAAATGGAAAATTATTTTTTCATTGGATGCAGAATTTCACTCATAAATCGTGCAATATCAAACCAAACAATTTAAAAGAAAGAAACATTATAAATAACTATTTTTTTCATGTTATTATATTCATTCAGAGCTTGAGTTCTAGATATTCAAATTTGTCAACTGGCAAATTACAAAACTACAAAAGGGAGAGTTTAATTAAGGTTGATAATGAAACTTTTATAAAATATGTTCAACATGTCTTCCATTTTCTTGAATGCAGAGCTGAAGTCTATGTTTGAAAGACTGTTCTACCCTGCGCAAGACAGCTGGTGTAATGCTGCGAAAAGCATTCGTTATTCTAAGTCGCATATTTTCGGGAGAAGTTGGTGGCTTAACGTAAACCATATTTTTTATGTATCCCCATAAGAAAAAATCTAGTTTCGTCAAATCTGGTGATCTAGCGGGCCACCGTACAGGCCCATTCCGTCCTATCCATTTATTGGGAAATACTTCATTTAGATGATCTCTCACTTCTGCCGAATAGTGAGCAGGTGCACCATCATGTTGTAACCACATTCTATTGCGGAGGTCAAGAGGAATATCATCTAACAAACCTGGTAAATCATTTCGTAAGAAATTGAGATACATTGCACCATTCATATGTCCCTCAAAAAAGTATGGACCAATTACATATTCTCCAATGATGCCTCCCCAGACATTTATCGACCACCTATGTTGATAATCCACCTGTCTCAATAAGTGAGGATTTTCTGTCGCATAATAATGGTAATTATGTCGATTTACAAATCCATTTTTATGGAATGTCGATTCATCCGACCATAAAATATTATTGAAAAAATATTCGTTTCGACGAATTTTGTTCATGGCCCAATTGCAAAATCTCACTCTTTTCTCGAAATCAGCATACAGTAGTTCTTGATGTAACTGAACGTGGTATGGATGCAAGCGATGTTTCTTCAATACTCGTTGCACTGATCTCTCACTTATATCCACTATTTCCCCAATTTGTCGTTGACTCCTACTAGGATCTTCTTCAACAGCAAGAAGAACTTGCAATTCATTATCTTCATTAGTAGCTGGCTTGATGCGCTCATGTTTGGAATAATTAATAGATCCAGTTTCAACGAATCGTCCCAAGACCTTTCGGAAAGATCTTTCATCTGGATGCCTTCTATCTGGATACCGTTGAGAATAAATTCTACTTGCCAATAAACAATTCCTGTCTGATTCACCTAATATGAAAATCATATCAATCAAATCACTTTTTGATAACAACATTCTGATGAAATTATACCGACAGTTCAACTTCACGATTGACTAAAAATTTCAATATTCATTTGCAGCCAAATATTTTGTTCTGTCATTTGCCAGACTACTTGATTTCCAATAAATATTTCATTCGCTGAAAGGTTGTTTTAGACCGAAAGAATATGGCACAAATTCCGAGATTTTTGAAATTATTGTAACTATTCAAGAACGTCCATTTTGTGGTGTAATTCGCAACTTGTTTATCTAGCAACAGGTAATTTTAGGAATGGGCGATATTTTAAGGAAAGGGTATTTTTTGTATATTCTTATCAGTCGTCAAATGGATTTCGCTTTGAAAAAATGACCATTTTTCGAAAGAAATGCTCTTTTAAGAAAAACTATTGAACTTAGCCATAGGGAATACTTAATGAAATTTGTAGAGGTTTCGTTGGCGCTTCTTATGGATCAATAATATACAGGGTGTTCCATTTAATATAAGGAAGATTTTGCAAATTTTCATTTACAATATTTGGCAAGCGGTTTTTCATACCCTGTATATCACAGGTCGATTTCAGATATATCGTTTGAGAGAGTTACCAATGTAGAATATTCGACTAAAAAAAAATTTCAACTGGACTTGGCACCACTTTATAATTTCAAATATTCTGAGTGACGAATATTGGAAAAAAAACCTGTCATGCTAGATATCTCGAAAACCATCAATATTTTCGAAGTGCAGATATACATAAAGTTTATTTGATTTTCTATGAAGAAACCGAAAAAGCGATAAAAAATATAGGTTGCCATTTAAAAAGACACAGTTGGGATTCGCCCAGAAAAAATCGAACACCCTGTGTGACCGCCAATATTTTTATTTTGTCGAGCTCGAGCAATAAGGTAATATTATAGAAAATTAGATTCCTATCTGCTTCCTATATAGAGATATGGAACACCGCGCCACTGTTGCAGGACCCTGTATATATATATATATATATATATATATATATATATATATATATATATATATATATATTATATATATATATATATATATATATATTTGATTATCTGCGAGCGCTTTCGACAGGTGGTCGTGCTGTCCTCTTCTAGGCACTCTTCTTTCTGACCAGATAGATAATGTAACTCACATCAATAGTAAAATACTGAAAATATTAGTTGCACCATATATATATATATATATATATATATATATATATATATATATATATATATATATATATATATATATATATATATATATATATATATATATATATATATATGATGAGCTGCTTTCTCGGGTTTCGCTCCGTGTTCTGTGTATTTTCTCCCCATAAGGATTATTTTCACAACGTTTCGGCAAAGTCTCATTTGCCATCTTCTGGTGATGTCTGGTTTTTTCAACTAGACTGATTAATTCGAACTCTGTGTCTCAATTTATAGGGATGGATGTTTCCCTTTACCTGCGTTGCTGCCACTACCTGTGTTTGCTCGACTACCTGTTTTGGTCTTATTACCTGAGCTGCCTCTCCTGTCTCTGTTATTGTACCTGTATTGTCCTGTACCGAGTTTTGCCTCTGGAGTTGAGCAGTCTGATTGCTTGTGCGAAGTGATAAAACGGATCTCCATGTTGATGGTAATCTTTGCGCATCATCCCTCTTGTTCATATTATTAGGTCGTTTTTCAATTTCGATTGCCTCTCTGATTGTTGGTGAGTAAAAGTTTTCGTTGCTTGCTAGCATTTTTGTGTTGTCGAAATTGATGTTATGTCCTGTTTGAAGTACGTGTTGGAAGAGAGAAGACGTGGTGACTTTTCCCTTCACTGCTAGTTTGTGTTCATCTTTGCGAATGTTGCGAACACAAACTAGCAGTGAAGGGAAAAGTCACCACGTCTTCTCTCTTCCAACACGTACTTCAAACAGGACATAACATCAATTTCGACAACACAAAAATGCTAGCAAGCAACGAAAACTTTTACTCACGAACAATCAGAGAGGCAATCGAAATTGAAAAACGACCTAATAATATGAACAAGAGGGATGATGCGCAAAGATTACCATCAACATGGAGATCCGTTTTATCACTTCGCACAAGCAATCAGACTGCTCAACTCCAGAGGCAAAACTCGGTACAGGACAATACAGGTACAATAACAGAGACAGGAGAGGCAGCTCAGGTAATAAGACCAAAACAGGTAGTCGAGCAAACACAGGTAGTGGCAGCAACGCAGGTAAAGGGAAACATCCATCCCTATAAATTGAGACACAGTCAGTATTTTCTCCCCATAATCCTTATGGGGAGAAAATACACAGAACACGGAGCGAAACCCGAGAAAACAGCTCATCATACTTTATCCGTGAGAATCTTCGAGTCAACATATATATATATATATATATATATATATATATATATATATATATATATATATATATATATGGTCAAATATATATGGTCAAATGAATATGGTCAAATGAAAAATACCAAATCAGTGACTCTGGTTTCCTTGATATTCTGGGATAATTGGTAACAAACTAGCCCTTATATGTGAGAAGCTCTAGAAGCTCCAACATCTACTCTCACTATGAAAACATTTCTTACTTGAAATCATTTCTCCACGGTGATATTATAAAGATAAAATCATTATTGGGACCAGAACTTCTCAAGTTATTGTTACTAGACTACTCAGATTACACTCGTTTAATTCATGAATATCTTCTAAAATCGAACCACAACCAGAATGTTTTGCGTATGAAGTGTCTATGGCTGTTGATCATGTATTGTTTAAGTGTCCGCTCTTCTCAACTGGCAGACTCAACAACAACATTTCCTCCGATATGAATGAAACATTTCATAACACAAACAATATTATCAGGTGATTTTGAGAAATTAAGGTTTTATTCAGACTATAATGTGAATAACTGCTGATCTGATGGTGCTTATATTATCTATAGGTATTCCGACCCTACTTCGCTCAAGTATCAGAAAAACGTGTTGGAGTGTTGAAATAATGGTTTGGTGTTGGAAAAAACTTCAGTTATATTCATTACTACACCAAAGATTCCAAACAGTGTATGACAAGTACGTGCTTCATAAGATATTAGGGCTAGAAATATCTCCTAGGAAATTCCAGAACACCAAGAATATTCGAGGAAATTCCACAACGTTCTGAAATAATTTGGAACATTCTGGAGTGTTCAGGAATAGTCTGCAATGAATAGTCAGAAATAGTCCTGAAATACCCCATATCATTGTGAAACCATCAAGGAAGTTTTATAATGAAGAAGGTTTCATTTCCACCTATTGGACGTGCTTATGAACATATGAGGGCTAGACGTGAGAACAGTTCAGAACATTCTAAAGTATTTGATAGAATTCCACAACATTCCAGAACATTCTGAAATTTCGTGGAATGTACGGGATAGACTTAGAATTTTCATGGACATCCCGGTCATTTTCTGCATCATTGTGTACCATTCAAATCCTTTTTTGTATAGGTGGGAAATATTGTATAGGGAGGGGCTTTTTATATACCCCTGATTCGTCGACCTCTTGAAATTCGAAGTTCATACTTTCATTTCAATCACCACACAATTTCATATTAACTCCCTAGGTAAGAGCGGGTACCTCTGCTAATAACTGGATAGTATTTACTCGAACAGAAGTATGTTACATAGGTGTAAATTAGGGGAAGCTCCCCCCTCCCCCACGAAACAATACTTGTAATATTGTTACTTTTGACCTTTACGTATATTTTCTTTCTATGATCTTTGCCACCCAATTCAAAATGCTTAAATTACGCATTGATATAACTAAAGTATTATCCCCCAATATAATATTTTGTTTATAACTAGCTGACCAGGCGATATCCGGACCGTGTTAGAATAAATAAATGTGAAAAGTTTTCAGCTGAGTTGTATTAAATTTTTTATATTGTGTTTGTCAGGCTCAAAGTCGGCCATTCTAACACGGACTGTGTTGAGCAGCCGATTTTGTGCCAGAAAGACAGTAGATTGATACAATAAATATTGGAAAATCTATTTTTCAGATACATACTACAAACATGGTAATTTTTATCATTTTAAGTACTAGGTGAAGTCAGTCATCAGTACATTTTAACCCCCAAACAGTAGAACAGTAACTCGGGATCCAGAACAGAAAATCAACTGGAAAAACAATAGACCTGGCAACACTGAACATTGCGCTCCTTTCGTACGATTTCTTCTTCATCTGCAGTGGACTGATTCTCAATTTTCCGTAGTCAAATTGCATAACGGCTTCGTTTTGAAAGAAACAATCTCTTTTCTCGCGGCATTGTAACTACGAGTAATACTGTGATGAATATTACCGATTTTGCTTGTATTTTGACGTAAAAAATATTCATGCGCGAACAAATTATAGCCTCAATTGTCTTTGCGCGCATCATGGCAACAACTGTTATAACCTATCAAACCAAAAGTCGTCAATTTGTTTAATGCTTTATATTTCAATTGTTTCCTGGCGGAGAAAAATCCTACAAATGAAATATCATGAAATTCAGGCCTGTCGTTTTTGAGTTTGCGACTTTCTTTCATTAATTAGATGGATACAAATTTTCAACCACTCATTTGTGGAACCTCTTGCACAAAATTAAAATTACAGTATTTTCTTGTGGTATGAGAAAAGTATTTCGATGCATGTAGTGGATAGTTTTTTAATATCTCATAAAGATTAGACTAAAAAATCTTTCTCTTGATTCACTTCATCTATTAATGAAAACTGTATGAAAATCGCTTTGATAGTTTTCGAGTTGATCGCGTTAATGGCCAATGGCTGATGTAGTTATTTTTTCGAAAAAAAATTCAACACCAGTGTATTATTGGAACATGTATCATTTCAATTATGTGTGCTCCGTCCAAACTGTTCGAATAGATCATATACAGTAAATTATAAATATGTTGAAAACTATTTAATATCCGAGCAGCATAGTTTCATGGCAAATAAGTCGATCAATACAAATTTATTTATTTTTGGAAGCCGGGTATTTGAAACATTCGGATGTAAATCCCAAATGGATAAGGTATTTCCCGATTCCCGCAAAACATTTGACCGTGTAAACCATAACGTACTTCTGAAGAAGTTGACATGGTTCGTATTAACGAAGAATTTTGTTGAATTATTGAAGAGTTATTCGTAAAATGAGGAATATATTGTCAGAGACGAAGGAAATGTATCAGGATAATATCATGCAAACTCTGGAGTGCCGCAGGTTTCCAATTTGGGGCCTTTCCTCTGTAGCGTAACTTCCCTACCGCTCGTGATTTCATAATGTAATATGTTTTCGTTTTTAGTTTGTCCTCGTTTGTCATTTATACTCAGTGTATCATGTTTGTTTACATCTTTTCGTTATCGACGTTAACCTATTTTTCATTTCATTCCTGTGTAAATGCTAGGGATTAGGGATCTGTATTGACAGAATTATCAACAAAGTTTGGCTTGGCCTATTCGCGCGGAGATGGCGCTGTCAGTAGCTTTCTCGGTATAATTAGAACTCGTTTTTCTTACACATTTCTTTATTTGAAAAAGTATTGTGGTAAAAAGTTCAGGAACGTTGGATCCATCTGCAAGTGGACTCGTTCTAGTTGATTTCGTGTATTGGAACTGCAAATAAGTTTTTCTGGAACCTTAGCGGTATTTGGAAAGGGAATTAATTTGAACTTTTCTGCCTGGTCTAGGTATGTAAAATATTGAGCTAAACTTTAGGCATATTATTTATATTCTTGATTTTATTTTATAGAAACTTAGTCGTATTTCCAACGCAATCTGTCATACAACCGATCAACTGGGAATAAAACCTTTTTAACCCGAATTATTCTGTTTGGTGTACGAACTTATTTTTTCCACCCCACTTCACCTCTTCATTATATTCATAACCGATTTTCGGTTATTAAGTACTCAGAATGCCTCATATTTGCAGATGACCTCGAAGTATATAAAAAATGCACTCAGTACGGCATTGTGTTATGCTGCAGAAGGACATAAATAGTATTTATGAATAGAGTCTGATTAGCAAACTGTATTTCAATCTCAGTAAGTGTAAAGTGATGAATGTAACTCGCCCTAAAGAGCCAGTTATCTTTAACTATGAGATGGAGAAGAGAAACTAATCAGATGTACAGAAATTAAGGATCTTGGTGTAACCTAAAATATTGTTTTTCATTTGCGGAGCATAAAGGAAATATAGTATCAACCGCTAACAGAACACTAGGATATGTGATGAGGCAATCTGCACAAATCTGCAAAAATCTGCACAAATATTACCGCAATGGAACTACTCTATTTTGCAATAATAAGGTCTAAGTTGGAGTTTGCATCATTACTGTGGTTCTCGGAGTATGCGTCTTCATTACATAGAGAGTACAGAATACATTTTTGAGAATACTGTATTATAGGAAATACCGATCGTGGTCTGACTATAATACAGTTAGATCAACAGTTCAGAAATGAATTCAAAATAATGTCTTTAGACCAACAAAGAAATCTATCTGCTATTATGTTTCTGTACAAGGTGATCAATAGTAAATTAAAGAGTCCCGAAATTCTTACACCTGTCCCTTTTAATGTACCAGGGCGCCGCACTCGTACAATACTTATGATTAATATACCAAATTATCTCTCAACTTTAAAAGCTTCTCTTGTTAGCATTATGAAGTTAATCAACAGTTACAAAGTATTTGTAAATATAGATTTCTCTCTATTTTCTAAAATCTTTTACACAGTAATTATAAATCACACTTTGGACATATCCTTATGAAATGTAACAGGTCTTAATGGATTTTTCGGTATTTCCAATATTTTTATAGTGGATTGAGTACAAGCCCCTGCAATTCATTGGTGATACATTGATACGTATCAAATTTTCACACGTTGACGTGTCCTCTAATTTCACTTCAAAATTCTGTTATTGAACTTTCAGTAACTTTTACTTTTGAATTGTCATGAAAAAAATTGCGGAAAAACATAATTATATGTGTATAACTAATATAATTCTCATTCAAATTACTTAGGAATATGTACTCATCCTAATATTCATGTATTCAAATGAATTCAGAAGTCCTTGTGAAATAAGTTTGTGTTATTGGTGAATGTCTTGACACATTTAGAAAAAATCAGATTATCGTCATTAATTTTCATCGCTGTGCTAGTAATATTCTGTTGGTAATACATTTAAAAGCAACTCAGTAACCGGTTTTCGTTATTCATATCGAGTATGTAAAAGCCAAATGGAATAAATTCATTATTTCGGTTACTGTACATATTTAAAAAAATTCCGAGACTCGTTAAATGTAAATTATAATTTTTGACATTCTTCAACGTAAAAATGCCACCTCTACCTTCAACCCCCTTCGAATGACAGGTACAACCCCCAATTTTTTAAATAGGAAGTATTGGTTTATGATATATCGTTTGAAAGGTCTCTTCATTCTTTATTCAAAAATGTTATCACTATCGAGTTTATTGCAACAATTAAGATAAAATAAATTAAAATAATTTGGTTATCGAAATTCGATAAAATACACCCAAAAACTAAAATGCAATGCGAAATGTAGAATACGAAAAAGAACTATAGATGTTAACGAAGTAGATGTTCAAAATGTTCACCGCGAACGTCTTGGCAGCATCCAAATCTCAAATAAAACTGTCTTTTAACATTATTTAACATATCAGGCGTGAACGACCTAATCGCGTTATTCGTTCTTTTAGTTATTCAAATCTGAAGGTTTAGTTTTGAACACATTGCCCCATAAAAAATCTAATGATGAAAATCAGGTGATCGCGCTGGCCATTAAATCGATCCTCGCATCCCTATCCACCGATTGGGAAATGTTGTATGTATTGCCGGAAATTACCTTGGTAATGTGGTGGTGCTCCATCCTGATGAAACCATATC
Organism: Leptinotarsa decemlineata; assembly: GCF_025532065.1. Lineage (NCBI taxonomy): Eukaryota > Metazoa > Arthropoda > Insecta > Coleoptera > Chrysomelidae > Leptinotarsa > Leptinotarsa decemlineata. The sequence goes on along the minus strand of NW_027412545.1, from coordinate 5,362,189 downwards.
GTATTCACTGAAACTTGAAGGTTTTCTAGATAAGGATATAAATTTGCTTAACTTGGAATGACATCATTTCGAAGTAGTGCCAAATACCTAATTATCAGAATTCAAGTTGCCCTCAATGAAAAAGAGACCAATGGTATGGTTTCCTACAATCCCTGCCCAAACATTAACATTTTGAGGATATTGCGTGTGTTCTTCTCTCATCCAGTGAGGATTTTCCGTTGACCGGTAGTGGCAATTTGGCCCATTAGCATGACCGTTAAAAGACAAAGTAAACTCGTCAAAAAACATAATGTCTTGCAATTGGATGATATTGTTATCCAACATGTACATCATTTGCTGATAAAAATAAGTTCTTCTATCAAAATCGTTTTCCATGAGCACCTGAGTAGGTATCATTTTATAAGGATGCATTTTAATTTCTTTCAATATGTTTACTATCGATATATGGCTAACATTGAATGTAGCTTGCGAAACTGCTTCTTTATTTTGATTATTGTTCCTTTAATTTCTCATAAAATACGCGAGCTACTTCCTGTTGTGTTTGGGTTTTATCTCCCTAACCCAATCATTTGTAAAACTGTTATTTAAAGCATTTCCGGTAATCTAACCATTTGTCAGTCTTGAAGTTAAAGAACTTTAAACTCAAATTAAAATACTTACAACTAATGCTATAACCTACAAAACAAGTTGACAAGGTGTTTTAAACTAACGTTGCCACGGAAATTATTTACAGTTTTCCAAAGGATTTGTAATAAGTTTTGAGTATATTTTATCGAATTTCGGTAACCACATGATTTTAATTTGTTTTATCTTAATTGAAAGCGACAACATTTTTCAATAGAGAATTTTAAAATCTTTGATCAGCTATCGAACCATATTCACATCATAGGAATCAATTATTAATAAACGACTTTCCATAATGAAAAAAATTCTCAGAATCCTTTGCGAACTCTTCAAGTAATGTTATCCAACAAATGTAGTCTTTGACAACGATGATGTTTGTGAACAAGTGGTAAAACACTTCCGTTGATCTTCGTTGTCACGTGACTTGACTTTACCTGAATTATACATTTCATTTGCTAAAAACAATTTTCGTTTCGAGCCGAATATCTTCATCCATATACAGTCAATATCAACTTCTCTAGTTATTGAATAACTAAATTCGTAAACAACTCAACATTAACAAAACTTTCTTATTAGTCAGTGGTCTATGCTTGAAGACTGGCAGTAAACAAATCTAAAGAAATGAACTTTAAACGTTCAAGACAGTCTCGAATATACCTACACAGTAGGTAGAATGGGCTGACGTCTATCAGAAAACAACTTCTCCCCTGGCTAATACCTTGAAGGGCGTTGGATTATATCCGACAGGCGTTAGTGCAGGAATCTTCACAGAAAATTTCCTGCATATGCAATTGGCAATACAACTCTGAAAGAGTCCACCTTCAATTTTGGAACGGGCACACTTGCAGACTGGTTTCGGACTCATTAGCTACTCATCAGTGCAAGATAGTGACCATCATCGACCTAAAGTCAATGATATTCCATAATTGAAAATCGGAATTCTTTTCAGAGTATTCCATTCCTCTTTCTAAGTTGGTATTAACCAGGGGAGTAGTTGTTTTCTGATAGGCGTCAGTCCATTCAACCTACTGTGTAGGTATATTCGAGACTGGCTTGAACGTTAGAAGTTCATTTTTTTAGATTTGTTTACTGCCAGTCTTCAAGCATAGCCCATTGACTAATGAGGAAGTTTTATTCAGAGGAATCGGGCAAATTACTGATATGCAGTTGGTTAGTACCTCGTCCACTAGATGGAGTGACATTTTGTTGTTCGCTCCAAATTAGGAAGAGGAATGAAATACTCTGAAAGAATTCCGATTTTCACTTATGGAATATCATTGACTTTAGGTCGATGATGGCCGCTATCTCGCACTGATGAGTGGCTAATGAGCCCGAAACCGGTCTGCAACTGTGCCCGTTCCAAAATTGAAGGTCGGCTCTTTCTGTTGTATTGCCAATAGCATATGCAGGAAATTTTCTGTGAAGATTCCTGCACTGACGCCAGTCGGATATAATCCAACGCCCTTATTGGTATTAGCCAGGGGAGTAGTTGTTTTCTGATATGCATGAATCCATTCAACCTAATGTGTAGGTATATTCGAGACTGGCTTGAACTTTTGAAGTTCATTTCTTTAGATTTTATTAACAAAACTCCTGGGAGACTATACAGGGTGTCCCTGGACTTCCTCTTTTCCTCTCGGGAATGTATAGATGGGGTCAAAATATCACCAGTACTTCATATAACTTTTTTTCCTAAAAGTCTTCGTAACCAAGTTACGGGCCCTCGAAGTTACAAAATGAAAAATGTTTTTCCTTGATAACTTTTCAAGTGGATATTCAAAATCATCAAAATTTTGGTAATTGACTAAACAAATGAATTCCGTCGATGAGCTTTCATGCAGGAGTCAGTTGTTTTGCTACAAAGTCAGGAACGGACTACCCCCGATGGTCCACACCCCAAAACTTTGAAATGACAGATATTTTTCAATATTTTTCAACAAAATAAGGTTACTTGGACAATTTTATGAATAAAAGTACTCGTGTGGAAAGTCGATCGGAGCAACGAGTCTTGATAAAAATGTAGTTCTACTCGACGACATCAAACCCGCTCGTCCACCATTATTTGAAATGAATAATTATCAAAGCAGAAATAATAATGATAACTTTAATTCAACAACATTTATAACAGGAATAATACAAAGTATGCTAAAATGAAGTCGTAAACAAAAAGTACAGTACCTATATGGAAGTTTAAGTCACAATTGTGATAGCAGATATTTTTTCAAAAGAAATATCAAGTTCTGTAGATTCGTGGTGTTTTTAAACTAACAAGCTACTCTACTATGAAATATCGAATTCATTCCATATTTTGTATGTACATAATACGTGTGGAATAATCACGTTTCGTGTTGATCAGTTATCTGAATCTCATGAAACTCAACATTCGAATGTTTCAAATTCTTCTTCACAGCTAAACTGTTGAGGAGTTTCACTGATAATTATAATTTTATGGGAGAAATTCTTTAACACGAATCTAAATTTAGCTGAAAAAACGCACATCGGAAAAAATATTTACTATACTAATAAAAAGCAAACGAATGAACTACAAAAACGGCTGCACATGATCAGGTGGAAAATATCTAGGGAATAATTATGTTCCATTTCTTTCACAGATGTTGACAAAAAAACCTTTTAGAAAGTTTTGATAAAAAATGAGAAACTGGAATGCGATTTTGTTTTGTTGAGTGGTGCGTTGTCATATGACTATCATTGTATTGTCAATATTCTATAGGATATTTTGAATTTTTTTGATATGGCCGAACAGTTTACATTCAATGAATATGCAGATATGCATGTATTTTATGGACGAGCATTTTGTAATGCTGCAGAAGCTCGTCGTCTGTATTCCGAGCATTTTCCCAATCGAACGGTACCGTCAAGAGAAACATTCGAACGTGTCGATCGCAGCTTGAGGGAGACAGGTATGTAATAATTGATAATTAATTTGAGCACGTTGTTTTATTTCGATATTATTGTAGGTACAGTTTTGCCAAAACGAGATGGTGAGGGCGCTCCTAGGGCTATACGTACCGTTGTATTGGAGGAAAATATTTTGGAAGCCGTCGCTGATGGTCCTTCAATGAGCATTAGAAATCTATCAGAACAGTTCCATACATCCAAGTCCACTATTCATAGAATAATTAGGGAACAACTGCTCCACCCATTTCACATCTAGAAGGTACATGCCATGACACCTCAAGATTTTCCAGCACGACTGGAATATGCCAATTGGTTCATGGATAGGCAAAGAGAGGATCTGACTTTTATTAATCGAGTTTTATTCACTGATGAAGCAGGTTTCAGTAGAGATGGAGTTATCAACTCTCATAATCTCCATATATGGGCCGAAGAAAATCCCCATGGGATATTGCAAACCAAACACCAACGGAAATTCAACGTGAATGTTTGGGCTGGTATCATAGTAAACCATCTTATAGGACCATTCGTTCTACAGGACCGATTGAATGGAGAACGTTATTTGGAGTTCATTCAGAACGATTTGAAAGGACTTTTGGAACATGTTCCATTGCAAACCCGAAGAGATATGTGGTTTATGCATGATGGCGCTCCTCCTCATTTTAGTTTGATTGTGCGTGACCATCTGAACCATATTTTCCACAATAGATGGATTGGTAGAGGTGGGCCATATTCATGGCCATCGCGGTCTCCGGATTTAAATCCATTGGATTTCTTTCTGTGGGGGCATCTAAAAACCTTGTTTACGCTACACCTATTCACACAAGAGATGCATTGTTGAATAGAATAACATTACATTGTGAAGCCATACGAAACAACCCTGGAATGCTATTTCAAGTACAGAGAGGGTGTCTTCGCAGACTAAGAAAATGTATAGAGAGAGAGAAGGTGGTCATATCGAGCAGTTTCTGTAGCGGATTTTTCATTTCTGTTTGCTCTTGAGGCTCTTGAGTTTCGTTAGTTGAACGTGTTTGCATTATAAAAATTCGTTATGAACATTTTACCTATCATTTCCATTTTCCTTAAAAACTAATATTTTCGAATAATGGTAGACATCTCAGGATAAATGGTTTTGAATTAACGTTATCATTATTATTTCTGCTTTGATAATTATTCATTTCAAATAATGGTGGACGAGCGGGTTTGATGTCGTCGAGTGAAACTACATTTTTATCAAGACTCGTTGCTCCGATCGACTTTCCACACGAGTACTTTTATTCATAAAATTGTCCAAGTAACCTTAATTTGTTGAAAAATATTGAAAAATATCTGTCATTTCAAAGTTTTGGGGTGTGGACCATCGGGGGTAGTCCGTTCCTGACTTTGTAGCAAAACAACTGACTCCTGCATGAAAGCTCATCGAAGGAATTCATTTGTTTAGTCAATTACCAAAATTTGGATGATTTTGAATATTCACTGGAAAAGTTATCAAAGAAAAACATTTTTCATTTTGTAACTTCGAGGGCCCGTTACTTGGTAACGAAGGATTTTAGGAAAAAAAGTTATATGAAGTACTGGTGATATTTTGACCCCATCTATACATTCCCGAGAGGAAAAGAGGAAGTCCAGGGACACCCTGTATATATTTCACAAATTCACGAATATAATTGAAGGTATGGTAAGAAACTAACCGCTGCTTTCATATTTCATGACAAAATGGTAAATCAAACGTTGGCAATTTCAATGGCGGAGTTGCTTATTTTTGGCCTCAAAGCTTTGAAAGGGGATGCTAGACGATCAGTGGAGGGATTGTTGTTATCTATTTCATCAATCAAACCGATTATCGACATTTTGATTAGTAGATACGGTCGAGCAGATTTGATTGTGAAAAGTCTGGTCAATAAGGCCAAGAATTTTCCTATAATGAAAAATAATGATTTCAGGTCTCTGACACATTTTGCGGAAAATGTATCAAATCTGGTGGTTACCCTAGAAACCATGAACATGCAGAACTATTTGGATTGCCCTCAAATTCTGGAGGAAATTCTACAAAAGTTACCCTACAACATGCAGCTTTCATGGGGTGAAAAAGTACTTGAGAAGAATGGTAAGAGCACTTTACAAGAATTTAAAAAGTGGCTGTGGAGAAAGTCGGAAGCAGCAAGCTACGCTCAATCTATGAATGTGGGTAAGCCTTCTACAAATCAGGTATCTGGTAAGTTCTCTCAAAATCAGCCTCATAAAGAGAGATTCAAAACAACTCTTGTTACTTCTCAAGAGAAGAGTACTTCAGTTCGCAAATGTATCATGTGTGAAGAGAAACATATAATAGATAAATGCAAAACATTTTTTGATCTCTCTATAGACAGATTTCGTAAAAAGTAATGGTATATGTTTTTCTTGTTTGGGAACATCTCACAAAATAAAATTTTGTCGTAACAAAAAGAAATGTGGGGTAAACGACTGTGAAAAAATACATCATAAAAGTCTTCATAATGACGCATTTGATAAAAATAAGGAGAAAAATGATACTGTTAGTCTAGAAATAGTTGCTCATACCACAAAATCATTCAGTACAGAAATTTTATTCAAAATCGCTCCGGTTATAATAAGATCTTCTCAGAATGAACTTGAAATTTATGCATTATTTGACGAAGCTTCAACGGTCACTCTTCTTGATCAAGATTTAGCAGACAAGATGAACCTCGTTGGCGAAGAAACAGAGTTAGGTTTGAAGTGGACCCACGAAGACACTTGCAAGAGATTATTTTCAAAAAAAGTAAGTTTTGAAATAGCTGACAAAAATAGGACCACATTTTATCAGATGGAAAATGCATATACAGTGAAAGACATGGATCTTCCTAGGCAAACGGTTGATGGAAAAAGACTAAAAGAAAAATGGAGCCATCTGGAATATATAGATTTTGCTAGTATGGCTCAAGCAAAACCGCAATTGATGATAGGACAAGATAACTGGGATCTAATCACAAGTCGAGAAGTAATTGAAGGTCCTAAGAACTCGCCAGCGTTATCAAAAACTAAATTGGGATGGATAGCACATGGAAATTTGAGAGAATTCAGAGGTAGACAAGATAGCAATACTGTTTTTCATATTTTCCATAATCAGATGAACTGTGATGAAAAATTACATGAAAAAATCAAGAATTAGTTTTCCACGGAGTCATTTGGCGTCAAAATTTCTGAAGATAGATCAATGAATTCGGAAGACAAAAAAGCAGTTCAAATAATAGAATCAGTTTCAAGAAGAATAGGGAATGGAGACCGTTGGGAAACTGGTTTGTTATGGAGAGATGATAGTTCAACTTTACCAGAAAGTAAGTATAAAGCTCTTCAAAGACTTCAGTATCTTGAAAGAAGAATGACTAGAGATTTGAAATTCGCTATGACCTACAAACAGAAAATAGAAGAATATTTAGAGAAAGACTATGCAGAGAAAGTGATAGAAGGAAATGAAGAATCAAGTAAGGTATGGTATTTGCCACATTTTGGAGTCGTAAATGAAAATAAACCCGGCAAATTGAGGTTCGTCTTTGATGCGGCTGCCAAGGTGGAAGGGAAATGTTTGAATGATTTTTTATTGAGAGGACCTGATTTATTGAATTCTCTTGTTGGAGTTATTTTCAAATACAGAGAGAAAGATGTAGCTTTCTCAGCAGATATTCGAGATATGTTCCACAGAATAGTTATCAGAAAAGAAGATCGTGCTGGACAACGATTTCTCTGGAGAAATAATTCCAATGAAGAACCTAGCACCTATGAAATGAAGGTGCTAATTTTTGGTTCTGTGGGCTCGCCTTTTTCGGCACAATATATTAAAAATCGAAATGCATTAGAGTTCCAGAATAAGTATCTTCAAACTGTAAATGGAATAATAAATAGGCATTATATGGATGATTATCTGGACAGTGTGTACACAAAGGAAGAAGTTATTCGCCTCATAAAGGAAGTCATTTTCATCCACAGACAAGGAGGATTTGAACTGAGAGGTTGGGTATGCAATTCGAAAGAAGTTTATAGACATATTCCAGAAGAACTTAGGGGTGATGAAAAACTTCTGCAAGAAAGAAACAATTTGTCGCAGAGAATTCTCGGTTTGAAATAGATTCCATCATCCGATCATTTGGCGTTTTCTTTGAATTCTTCAAAAATGAAAAAAATAATTTCGAAAGGAAAAAATCCAACAAAGAGGCAGATCCTCAAAATAGTGATGTCTATTTATGATCCTCTAGGACTCCTCGCACACTATGTCGTTAGAGCAAAAATTCTTTTACAGGATATATGGAGAAGTGGCATAGGTTGGGATGATGAGATAACTCATAATCAGAATATTATTGAAGATCTCAAGATACCTAGGTGTTATGCATTGAACTTCATTTATGATTTTAATTTACAGCTTCACATCTTCTGTGACGCAAGTGAGCAAGCGTTTTCAGATTTGAGAAGAACGAAAACATTCATGTCTCTTTGGTGATGGCAAGGACGCAAGTAGCACCTCTAAAGCCAATAACAATTCCATGTTTGGAACTTCAAGCCGCTGTAATGGGTTCCAGATTGGCAATAACAATAAGGAAAGAACATTCATTCGAAGTGAATCAAACACACTTTTGGACATACTCGAAAACGGTTTTGTGTTGGTTGAGATCAGAACCAAGAATGTTCAAAACTTTTATTACGCATCGAGTGGGCGAGATTCAGGAGAACACGAAAATGCCTGATTGGCATTGGATTCCTTCCAATCTGAATATAGCAGATGAAGCTACTCGAGATACAAAAGACATAAATCTACAAGAAAACAGTCAGTGGTTTCAAGGTCCGGAATTTTTATACAATAAACAAGAATTTTGGCCAATGGAACAAAAAAGAATAGACAAGGACGAAGAAATTCAAGAAAATCCAGAAACCTTCGAACTTAAACATGAATTCATATTATTGACAGTTTCACATAGAATTGAATATTCACCAGACATCACAAGATTTTCTGACTACTTTTTCTTCAAAAGCGGTTTTTTATTCTTCTCGTTTACAAAAACTGTCATTCAACTATTTTTCAAAATGTCAAAACAAATACAAAGTGATTCTTATTTAAAATAAAACTCAACAGAGATTTTGAATTAGGGTGAAAGTAACCAGGTTCAATTCAATGCCACGAAAACCCAGGCATCGGTTTTCTCCAAAAAGATAAATATTTCCGAACCGGATATAATAATGTCAGGACATCCAATTCCGCTTTCTGCTTCGATGAGTTTGTTGGGAGTTGAAATGGACACCAATATGTCTTGACATAATCATGTCACTGGAATTGCAAAGGCTGCTCCTCAAAAGCTTGGAACACTGTTCCAAACCAGAAAACTATACACACATCATACACACTTTTGATGCTTCATTAAGCTCTGATCAAACCTTCTTTGGAGTATTGTATGTATGTATGGAGCTCCGCCTCTAAGCATACCCTGAAGCTGCTGGATTCCACCCAGAAAAAAGCCATCCGCCTGACTGGAGACTCGAACATCACTTGCATCCTTGATAGTCTGGAACATCGAAGAAAGGTTGGAGATTTGTCTCTCTTTCATAGATACTTTCACGGGAGATGTGATTTGTGTATTTTTAGGGTATCGATCTAAGGACTATCCCGAGTACTAAGCGAGAATGTCATGAATTTGGTTTTACCATTGTCCAAGCTTATAAAGTTATTATTCACCCAAATTAGTATTTTTCTAAGATCATTTCCTGTAGTTTCCCAGGTTTCGTCTCTGCATAACAAATAATGTGCCCACGAAAACCACTGATTTGTGATATACTGTTGATGTATATCCGAACCAGAATCGGACCCAAAACCGTACCCTGAGGCACATGAATAGATATATTTGCTGAACTGCTGAGTTCTTCCCCTATCTTACCCTTTTGTTCTCTGTGACAAATAGTTTCGATGAAGATCAAGAAAACAGCCAAACATTTCGATGATTCATCCATTATTTCTATTGTGTGTTCCACAAAATCTAAAACATTATTATAGTACTTGTTATACACTGTTTGGAACCTTTGGTGTAGTAATAAATATTACTGGAGTTTTTCCCAACACCAAACCGTTATTTTAACACCTCGACACGTGTTTCGATCACCAATTGATCATCTTCAAGAGGAAGATCAAACTAATCCTCCCTAAAAAGTTATCCTTATTTATACCATAGGTACTTCTTCTAGGTACCTCCGTCTTGAGTGTCTTAAATTAATTACACAATATTGCCTCATCTACCAGTCTTATATTATTTTCACAATATATCCTTGAGTAATAGTCGGGTAAATCTAATAACTAAAATATCATTTCAACAAGCTATATAAAATTAATTTCACATATTGGCTTATCTACTAGTCTTAAATTAATTTCACAATGTGTACTTATGTAATATTCAGGTAAATCTAATAATTAAAATTTTAAAAATTTTAAAAGTGTATGTCATCTACAGTACCCCTCGAGAGGTATTGTGGATGACATATACACAAAATAAGGATGAAAAATTTTTTTTTAAGAATGAACGAAATCTCGACTTTTAAAAACGACAAAAACCAAGATAAATATATCTCAGTTCCGTACCACCAATACACTACAGAGCCTTTTAGGAAGTCCAAAAGACAAAGTCGAGAATCCGGAAAAGTCTGGAATTTACGAAACTAAATGTAAGGAATGCGATGCAAAATATTATGGACAGACAAAAAGATCTATTAGAATAAGATATAAGGAACACTTAGCAGACTTAATATATGGAAGACCTGAAAAATCAGCAGTTGCCCATCATATTTTGCAACGAAACCATTCCATAGACTTCAGTTCATTAAGATTAGTTGGACAAGTTAACAACGACAATCATCTAGATGCCTAGATGCCATCGTTATAATAATATTATAACGATGGTGGTCCAATACCTAACAGTGTACTATATAGCTTGTTATCAATATTGTGAAATTAATCTAAGACACTTAAGACGCAGGTATCTAGAAGAGGTACCTATGGTATAAATAAGGATAACTTTGTAGGCAGAATTGGTTTGATATTCCTCTTGAAGATGATCACTTGGTGATCGAAACACGTGTCGAGATGTTGAAATAACATTTTGGTGTTGAGAAAAAACTCCAGTAATATTCACATTATTATAGTATACAAATAACACGTTCACAACATCACTATTCTCAATAATTGACTGAAAATTCATGAAGCAAGTTCACTCAAACTGACTTATGTTTTGTATGTAGACAGGCATATGCAATATAACGTTGCCAGTAAAATGAATATATTTTGCTCAAAATCACTAACTCGAAAAAAATTCATCACATTCAATTTCTAAACTGTGCGACTGATAAATGAACTAAGTAGATTCTGGAACTACTGATAAAATCAATTGTAGATTAGTTTAATGTACAAGTTCAACTGAAAAAAAACTAATATGTAGCGAAACGCGCCCTCAGTAAAGATGATAGTATGAAAATTGTTCCATTATCACGGATTTATTAATTTTCATCAAAGTAACTGGTCAGTATAATAATAATGATAAATGATATATAATATTTTGTTGTCAAAATTGACCCCACGTTTATTTTAAAATATTCAAATACATCAATTTGACCTCATTTTGTGAAATTCGACAATACCAATACAATTAGTTATGGTAGATAACGACGCAACCGACTTATAACGTCAACAACCTCTGAGAAAGAGTGTTGTAAAAATCTTTTAAATTTCTGGTAGGTGAGAATTTCTCAGAATATACATTTTTGTTTGAAGAAGCCAGTGAACATGTATCTTTGTGATAATGAATGGAAGAGTTTTATTGACATTTGAGGAAAAATAGCGCGACACGCAAGTTTTCCATGCTATCCAAGTCAGGAATGAAAACAATTGCACAACGTGACACACTGAGCGATGTCACTCAATATCCACCTTGTGTCTACAAAACAAGTGAGCTGAAGACATCGTTTTAATAAATGATGTTAGCACGGGTGATTACTTTGAAAAATCAATTACGTAGTGAATGAAAATTAATGTTAATATTTCGTTACATCGCAGTAGTCTGTTTTTTAGTATGCAAATGATAATAATGATGCACTGTCATGTAGCTGTTCTAGATCTCAAATTGAAAGGATTTTTTTAATCTGAATATATTACAAAGAATCATAAAATAGTGGGAAGATATAAATATTATTCAATCAACAAGAGGTGTGTAAACTAGAAGAGACTTTCAGATTAGATTAGTTTTACATAGAATGAAAATTTGTATGAGAAAAAATAACTAGAGAACTGATTTAACAGATCAGGATACTTGTAAGACATTTACTGTACCACTCACTGAACACTGTTCATTTGGGTGACATCTGAATAAATAAAGGCTCTAACCTCGGCCGCCCCAAAAAACATTTTAACATTGAGTGTTTTGTTAGGCTTTATAAGTTGTAACGTATTAATTTACTTTTAAATACTTAGTTGAATTTCCTAGAAAAAATTATATACAACTTCGATGTTTATTTATTTATTGTTATGACATTTTTGAAATAGGGCTTTCATGAGATCGTTTAAATTCTAGGTTTCTGTACCCTGAAAATAATACGCTCTGTATATTCAATTTCATCTATATATCATTCAATCACTTACCATCAATCAGTTCATGTTTGTAATTGCCTTGTAATAATTGGTGCTTCAAGTGTACTCTGAGATTCCTGTGAAATACAAATACGAGAAATAAATAACCTAAAATTCTAATATTTAGTTCATCAAAATGTAACTTTACATCACTGTTGAGTTACAATGGCAATCTGTACCACTTCTGTTACGTTCATATCATAGAAATGTTTGATTACAAGGCTTCACTTTCTTTGTTTCAGGCCTTTTTCTTTTTCTCTTTATGTTCCTTTCCCTCCTTTGTACGCTTCCCTGGTTACATCTTGACAATTCGCTTTATCGTTACCTTTGTTACGATACTACAAGAAGTCTCTGGTAATCAGAAGATCATTAATTACAACTGCACCACTTACCAAAGAATCTCAAGATCATTTATGAAGACACCAGATCTCTACATGGTTTCGAACGAAGAGAATATCTCGATCTGGCGAGCTCTCTCTATCATTTTTATTGCTTTGCTTTTATTAATATCACACCTGATGTTGCTTGTCAATTATCCTGTTTATTGGTTACTTTTGATTGCTACCTTTCGGCTGTGAAGCCTTATCTACCAGTGATTTTGGAAGAAAGAATACAATTAACTCAATATGACAACTCATTGAAATTATATTTACTTACCACTTACTAGTTTTTTCATAAACTACATACACCTCACGATTCGATCTTCATAAAACTTCATTTGAAAAAATATATCACGATATGTTTCGCTAGCACAGTAACTTCTTCATCAGTGATTTGAATCACTAGTTCATATATGTAAACTCTGTTGTATATATACATAGGGGTATCAAATGATCATTTCCTTCTTCTCCCCACGTGGATTTGAATGATTCAATGTAGTTAAGTCTACTTGCAGCTTGCACACAATACATCTACTTCCTATCACTTTAGAGTATTTTTCCACGACCCACTCTCCGAAAGTAACTAACCACAATAGTTTTCATTAGTAAAAACCCCATTGTAGCCTCCAAAACTTGCTTCTATGATTTAGAGGCGTTTGCAGGTTATAGAGTTTGGGATGAACTGGATCACAGGAAGCAAGCAATTTATCGTCATCCACAATTATAACTTGATGAGTAGAATTTGGAACCTCTGGCGTACGATAAATCTCTTGATGATGCTTACTTGGATATCGAAACGCGCGTCGAGAGACATCATATTTGTACTGATAAAGAAAAATTGTTTCTATAGAACCAAAATTATGTCCAAAATAATACAACGAATATCTAACAAAGAATCTGTACAAACCAGTACAGAAAATGAGATTTTTGTGATAGGTGGCATGAAAGGGCAATAAACCCAGGTGGCTGCAGTTTCTTCCGGAGACTTAAAGTTAGAGGATTGGCGTCCAGTGTTATAGCAGGACTGGATGAAAAAAATGGCGTCAAATTAATCGTTAATGCACATTTTCAGAACGAAATATCAGATTTTGGTTAAAATGAAATTAACTAAGTTATTTAACGACCATGAAGTTTCAGAATGTTGGTAAAGTAATCAAGTCGATGTTAAAAATGGACCTGAAGATAATATATGAGGAATAAACCGTCTAATCATTTTTTTTTCTCTAAATGAGACTATGAAAAACAATGCCTTTGGCTTTTCAAAAAGCCAAAAAAAGTAAATTGCAATTTTTCCGATATTTTACCGTTTCTAAAAACCTTGCCCCCTTGAACAGAGTGTAGAACTACTAATAAATGAGTAAGGTTAGATCTCAGAATTTTTTCTAATACATTGGATTTGTTTCTTACATCTCGACGAACATTGGTCTGCGAATCAGCATTTTTTTCTTTGCTATTGCACGTGCTATTCAGAAGAATATATTTATACTACACGAAGTGTGCTCAGTTATGTAAGGTTTGGCGAGTCAGGAAAGCGACTAACTTTCTCCAGCCTTATACTTAAATTAAAAGATATCCATCAGAGTGTTTAGAAGTTTTCATAAATGTATGATTCAAACGCCATTTTTTTCACTTTCATACAATTTTTATTTAAATGAATTCATGTAGATATTTTATTAACGTCAAAACAAATAATATATGACGAAATTATGAGTTCCAACGCCGCGTTTAGCTGCCTGTCTGTATGGCTGTCGATAAACTCAAAAACTACCGAACGGATTCTCAAACGGTTATCACCAAAGAACGGAGTGATTCGAAAGATTGATGTTTTGATGCAGATGCAGAAAAATTGCTTAGAGTTGGATTTAGATAAGTGTGTTGTTATGAGTTTCAATCGATGTCAATTATAAATTGAGTAAAATCACTCCATGAATAATGTTGAAGAGATTAAAGATTTCTTTGGAAACAAATTCTGAACTAACCAGGGATTTTTGTATGAATCTAGTTTTAACTTAAGAGGTTTTTGTTTTAAGAAGATTTTCAATGTTATTATTCCTCTAGATGATGTATTTCAAATAAATTTTGTACAATCTCCACATTATGAAAATCGTTTCGAAATATGTAATACAACTGAAATTTATCAAATAAAATTCTATTTCACTAATCTAATTATTTCAAAAAAATCTATCCAATTGACAAAAAAAATCTTGGAAATAAACATATTAATTTAATGAACTGACTTGTAACAACTCTTCACTGAATTTTCCTAACTCATGGATTTTCACAAAACCCTTGGCAATCCTCCGAAATATCATTTGATTTCAACGAAATCGCTGGAAATCTTAGAGAAATCCTTGAAGATTTCAGCAAAACTTGTACATTTTCTGAGGAGGGGTCCACCCACCCCCACCCTCCCGATTTCGACAATTCAACGTTAAGTTGTTCAATATACCATCAGTTCAAACTATCGTCGGAATGTATGACTAGTAGTTTAACATTGTTTTAACCAGAGAGATGTTGGATGAAAAAAGAATATATATTGAAGATTATTTTTGTTCAATATTAGATTAATCCTTCTTAATAATATGCCAGCATTTATTTGAATCGCGCACCAGATCAACTTCAATTTTTCCAAAACGAGTCGTAATAAAAATTGCTCTTAAAAAACTTCTTACTGCTGCTGACTGAAAATTCATTCTTGATTCCTCCCATGTCAAATGTAGTTAATACTACAACTACTTAGGTTGGGTTAGGTTAGGTCCAAAGTGAATGGGTCTATCCGATCTCGACCGAAACCCGCAAGGGTTTATTGTGGCTCACACCTATTCACACTCGACCAAATAAACCCAGCTTCTTAATGAAGCCGATTAGTTTCTATGGCGAGTGGTCTTTCAGGTCAGACGATATGAGTACGGCTCTGTCGAACTCTAAAAACCTGATTCGGACCCCAGCAGAGCAGGCACAAATGATGCGCTCTGCTGTTTCATCAGCATATGATGATTCAAATCACAGTGACCTGTGAGAAGGCCTGTTAGACATCGTAGTTCATCCCTATAACAACTATGAACGCCTTGGAGTGAGCCAATCCGGGAAATTTCTGCCAGAAGTAAATAAATCTTCTTGCCATCCAGGTGTTCAATGTTTGTTTGACAAAACGTAAAGCGATGCCAATGACAGGTTCTAGTCCGATGAAACTGCTTGCAGCACTCCCCTTTACAAGGGAGTCAGCAGCTTCATTGCCTCTCAGACCAGTGTGGCCAGACCAGAGACAATCTGTTGTCTTCCTATCGAGGCGAGTCGTTTTTGACAATTTGCTACCAATTTAGACGTTGCTCGGTAGGAGCCAAGAGCTTCCAACGCCGCGTGACTGTCCGAGAATATTTTTGTTGACTTGTGTATGAGGTTGGATTCTTCCAATCTCTTTGCACACAATTCAGTAGCGTAAATAAAGTCGCCTAGGTTCGTAGGCAGGTTGATATATTTGTCCTGGGTCTGCGACTGAAAACACCTGCACCAGAACCGGAAGGTGTTTTTGATCAATCTGTGAACCAACAACTATCTGATCTTATTATTTCCTTCTCCCGGAGGATCCAGTCCTCTCTACACTACAATACTTACATATTATAGTATAACTATAGTCTTTATTTTCTAAATACAAAATCCTTAAGTGGACAAATTTATTATAGATCTAAGCTAGGAAAACACTTGAACATGACCTTAGAGAACTTAATGAAACTGCCTACCTAATTCACTTCGTATTAAATAATTTGAAGATATACCTCTTTGAGTATATTCAATTCCGGACAGTCCTTGTGCCAGCAGTCGATCCGATAAGACGTGTTAGCAAATAGTAATAGTTAAGTGAAGTGGCTACCTGAACCGAAAAGATTACCTCCTACAACCTACCTGTGTGAGAACGAGTCCCGGCTTCTCAAACTCATTCTTTAGAGATTTCAGGAACTACAAAGACGACCCGCTGCGAACGCCATGAGAAGCAACAACACCGCTGCCAACAGCTTCCTCACCACCCCTTGGACGTCATATGGAGGACCCAGAAGGATAACATGGAAGAAGCTACCGTTCCCCCAGCCATACTCATAGGAGAAAATCCAGGACATCCTTGAAGAGTACCCACTGGCGATCAGATAGAGGATAGCGCACGGCATGGAAGACCCTGAAGTCTCAGGGATACTTCCCCCGGCTCAACAAAAACCTGAACCCTCAAGAACGACCACAGCCATGGACCCAGACACTCCAACGAATAACGCAACTACAAACTCTGATAATTCAAATTTGAATTATTTGTGAAAGAAGCCAACCCTGAAGAGGCATAAGCCTATAACAGGTTACCTCCTCATATACTTATGTATTGTCAACCACAAATGAACATCGAAATCAATCAAATCCGAAACTCAAATTTTGAAAATTGTGGTCCCCCAAGGGTCTGTTTTGGCACCAATACTATTTATATTATATTGTAATGACACTTCATTATTGGTATCTAATAAATGCGATATTTTTTGCAGGAGTGTAACCGGATACTAAATAATTCTCGCTCATATAGGAATATAGACTTTCATGGCAGACTTCAATGTTTTTATTAGCTTCCGGGTTCTGTATCTGTAGAGTAGGGAAGGTGAGTGTAAGCCCACAGCACTTAGGCCATAAGTGACCCATTGTACATCCTCCCGAGGAGTTGTCCTCTTAGGTCATAGTCCATCCTGTTCTTTCCAAGAAGGTGGACAGGTCACTGGGGGACATCTCCTCTATATCGGTAAATGTAGGCCAAGACTCGCCGAACACACACTCTCTTATTAACGATAACTCCGGGCACTCGTATATGACATACCTGACAGTTTCATCGTCCTGTTCACACATCCTGCATAGAGGTGTGTCCACTAGCCCCATATTATGGAGGTGTTTCTTTAGTTGACAGTGGCCAGTCAGAAATCCTACTGTTAAGCTTCCGGGTTTTGCTGTGGTCTTCTTTGGTTATAATCTCCAAACTTCATTGGGGCCACTGAAGATGACTGCCGCAGCTGGAGTTGAAACATTTAGGAATAATAACCAAAGAAGACCACAGCAAACTCCGAAAGCCAATCGAAACAAATTTAGTCTCATGATGTAATTCTAATTATCTATATTTCAATTCTGGAAAAACCTTTTCTATTCGATTCCGTCATAAACAAAAAACTTTTTCTGGTATTTAAATGAATGCCAACAACATTGTACTTTCTAAATATCAGTGAATATAAATTTTCAGGGCTTACATCAGACCACTGTTACATCTTGATTTCATTCGGGTTATTGGAGCCTTACCCTTTAAACTGGCTTTTGTCAGAGAGACAAATGCGTCATAACTGATTTTATGATGGCGGCATGACTATCCTCAGACATCAGTACCGCCATTCGCGGTGTACCCCTACTTGGCTGGGGTGAGATGGATGAAGATATTATTCATCTATTAACGGAGGACATAGGGGCCTCATTCGACAGAGTGTCGGGGCCTTCTATATCGGGAGGGGTCGTCTACAGCGTAATCTATAGCTTCCCTGACTTACGGATTATCGTGAGTTTCCGCGCCATCGAAAACTTGCCGATTCCTCGACGATTGGAATTGACACACAAGCATCATGCAGAGACCTATTCAAGCAATACAAAATACTAGCTCTTGTGGATGTACTCATATTTGAAATGTGCGTTTATATTTATACTAATCAATTAAAGTTTATACGACATAGCTCCTATCATAGTATTGACACCAGAAATCATAATAACTTTTACGTTAAACCCCATAAATACAAACTATCTGCCAAGTCCCCTTTTCATTTGGGATACAAAATGTTTAACAAGTTACCTCTTCCTTTTAGAATGATTGATAGAATTCATATTTTCAAACGCAATTCGAAAATGTTTTTACTGAATATCAGTTTCTATACCGTTCAAAAATTTCTTAATGTGACTGAATCATTCTTTTTGTATTCACATACCGACTATTTCAAAACATGTTTATATCTTATGAGTTATGGGAAATAAATGTTATGATTGTTATTATTAGAAGGAGATTCTGCCGATTCTGAATCGAAATCACATCCAAAGGACCACAACAAATGTGAAATCTCTACTTCCAAATACTCAACCGTAAAACTTAAGTTATTTTCGTTTATTACAGTGCTAAGCAATATGATGGATGCAATTTTTATCCCTTTGAAAAAGTTTTGTGTGAATTTTGAACCAGTTAATTTCTATGGAGATAGCTGAAGTGTATTCAATGCAATATGGGGATTTATCATTTCCATGATAACTTCTATAACATGAATATAAAATGAAAGGGAATGTGATAGAAATACAAGCAATGTGTTGTTAATCTAAATGAGTTACGGCAATTTATTTATAATTTCCAGATAACCTCTATAATAAGGGTATCAAATAAAAAATTTGGAGAAGCGTAATTCGACAAGCCAAGTGACGTCATTCTAAATCCAATATAGCGGGAGCTACATAGGAGCTACATAGCTCAAAACCTATACAGAAACACACCTTTAGTATTGATTCATTAGCAGAATGGAAATATCATGGTGCCAATTATTTAATGTACACGTAATGTGTATATACAGGGTGTTCCTTGAACACATGCTAATATTCAAGGAGATAATTCTTAGACCCATTTTAAGAAAAAAACGTCCAATGGACGTATGTCCTAAACGCCTCAACTTTTGAGATACAGGGTGGCAAAGTTTTCAAAAATAATCAGTTTTTTAATAATAACTGAGATAATTTTGTAGACATCTTTGGCATATTTAGTACATATGTTCCATGCCTCAAGGCGCATTTTCTGATGTACACAAATTTGTATTTTTTCAAACAGTGGCATCCCAACGGATTTCGCATTGAATATTTATGGGGAAAAAGTACTACGCCTATGCTTTCTTTTCAAAATAAAATCATTTTTAAAATTCTCATTTATTTTTGAGAAAATTTGATCTCCTGGTATTTCTTTGTCTGACGTATGATTTTCACTCAAAAAAATAAAAATCGACATGCAGAAAGCAAATTAAGAAATTAGATCAATTCTAAAATGAATGAGAATCTGAAAATTGCTTCATAACGCATTACTAATCCCCTAATAATATTTGAAAACATAATCTGCAAAAAAATAAATTTTTCATAAAACGAGTTTTATTTTATTTTGTGACAGTAAGTCTAAACGAATAGCACAAATTTGTTAATTAGTAATAATATCGAAACTGATTATACAAATTGTTGGAAGTGGCCACCTGCACTTAGTATGCATGCTTCCGCCCTTCTACGCATGGAATTACGCACCCGTTCAAATATTCCCGGCGTATTTCGTATAGTTTCACACGAGGCAACTATTCGCTCTCTTAAATCTTGTAAAGTATTAACGGGAGTTTTATACACAAGAGTGTTAAGGTGACCCCATAAAAAAAATCTAAACTGTTGAGATCGGGGGATCTTGCTGGCCATTGCTGAGGTCCTCCGCGACCTATCCAACGATTAGGATAAACTGTATTTAAATGGTTTCGGACAATAACACTGAAATGAGCAGGGGCGCCATCGTGCATGTACCATATTCAATTCCTTAACGCAAGTGGCACATCTTCCAATAACTCAGGTAAGTCTTCTTCGACAAAGTGTAACTAAGACCGACCATCAAGGCGTCCTGGTAGAAAAAATGGGCCTATTAGATGATCACCTATAATTCCTGCCCATACATTAACCGAAAATTGGTGTTGGAAATGGGTTTCGGTTATTGCATGGGGATTTTCTTCAGCCCATACATGATTGTTATGGAAATTTTAAATGGCATTCCGAGAAAAATTTGCTTCGTCTGTGAACAAAATGTGTGTCTCAAACTGCGGATTTAGTGCAATACTTTGTATATACCACTGACTGAAGTTCACACGCTGTGGAAAATCTCTGGGGAGTAATGCCTGCACTCTTGAAATATGGTATGGGTATAACAAAAAATCAACCAAAATACGCCAAACAATTTGATGACAAATATCCAGAGTTCTAGCGATCTTTCTCGTATTCGTCTCAGGATGTTCCTCAATTTCAAGCAGCACCACTTCCTCAATTTCAGAAGTTCTTACTACACGAGGTCTAACTTCCGGAGTCCCTTTCTTGAAACTACCAGTTTTCCCAAGTCGACGATGAATATTTGAAAAGGTTCGGCTATCTGGTAAGGCACGATTAGAATATCTTTCCTGATAAATTCGCCTGGCTTCTGTTGCATTACCATCGGCAAGGCCATATACGTAATGCATTTGCGCCATTTCCACATTCGTATAATTTACCATATTATATTTACTGATATTCAGAAAAACAGCGGACTACCAAAATAACTTCAATTACACTTCAAAATCAATCAAAACGTGCTGTGACAGTTTTTAACACCAACACCTTACTTTAAACCAACATCAATATTAGCTACTGACGTTTGTACATACAGAGAATTCGTTTTTTATTGCTATGGTGGGTACGCTGTTTTTTCTGCTTTTAATCTTTAAAAGAAATCACATATCGACAAACTCCATATTTCCAAGAGGTGCAGTCAATAAATTCTGCTACACGTCATTTATTCCAGAATAACAAAATTTATGTTTTCAAAAATTATTAAGCGGTGCTGCGTTATGACGTAATTTTAATTGAGAACATTGCATCTGACAACAAACAAATACCTTTTAGATCCTCAATTATTTTGCAACAAATCTGATCTCTTAGTTTGCTTTCAGTCGATGCCGATACCGCATCAGATTTTTAAGCGATTTTTAATTTTTTGAGCGAAAACCATGCGTCGGACAAAGAAAACCCAGCAAATCAAATGTGCTCAAAAATGTATGGAGATTTTAAAAATAATTTTCAATTCAAGATAAAGCAGTGGCGTTTTATGAAAAATTTATTTTTTTGCAGATTATGTTTTCAAATATTATTAGGGGATTAGTAATGCGTTATGAAGCAATTTTCAGATTCTCATTCATTTTAGAATTGATCTAATTTCTTAATTTGCTTTCTGTCGATTTTTATTTTTTGAGTGAAAATCATACGTCGGACAAAGAAATACCAGGAGATCAAATTTTCTCAAAAATAAATGAGAATTTTAAAAATGATTTTATTTCGAAAAGAAAGCATAGGCGTAGTACTTTTTCTCCAAAAATATTCAATGCGAAATCCGTTGGGATGCCACTGTTTGAAAAAATACAAATTTGTGTACATCAGAAAATGCGCTTTGAGGCATGGAACATATGTACCAAATATGCCAAAGATGTCTACAAAATTGTCTCAGTTATTATTGAAAAACTGGTTATTTTTGAAAACTTTGCCACCCTGTATCTCAAAAGTTAAGACGTTTAGAACATACGTCCATATGACGTATTTTCCTTAAAATGGGTCTAAGAATTACCTCCTTAAATATTAACATGTGTTTAAGGAACACACTGTAGAACTGATTTTTATATTTTAAAATGGGCTAGTGAAAGATCAGAAGATATACATCAAGATATGCATCAACATTTTTTCAAGGAGAAGGAGTACCTAATTGAGGTAATATACAGAATTTGTTAATGGTGAATAATCTTTATATCTGTATTAAAAGCAACGATAGTACGCAGCTTAGATCAATTGAAATGAAATCATCTAAAGGAACAATTCGTTCAGGCCAGTCTCAACTCCTACACTGTATAGGTTGATGAACTGACACCTATCAGAAAACAACTACTCCCCTGGCTAATACCAAGGTGGGCGTTGGATTATGTACGACAGGTGTCAGTGTAGGAGTTTTCACTGAAGTTGTTCCTGCATACGATGTAGGCGATACAACTGCCGAAATTGAAATGTTTAATAGTAGTGAATAGGCACGGTTAGTGCTTTAAGAGTTCAATTTTACTTGTGAGTAGTGTTTTCGAGTAATCGGTCATTGTTTAATAGACAACTGAACGGAGTCCGGTTTCTTTTTTTATTGTGCCAAGTGGGACACGTATGTAAATAAGTTTTTGATTGCTAGTTATGTTGGTATTTATGCACCTATCTCAGTTTAAGGTGAGAGGAAATAGAACACGTAGTACAAGAGTATTCTTGCAATATGCAGCGACTTTTGTTTTCTAAGAACAGTTTATAATTAATCAAGTGAAAATAAGGTCAATACAGGAAGTACTTTTTGTTTCAGTTTCTATATTTGATGAAATGAAGTGCTCTGAAGAAATAAAGAAATTACAGAATATATGTATACTCAATTTTTACCCACTCGGTATTACTTAATTTATTATACTATTTGATATATCATCCAATTTATTGGGGGAGTTAATATCGCTACCGCGTACTTATAATATGTAACATGATAAATACGATAAGAACAATCCATTACGGTCGCTCATTAATTTTATTATTGATATGTGGTATAAATATTGGTATATCTTGAAAATTTATTTGAATAGAACATTCATACCTGCCATTCACTGTGTTTACCATGAACTATGCTAATTTATTTTAATTAACATAAGTCCACAATACCTTGGACTTAGACGAAGAAAACAGGTTGATCGTGGGCAAACCATTTTTTAAATTACGTTCGGACTTTTAAATTGAAACTCAAAATCAGGATTCATGTCTTGAGCGTCAGCAAAGCAAATCAACTGTCATACAATCAGACTACAAATCAAGCAGAAAGGTATATCATACTTACATTCAATTTCATATCGTCCAATATAACATGGTATTTGATTTTTCGATATATGTGTTTGGTGGCCAAGTTCTCTGGTGGTAAAAGGGTTAACTATACAAAAAATGTTTCGTTTTCTGCCAGAGCTCACGGGGCTGCATTATCTCATTTAGTAGGGCCAAGTTGGCATACCAAAATTTGGAAAACAGCAATGCAAAGAGTGTTTTTGAAGCGACAGAAGAAGTTATTGGCACAGAGGGAAAACTGCTCAAAATGAAAGAGCCTTAGAAGGGAATTTCTGGACCCGATATACATTATGGACCAGAAGCAGCTCAACCGGGTATTCTCGAAGAAGAGTTAAAGTTGAAAAAGGAACAGTTTCTGGCAAAGTTGAAAGAAAAAATTTCAACTGAAGATAAAAGGAAAAGAATAGAAGAACAGACGAGGGGTCAACACGAGTACAGGATGTGGCACGAACTCAGGTTAAATTATCTGACTGCTTCTACATTTGGAACGGTAATTAAAAGAAAGTCAAACTTACCCTGTCACAATTTGGTCAAAATACTCTTATATAAGAAAAAACAACTGAATACTGTTGCAGTTATATTTGGAAGAGAAAAGGAGAAAGTAGCAATAAAAATATATGAAGAAGCAATGCATTGTAAAGTTAATAATTATGGTTTATTAATCGACGAAGACAATCCATTTCTTGCTGCTTCTCCCGATGGATTAGTAGGAGAAGATGGACTGATCGAAGTGGAATGTTTATATTCCATCAACGGAAAATTGAAAGATGAAAACAACAAGTCCCCCTGGTGTTATGAGATCATTGATAATGGAATAAGGTATTGCTCATTTGAATCATATCTTCTAATTTTTATAATTTCAATAATTATTCTAGGTTGAAGAAAAATCATCAATTATTTTAATCAAATCCAAGGACAACTGAACATAACCAAAAAAAATATTGCGATTTTGTTATATATACCAAAAATGATTTCAGCATAGAAAGAATACATAGACACGTTTGTGTCTGGGAAAAAAATGCTTCCAAAGCTGAAATCATTTTACATGGATTGTATTTTACCTGAAAATAAAAACATTCTTTGAATATTGAGGTATATTAAAATAAAACGTGTAGCAATTTATTTTCAACAGTTGCATACACATCAGTGGAATTGAATTATTCACGATTGATATTGACTTATATTGTCTAACCCTTTATATGGAATTAGACATATTATTTATACTGTGGACCTTTCCTGCGAAATATTATATTTCAGCAGCATATGTTTTATCACAAAACATATGCTGCTCAATTTTGTTACTTATATTTTCTATGTGTACTTCCCATCATGTTAGGTTTTGGTCAATGGGTAGACTTAAATATTTGAAGTGACTTACAAGCTCAATGGACCTGCTTTCCATTTCCATAGGAATTTTGGAAAATCATAGATACCTTTTTGGTGACATTGACTGTTAGCCCATTATTTTCACATCACTTGGAGAATTAATGTGATACCGCATTTGCTGCTTCTACGGAAATAGATAACTCATTTCGTGCCAACATTTGAGTTGTGTCATCTGCATAGATTTTTTGTAGTGACATATTTGAATATTCTCATGAATAATATAAAAAGAATTGACACCAGGGTTGAACTTCATCGAATCAATCATCACCACTTATGTCCTATTTTTATATATGAAGCAACCGAGTCATTGGCAACTCCCCTGAGTCCAATTCTAAGCAGTTTTTCCAGGAGTAAGCTAAGGTAAGCCAACCGGAATTTGCCTGTTATTATTGAAGCTTGTATATATGCTACTGCAAAGTTCATTTATTGCTGTTGAAGTATTTTTGCTGCTAAACATAGAAAAAACATGTCTATCATATTAGTGAAGTAAACCTGTCAGTTTCGTAGTCAAAAACTATTGTCTTCGATCTGCCGCCTATTTAAAAAAATTCAAATATTCATAGAAACAGTACTTAGAACGACTCCACACAAACAGTACTTAGAACTAGAAACCAATAATTGGATGAACTTTTTAGACTTCACAATGACATGGACAACACAAATAACAAAAATGAGAGAGAAAATGCAGAAAAAACTATCAAATCGGGCAGAATATCGAAGAAACCTAATTGGATGTCAGATTACATAGTCGACGAAGAAGCATGTACATCAAAATTTTGTACTGAAGCTAAAAATTCTAGAACGATGGAAGAAAGACACCATGATCCACTGAATCTAACAGAGGCATTAACTGGAAATAACCGATTAAATTGGCAAGATGCTATTGTTCAAGAATTTGGTAATCTCATTAGAAATAATACATGGAATTTTGTAAAGCGGACAGACGAAACTAGAACAATCAAGACAAAATGGGTTTTTAAAATAAAGTATAATGAAAATGGACGGATAGAAAAATTTAAGGCCAGAGTTGTTGCACTAGGAAATACTCAAAGGCCTGAAATTGATCTCGATCAAACATATGCACCAGTTGTTCAGAAGAAAACTATGAGGATGCTGTTTGCCATTGCCACTGAGATGAGTTGGTTAATACATCAAATGGACATCACTGCTGCATATTTATCTGCTGACCTTCAAAGAGACAATATTCATAGAAATTCCAGAGGGATACAATAGTGTACAAAATATATTGAAGAATAAATTTCCAACTAAAGTTTTGAATTATAGAAAAGAAGACGGATTTGTTTGTAAACTGAATAAAAGTATATATGGATTGCATCAGTCAGGACTGATGTGGAATAAAACAATAGACAATTTCATCAAAAGCCAAGGTTTTGAAAGATCTATTGCTGATCCATGTGTTTATTTCAAAAGTAAAGAAGAAGTTGTAATCACCATTTACCTAGATGATATATTAATTTTTGGAACTGGAGATGAAATAACCAAATTGAAGTTCAGTTTCAAACAAAATTTTGATACCAAAGACTTGGGGGAAGTGAAAAATATTTTATCAATCAGAGTTATGAGAGATCAGGATAAAATAAGATTAGACCAGTCATTATATGCCATCGAACTTTTGAGAGAAATGAACATGTTGGAAGCAAAGAAGGTATCTACTCCTCTACCCGTAGGAGAAAAATTTAAAATTGATGACGATGAACCCTTAAATGAGGAAGATACAAAATTATATCAGAGAGTTATTGGGAGTCTTTTATATTTGGCAGTTTCGATAAGACTGGATTTAGCATTTCCCGCTACATTTATGAGTCAGTGCAATCATAGACCTTCAAAGCACCATTGGAAGAGTATGAAACATATTCTCCAATATCTAAATGGGACAAAAACCATTGGTTTAGATTATTCAAAAACTGGAAAAATTATTATGGATGCCTATAGTGACGCAGATTGGGGATCAAATGAAACAGACAGAAAGTCCTACAGGGGCTATGTTTTCAAAATTGGAGGAGGAGCTGTGAGTTGGTCAAGCCGTAAGCAATACGGTGTTGCACTAAGTACTATAGAATCAGAATTTATCGCCTTGAGCAAAAACAGCCAAAGAACTGCTTTTTTTGAAGACATTGGCTCATGAAATATCCAAGAAACAATTTTTTGGTGATTGTTTTCCTATTTTTATCGACAAAACAATCAAGGTACGATTGAACTAGCCGAAAAAAATAAAATTTCCGAAAGGTCAAAACACATTGATTCGCGTATGTTTCACATCAGAGATTTGATAGAAGAAAAAACAATTTTATTAATTTTCAAAAAGTAAAAATTAACTGTCAAAGGCGAAGTTGAAAGCTCTGTAACTGGAGAGTGGTTCATACAAAATTAAATATGAGATTTTTAAATTCCCATTGTCTCGTTCTCAGGTTCATTTAACACTTGTTAAATGTTGAATGCTGCTATTATATTAAGTTTTCAAAAACCTGCCATTAATTCATGATAGAGACTCAGACCAAGTCAGATTAAAAACTTATGAAAAAAGTTTTTGATAAATATAAACTCAATTCAAATAATATTCAAGAAGCATATGTTTTTCAGTATCGTAATTGAAATAATTGTGAAGCATCCCGTACAATTTTGAATATGTAAATGTGAAATCGGTTCATAAACAATCTAAAATATTTGCCTCGGAGAATAAAATAAATATTTTTGTTATGACGACTCAACATCATGAAACATAAAAAAATTCTATTTAGTTATTTTCGTGCATCAAAAGTCGTTTAGAAACCCCTACAGAGTCTCGTCCGATCGCTAAAAAATCATGTACATCAAATACAGAAGAAGCCAATTGCTAACTGCGATTGCAATTGTGACCTTGTTACTTAATTTTGCGATACCACTTCTGTTTCACTGCTCCATACTTCACAAACGTTGCTATATTCTTTACATCACCCCTGTGATAACGCAGAAGGTTCAACTGAATTTTCTCACAGTATACTTTGTATACTCATCAATCAAACATCTTTTTTTTTCAGTAAAGACACACCTGAAGAAGCCATTGTATGGCGGAACACGCGGTGTGTTTTTGTAAAACTGTTTAGTGAAATCCTCATAATAAAGTGTTTCTTGAAAACATCATTCTGTTTGTGATTTTATTGTTAGGAAATGTACATTGAAATAATTAGAACTGGTGATACATTCAGTTCTTTCCTTTCATAACAATTTTTGTCCTTGTGGTTCGAAAGGAATAGAAGGAAATGTGAATTACTCAAGGTAAACATTTTTTGCTTTCTGCAGCCTACATCCACTAGGCAATTTTCTGGTGAGTTAATTGAAAATGCGTTTATGATTTCAATTTATATGGTTTTTAGTTGAAAATATTTCAAGAGAAACTAACCTGACTTTGTTGTTGGTCCAAGAAAACATCCTTTTAATTTTTTCATCGGAATTGTTGTTGTTGTGAGCAGAAGCTGCAGCAGAAATATCTTCAACAGCACTCATTGCAAAATATTCTCAATTTTTCCCGGAACACTGAAAAACACTAGTCAAATTCTAAGGTTAGACCATGTCGTAGATATGGATATAAATGTGAGCGAAGCACTCGAAACAAGACACTTAAACCGACGGATTCAGAATCGATATGGACTCATCAATTTTGTATTTATCCACAGAGTCAACGCACTGTACCGGTAATTTCGTACGATTTTTCACGGGGCTGTTACAATTTCGTACACGAACCTTGGAACTTCCGATTTTCTTCGGCCGCTACTAAGTCGCTTTCAGTCGCGATAGTAGAAAGTGAAACCAGAATAAGACGCCTTTCTACAGCTCCATTGGTTGTTGCGGATGTCGAGTATACGTACGTTATTTGAAGTGAAAAGAAAGTTAGCAACGCGCCGACAGAGAGGGAAATGCTTTTGGTTTCAATCAGATGTTTAATGTATCGAACTGATATAACTGCAAACGTAATCGAAAATGTATGTGAGCTACACGCACGATGTTTATATTTTCCAGTAGTTCGCTAATAGTAGATACGACCCAATTGTTCTATTTGTTAGTTGAAGTGGGTTTTTGCGCCAAAAATTATTCAAATTGATACATTATCACCGATATTTATCACAGACGTGTGATAACTCTTCAATGTCAAATTGATTTGAAGTGTTTTTCCACGCATGTTTCAAATAACAAATAATGATAATAATAATAATAAATCGGCTTTATTGATAATACAAAAAAAAACAATACAAAGATACATTTGAAAATGAAAATAAGTTACAGGAGATTCTGGTACTTATTGCAGAAGTCTAGCTAACACCACTCCATAATGCACGGGAACATACAGAAATAAAAAAAACAATTAACAGTAATGGTACCACGAAATAAGAAACATAAATAAAAATAATAATTTGTGATTATCCTCTAAAGAGAGTTGATAATAATTGAATGAGAAAAAGTTGACATTACTGACTATCATAGATATAATTTTTATATTCGTATTTGAACCTCCTGATATTGAATCTCTTCAATTGCTCGAGCAATGAATTGTAGAGTTTTACAGCACCAAAAAGAAATGATCTCTGAAACTTTGCAGTGCGATGTTGTGGTATAGTTAATTTGTTTTTATGTCTAATGTTTCTTGAGTGAATATATTCAGGCAGAATTAGTTTTTGTATTGAACAGGAAGAATGGGGCAGGGTAATCAATTTATGAACAAAACAACCCAAATGATAAATCATACAGTTTTTCATGTTGAGTCAGCGGGAGTTTTTAAAGGCTTCAGAAATTGAATCATACTTACGAAGTACATAAATTAGGCATCAACAAGAATTTTGCACTTTTTGTATTCTTTTTTTATCTGAATCATATAAGTATGACCCATATATGAAGTCACAGTAGTTGAAATGTTAGTATTGACCTTGTTGAGATTTTTCGACATAATTTTGAAAAAAAATGGTGACGGTGTACATTAACTCGGTAGAGCAATCCTGTAGGCATTACAGGATTTTTAAATTTCAAAATCCTATAATGACAATCAATTATAATAATTATAAGAATAATAATTCATTCCGAATGAAAAACAACTACATTTGTTCAGATGAGAGAGAATAAATGGTGAGTGAATAAGATGAGGATGAGTAAATTCAAAGAATCAGCGTACTTCCTCTAGAGATAAAAGTATATTAAGCAGTTCCAGTTTTTACAATATACCTGAAATACTAAAAAAGGGTTTTTTGAAATAGGATTATGAGTAATTTTCAATGTTAGTGAAGTAGTTAAAATATAATATGAATATGAGCCCATTTTCCTTCGCTTTGTTTTCCCCAAAAATCAAACTCGTGGTATTATCGTTAACTCGTACTCATCAACATATATTCATTATTCATTATACAAAGTCCTGAACACAATGTTCTCAATAAAATCACAAGAAGTTAAATTTGTAGAGAAAAGAGCAAGAAATAATGTGCTTCTTGAAACGTTCTCGCTGATCAAGTGGGCTCAAAAATAATAATTTATTTGGCATTGAAAGCATCCATCCAGTAATCACTTCAGCCGTAGGATATAGATGAAAAAATCTTATTTTTTATTTAGAATTCGTGAAATATATCGAAACATCAAAGTATGACTATTCTTCAAATCAAGAAGGCAATAAAAATAAGAAACGAAGTAAGCTGTACCTATCTTAGTATCAACAAAATTATCTCAAAAACGTTTGAACATTTTTGCACCATTTTTCATCTTCGTACTGAAAATAAAAATTTTATGAAGATGATTGATCGAAATATATGCATGTAACAGCTATATCGCGTCATCCGTTACTTCGTAAAGAAAAATGTTCTTTTTATAGGAACAGGCATTCTCGAAATCATGTAAAATGTAGATACGGCCTTGATTAGCAGGAGAGAATAGGACCGATACAATATGTGGCCATGAGTCAGTAGAATTTTTCTGATCATATTTTTTCAGTGGAAAACCAAAAAAAAATCCAACTGTCTGTTGGGGGGGCAGTATGCCATTGGGGACAAACACAAGAGTTTTATGATTCTGTATAGAGATCATATCTCGTATAAATTACTCAGATCTCTTAGTAGCGTTTAATGGGCTCAATTAATTTTCCTACAGTCGTGGAGATTGTTTGATACTTTTGAGAATTGATAGCAACAGTAAATATTCTTGTAACGATATTTTTTTTGTGGAGG
Source organism: Leptinotarsa decemlineata (assembly GCF_025532065.1). Classification (NCBI taxonomy): domain Eukaryota; kingdom Metazoa; phylum Arthropoda; class Insecta; order Coleoptera; family Chrysomelidae; genus Leptinotarsa; species Leptinotarsa decemlineata. Next base: position 5,331,329 of record NW_027412545.1, on the reverse strand, counting down.
ACTCAATATTTCATACTGTTTTCTTGGGATTATAACCTTCCACAATCTTAAAAATAAAAACTAAATCAATAGAGAATATGCTGTAACTTTTCAGGGTGAACTTCAGATTATTTATTGATTTAGCTTTTTTTCTCAGATTATGGAAGGTTATAAACCCAAAAAACAGTATCAAACGATAATAACAGCTTTTGCATGTATCAACAAAAAAGGAAGCGAACAATATTCAAAATTAGGGAATATTACTACAGAAATAAGGGAATGTGTGAAAAAACACCTATTTACATCTTATATCTCAACACGGGAAAAATTAAGAAATGGGCAAGTAATCTGAATCAAGATTCTGTCACAGAATATGAACCGAACTGAAAAAAATAACAGAATATAATCATAAAATTGGACCCGTTTGCATTTCAATTGAATAGTAAATTATCAAGATATCTCTCTCATGGATTCCAGATCCAGATTGCACCTTTGTCGATATCTTTGAATTCAGGGTTTGTTCGTGCTTTTCAATTTTTTCTCCAATAATAAGAGTCTCCGGTTAGTTAGAACAGTTGTTGTAATATAACGACCATCACAACCATGGATCCCAATTTTTAAACAATTGTTAATTACAAAAACTCTCTATTTTGGACCCCGCCATGACTTGTTTTTGTCTTCTTCCGCAGCAACTCAAGTAAATGATTGAGAGACTATTAGACAAGCAGTAGGTAGGTACTCATGAGGGGACATTCTGGCTAGTGCAATGTTTGTTATACTCAGGAGCGAGTCTATGAATTTATTAGGAGGGGGGGGGGGCACTTGAGATCACATTTTCACTATGAATAAATGAAAATTGAGATGTTTAGTAAACATGATAAGGGTTTCAAATGATTCCTTCAAATAAGTTGAAAGGACTTATGCAGGTATCTGGTTATCGGTTGCGGTTTGGTAATGGACAAGACTGTCCAAGGGAGCCTCCCCTGACGCACCCTGGCTGGATCCGTCCTTGCTTATACTAGACTATAAAAGAACCTAGGTCACTATGAGATTTGTGTTATGTCTCTATCACCTATCATATTTTTTTGAAGATTTATGTCGTTGTTACTGGTATATGAACCAATATCAACAATGCGCTCTGTTTGTTACATTATATTGATAACGACAATGGGCATGTTGGTAATAATCATTTATAAGTCAAATTCATCACAGTCGAAATATTCAAAATCTTGGGACCAACAGCCAGTTTTGGAGTATTTGAAAACGATGTATTCTTATAAATCTACTTACTTTCAAAAATTTATCCATTATAAAAATTATAAAATTTTCACAATAAATTTATTTAAAACAATGAATAAAATTTATTGTGAAAATTCAATGAGTCTTATCATGAGTCCATAATGAGTCCATGAAAATTTTGGTTAAGGAGTTGATAACTCTTCCTGCTATTCGTTCTCGACAAGATGCAGCCATTGTTGAAATTTTCATTTTTTGAAGTTGGTTTCAACTTTGATTTGATGTATAAAAATAATAGAAGTCGATTCCAACATCAATTTTTCTGGCCAGTATCAACAAATTATCTCTGACCTGGATTGCTGGTTGCATACCTGCATTTCAAAAACGGTTTCGGACTTCCGGAAAATCTACCAGGATTCGTTCATTCTAAACATCAACAAATCCTCCGAAGTATGATACCAAACAGTTTTTACGTCACAGCAGGAATGACCTTCGTGAATTAGGCCTTGTCTAATAGGCCTAATTATAATCCACTTTCGTTAGCATTATACGAAAATACTTGGCGTGACGCGTCTTTGTTGAAATATAATGAAAAAGTAGAGCACATACTCTGTGATGTCGGCAACCCGGACCGAATAAGGTTTTAGGTGTTTGGTAGAGTTTCATTTTTGATATCTGACTTGAAAGATCACTCACCAATTGAACTTATCATTTATTATCATTTGTTTGTCATTTGTTTCCAATTATTGTGATAGAAATGTATGTTATATTAGAAAATAACATGTATAATCATATAAGTACGTTTGTAATTATTGATTTTTTACCAATTCATATAAATATGTAGTTTTAACGAAATCATGACATACCACATTTACCTAGTATACCTATCATAGTTAATACAATTTTATCATCATGCCCAAACACCACTACTGCAACACTCTTCTCAACTATGGTATCAGGAACTTAGCTAAATGCAACAGATATCTTTCAAATGCAGAAGATAGGTTAATTAGGAAGCGGAAATTCAGGAAGAATCTTCAATTTTTCGAAATACATCGATTCAAAGTTCATTGTCGTTTCGTATGAACCTAACTACGGATCAGATCGAATTTTTAAAGACTTCAACTTAAAAGTAGCCTTCAAATCTTTTTGATCACTCCAACAAATGTTGGTATAGTCAAAGTAACCAATATTGGCCACTCTTGAAGTTGGCGGCACTCTCAAAGGCCAAAAAACCAATACATAGAAATGAACCGGCAGCGAACTAGTCCGCGTGGACTGTAGACTTGGAGGTTCGTATTGGATAATTTTTACCAACAGAGTTTTAAATTTGAAGTCATGTTATGGTGACGAATAGAAATCGGGAATGCGGGGATGGTTATCGCCGTCGTGTTCAGTTCAGGAACTGATCGCGATTTGAGCGTTGAAATTTGATATTGGTGCTGTTATAATTACTTAAAATTTTTGTTATGTGTTTAAAATATGGCGTCCTTGGACAAGTACTAATAGTAATAAGGGGTGTGATAACAACGCAGACTTTTTCCAGTTTGGCGATTCCAATAGCGGTGGTGAACAATGCGAAAAAGAGATACCAGTAAATACGATTCGTATGCATTTGAATATTGAAACACAGATAGGATGTTTCAATGAATATGTATATAAGAATCTATATCCCAAGTTTGGTTTCGAGGAAAACAAACTATTACAAGCAGATTTGATCGAAGACTTATTGATGCCTTTATGTGTGAAATATAACATCTGCTACGGCTTCTCTGGGTGAAACGCATTCGAAACATCCAATTTTCCATTACTCTGGCGCATGAATCAGTCTGCATTTGATCGATGGCATAGATTATGTTAGTTTGAGAACCGCTGTGGTTTGTGACTCATTCGCATGTATCTGCGACTCAAAAAATCCCACAAAAAAAAGTCTAACGGAGGTAAATCGCACAATCTCGGTGGCCAATTCATATCACCTCCACGTGAGATAATCATGCCCTCAAATCTTCTGCAGATTATCCAATGTGGTATGAGCTGTGTGGCACGTAGCGCCGTCCTATTAAAACCACATGTCGTTGGTATCCGGACCATATAATTCAGCTCAAAAGAAGTTGGTAATCATCGACCCCTAGGGCTCGTCGTTGACAGTGATTTTCTGGCCAACGTCGTTCTCAAAAAAAAATGGACCGATGACGTTGAAAGCTTAAATTGTACACCAAAAAGGTACTTTTTCGGGATGCATTGGACGCTCTTGGGTCTCATGTGGATTGGTATCGTCCTAAAGTCGATAATTTTGTTTGTTCGCGTACCCATTCATCCACAAATGGGCCTCATCGCTGAAGATGAAAATTAGGGTCAGTTGCCAACTGCTCCAAAGCCCATTCAACGAACACACGTCGTTGTCTATGGTCGTTTACCTTCAGTTCCTGGGTCCATTGAATTGTGTATGACTTTGTATGGGTCACGATGCAAAAGTCGTGGTTGTGGTCTGCGAAAGGCCGAGTTCTTGTGAGCGACGCGAAATCGACTGCCTCAAATTCTCCTACACATTCTCACAGACAGCAGTGATGTTTTCAGCAGATCTTGTGTTTCGTCGACGTACGGGTGTTGGTCGATCGTTCATCCATGATGATTTACATCATGTTATCAATGTTCAGAAGTCCCTGTTGGAAGACCCACTACATATCCTATTTTGGAAATCAGGAAAATTTACTGTCGCTCAATACGGCTTGAAAAACGGACATAAAATAATTTAAAACTATCTGAAATTATTGGGATCAGTACCCCATACTAGATTTTTGGATGATTTCGGAAATAGCAAAGTATAGCAAGAAAACTATGAACAGTGACAAAAGTACCATTTCAAACATCCCATTGTGTATCTTCATATCAATTGCTCTGTTGAATCAGCCAGAATTTTCACGAGAAAACTCCCCTCTGATTTCTACCTGAAATAATTGATGTGTGTATCACAGTGAAAGTGAACCATATTAGATATAAATAGAGACCAGAATTACTATACTCCAACTCTTGAAGAAGCCAACTTGGTTGGCGAAACGCGCATTGAGAATAGTGTTGCAGTTTTAGTCTTTGGGAACAGTGCTTGTTTTGGATTCATTCCACAGCAGATGTTCCAGTTTTAGCTTTCATTATTATTATTATTTAGTCGTGTAAGAATAGCTGGGACGTATTTTCTTTGCACATACCTGCCTACCTACCCTGTATATAGCTTAATTCTACACTTATTCTACAGTTTGACATCCTCTTAATGTTCAAATCTTGGTTCAGATTTTCTCAATTTGAATATTTCAACTTAAATGAAGTTTCAATTTGAAAATGTTCAAAAATACATACATAGAAGGAATACAATTTTCATTAACATTAAAGGGTGAATACTAAAATATTTTCTAGTAATCGTCTTCCAGTTTTAGGTCGGCGTACGATAAGTTTTTTTCGTAAATTATTAATTTTGAGAAAATAGTTATTCGATGAACCGATGAGAATGGTTTTCAATACATAAATAATTGATTCAATAGCGGTGCTCGAGTTCAAAGTTCAATGTCTCCTAATTAATTACTAACCAGTTCTGAATATTATGAGTTTCAATGTAATAGAAACGATAAAAAAATGCAACCTTACTGGTGTCCTGATGATTAATTTGTTCGAGTTATCTTACAATGTCTAATTGTGAACACGCGTGAAGTACATTATTCTGGCTTAAGTTGTTTATGATCTATCTACTATGGTGAAGGTATTACGTACCTACTGATTCAAAGTTCTACATTCCAAAAGTATTTTTATCGTACTGAATATTCCACTGAATGCTGAAGAATCATCTATGCAAATTGTTTTGATTTTGGCACCGAGTTGATTGAAAAAGTTTCCACTCTTGACAGGAATTCAACAAACTAGCAACTAAAAATAGTGCAAAATCACTCATTAAATAAACACTTTTTTAATTGTTACGTAAAATTTAACTCTTGATCAGGTACAAATTTAAAAATCCAAAAGGATTTCTGAGAATGTGGAAGATATTTATGCACTGTAACTATCTATTGTTGTCCAACAATGTTCCAGATTATTTACAACATTTAATGATAAACTCTGAACTAAAGTAAAACAGAAACAAATATCGTCATTAGGTAACTAAAATGAACAAGAATCTTATGATATTTCCAAGTGTATAGCAACCATAGTGAGTTGCGAATAATCGTGTGTTGGATCGCTCCTACAGTAACATAAGAAATTTCGTATAAATTAAGATAAACAAATCTGGAAAGTTGTGTAGGTGTAGTTGTGTGTCTTGGCGAAAAGGGTCCATGCCCACGTCCAAGTTCCTGAAAGACCAGACATGTATGACAACTATTACTGGTTGTGTGGCCAAAGCGGTCAGGATATCTATCGACAAAAAAAATTGATAATATGGAACAAGGCATAAAGTGAAACAACGGACGAATATTCAACTGAGACAGAAATTTAAAGAGAAGACAATCAAACTGTTCAATACGAAAATGATGAAAAAGATGAGTAGTGCGGATATAGAAATATGCTACAGAAATGGAAAGAAAATAGAAGCCCGAGAAAAAATAAGAGGATTTTTCAAGAGATTTGAAGCCTATTGAACAAATTATTGTAAGAAACCGGAGTCGTTGTAAGGAATGACTTAACAAGTGTTAGGTTGAACATTCTTAATGAAGCTACAAACACGTCATTACACGAAAGAATAAACTCTTTAATCTTCCTCTTGAAGACGATCACTTGATGATCGAAACACTTGTCAAGGTCTTACACTTTGGTTTGGATAAAACTCCAGTAATATTCAAATTGATAGGTGTTGAAGACTGAATGAGACTTAATGATATCCCTTTTCAATTTCTTTCGAATGATTGAACTGTTGTTCATTAATTGATTGTCTAAATTCCTTGATAAAAAATAATGGGATAATTACTCTTCATTAATATGAACGTAATATGAACCCATCAAGAAACTGTATTTTTATCTATCCATACACTATATACAAAGTTAATTCTTATCCTCTTTTCGAATAATATTAGATCATTCAAATTTTTCCATATACGTTCACTTCTCTATGGCATTTTTGGATGTATTAGATAAAAAGAAGGAAATTGAAGCTCAAGAACATCGTTATTTCATGGGCGTTTTTTGATAGAAAGGAGAATATGAGAAGTACGTAGGCCGTTATTTAAATTATTATCATGAGCTTCAACAAAAATGTTGATGAACCTCGAGATATCACTGAAGTTGCCACGAGGCATCTTTAGCTAACTGCGTGACATCCGGGTTTAGTTTATGATATAAATGATAAGTCAGTGAGTGGATTTGATATGATCAAAAGCAAATTCATGTACAAAGTGTTTCACAAATGACGATTTTCTTTTACCTCAAAACGAGTCTGAAAACTGTACCGAAATATCCATCTCTTCCAACTTACATACACAGTAGGTTATGGAGAGCAACTTTTTACCCTGCTAATATCACGCTGGACATTGAATTATATCTGATAGATATTTGTGCAAGATTCCTCACAGAGGTCAGTCTTGCAGATGTTTCTCATTTATCCACCAGCAGGGCCACGCTCATATTAATCTAATAAATCACCTACAGACTGGTTTTGAAGAATTACCTCTCACATCACATGAAAGATTCACCCCAAACTGCAATGTGCCTGGGACTCGAAACTGCAAAACATATTTCATTATACAATAGTTTCTTCATGCATGTTCAAATCCTACACTACAGGAAAATCCTTAAGGCGCTTTCAGAGCGGTGCCTGTGCGATTCACATTGGATTTGAATCGCTGGAGATTAAATCCATTTGGAAAAGCATTCTCAGGAAGTTTATTCCTCATAAACGCAGTTCGTCAGATGAAAGAGTTCTTAAATAGTGAAGTACGAGGTGTACTGATTTGAACCTCAAAACGATGAGCAGCCACAGTCCGTTGCGTATTTCTGATATGTACCGCTCCTGGTGGAATCAAATGTGCCAAGTCATTTGAAAGTATGAGAGTATTCGAGAGATATCCATCAACGGCCACTTGCACGGAACGTTCTTTCAGGAAGCTGAAGAGCTTGTAGTTGATAGCCTCCACAGTCTATACTTGGCCAAATTATATCTACGCGGCATACACATTAAAAAAATACTCAAGTAGAACGAATTGTACAAGGCAAATATTAAACTAAATATGAATTGAAGGGGTTATATTTTTTAGGAGTGATTAATTTTTGGGGAAGAAAGTTTTTGGCTTTCTACTACTCCATCTTGAGACTCCCTCATCTTCTTTTTTGTATCACGATGGAGTAGTAGAAAGCCAAAAACTTTCTTTCCCAAAAATAAACTGAATACATTCGTATAAGATTCAGTTAGGGCAAAATTTGTCTATTTAATATATATTTTTGCACATTTGTACTTTTTCATTATTGTATTCAATATCCACAATTGTCATTATTTAGGTGTCACTCGAGTTTTCCACTAAACATTGGACCAAACCGCCTTGTACAATAATTTTTCCAGACGTGTTCAAACCCGTGTTGGGTTTTGGTAAACTGTTTAGTAAAAAACTCACAATAACCTGTTACTTTGTTGCAATTATTATTGCAGGGCCGGTGGAAAACCCAAGATGCGTACAACAAGCAACAACATATTTGTTAGACAGGTTGCAAAAATTTTCATTTTTCATTCATTTGCATGTGATTGCTGACGCCCAAAGAAAACACTGAAGGTTTATTTATTATTTATTATATCCAATATATGCAAGAATAACTGACACCTGTCGGATATAATCCAACGCCCTTCATGGTATTAGCCAGGGGAGTGGGTGTCAGTCTATTAACCTACAGTGTATGGAGTTGAGACTAGTCTGAACGAATTGTTCCTTAAGATGATTGGATTTATAGCCAGTCTTCAAGTATGCCCACAGACTATATACGAGCAAAATTATTGATTTTGAATGTCTCTAGTCCTGACGTCTTTCAGCAGAAAATGTGATTTGATCAATTTGTCACGTTAAGCTGAGTTTCTTATCGAATATGATGCCCAGATCTTTAGTTTCTGTGCTTTGTTCTAATACGGCGTTATTTATTGCATAGCCGGAACTGTTTATTGTTGTGTTCAAGGGTGTATTTCATAAATTGACATTTTTTAACATTCAGTGGAAGCTTGTTTAGTATTCACCATTTATGTATCGAATTAACTTCCTTCTGCAGAATAAGACAGCCCTCTATTGATTCAATGGGTCTGAAAATATTCAAGTCATCAGCATCAGCTAAAGATATTCGAAATAATATCTTGTAAAAACAATGAAAGTGGAAGAGGAGCTAAATTACTTCCTTGAGGACCAGCATTAGTTGGAGTGAACTCGAGTTATTTGTGTCCTTTGTATTCCACAAATAGCGTAAGATTCTGATCATATGACTAGTAAATTCAACAGTTGACAGTCGAGACCAACAGAAAAAAGTTTATTTAGTAGAATTTGATGGTTCAATTCATCAAAGACCTTTGAGAAGTATGTTTATATTGTATCCAGCTATAGCTGTTTATCTAACGCAGTGCTGACGATTTGTGTAAAACACATGAGATTCTTTATTGTTGAACGTTTGTTGAATTCAAACGAAAATTAATATTTTCATTATAAAGACATGTTTGAACTGTATGAGAATATTGATATCTCCAGCAGTTACTATCAGAAAATGACTTTAAATCATCTTCTGATGATGCTAACCCAGTTAATATTTTCAATAAATCCTTTTTGAGCCGAAGATTCCTATTCGGTTTATCAAGAGCAAATGAGAATGAAGATATATCCTCACTTCATTACAGATCTGAGTGGTTTCGTTGGTTTATTTGGAATTTTTGGTACGTGCCGTCACGAGGAGCTGACAATTGACAATATTCAAAATATCGCCAAATCTATAATTGTGGCATACAAGAATAGGAAAAATGAATGAAACCGGTATTAGTTCATCATCACAGAAGAGGATACTGCTTCCAAAAGTTGTACTTTTTATTGAAAATATTCAATATGCCGCATATTCTATTACCTTCAGAAACGATAAATGCACTCGAGAGTCTGTAGGAATTCATAAAATTTGAAACGTCCTACGGGTGATTACCAATTTTTTTTATTTGGAAAAACTGAAACTACACTGGTTATTGCGACCTCCTAAAATTGAATTAGTTTAGATGATGGAAATCCTCAGAAGTAGCTGGGCAGTATCTCAAGAAATCCGTTAGTAAGAAAAATTACAATTCCTAAGCAATCTCTTCATGATGCAGAAGTTATGATGTGATGGAATGACAAGACAGAAGACAAAAAGAACCACACAAATTGGTGGTTCCAAAATAATTTTGAATAAATGTGAATCATTTTTTGTTCCTTCCATTACAGTCCAATAAATGGTGTAGTTATGATATTAAACAGGTAAGGATGATGAAAACATCGAATGTTAAATCTACAAGTTTTTGAATCACTCTATCCACCGATCGTATGTGTTCATTTTCCCAAATTTCGATACTTCACTTCAAAATTAAACTGATAATTCTGATAGTCAATCATGAACATTTATCATAGATAAGTATTTCGACATATACATGTACTTGTGATATCATATTGTTGTCTGGATGATAATTTTATCGAGAACAGCAAGTCTGTTAGAGAATTTTTTATATATGAACCTAGTTCCGTGTTTATGAGTCTTTCACAATTTTACTATACTATAAGAAAATTCATACTATAGAATGAAAAATGTTCTTATGTCTGAATTGAAATGGATATATTGTCAGAAAAGAATATGTTTTGAAAAGAAAGGTTTTGGCTTTCTACTTCTCTATCTCCATACAAAAAATGTGAAGACCTGTGGTTCTAGCGTTGAAACTGGTCATTTTTACGCCTTGGTCAAAAAAGAAACGGACTGGTTTAAGTTTGACGATAGTCATGTCACTATGTGTTCTGGCGATGTATTAAATTTATTGGAGCCTCTGGAGAAACCCTACATTTTATTTCATGAGAGAGGACATTGGCGGATCAAGATTTTCAGATGATGTGGTGCTGCAGGTTTTTCCGGGTTTTCCTGCAGCTGAAAAAGCAAATGAGCCACTGGAATCAATGAAGTCGCCCCGGAGCGCCAATTCAATTTTGTTGTTGTTTTATAATTTCATGATTTGTATTTTGGAAGTGTTAGTAATTGTTGAGTAGAAAATTGTATTGTATTTCACTGCAAAAATAGAAGAGTAATTAATTTCGAAATAAACTCTCCACAAAGATGTGCATATCATATATGAAAATTACTTTCAGACACGAATTGGAATATAAAGCTTTTTCAAAACAACTAATTTCATATAAACATAGATTTTCATGAAAGAAGAGTACTTTTGAAACAACTACTTTCATATGAGCATTGAATTATACAAAAAACACTCTCTTTTATTTAGTTTGTACTCGTTATGGAATTGAATCAGTTACCATTCACAAGATTGCTACACAATATTGTCTATGAAAGACATAAAATTTCAATAACATAGCGTACAACGAATGTACGTACAAGATTGCTACACAATATTGTCTATGAAAGACATAAAATTTCAATAACATAGCGTACAACGAATGTAGGTCTCTCATTTTAAATATATTAGCTCAAGTCAGAGTAGACCATGACACTTACAGTTCAATAACAAATTTTATAAACGGGATTCAGATTTACCAATGGGCTCACCCCTTAGTCCACTTTTAGCAGACATATTCATGAATAGCTTGGAGACCACTATAGTAAATTCCGACCTGGGTAAAAAAACATATATATTTTTGGTACAGATATGTAGACTATATTCTCGCCTGTTTCACAGGTATTAGGAGACAGATGAAACAATTTATGACATTTATTAATAATGTCCATAGAAACATATAGTTCACACTCATAAATCTGAGTTGAATGTATTCAGAAACTCGAGCTATACATACATTACAATCCCAAGTGATTCTTTCCATCGTGACAGTCATAAATTAGCAACCTTGAACAGAGCATTCTCCTTACCTTTGTCTGTTAACAATCTAGATAGGGACATTGAAACAATTATATAGATAGGACATGATGATGATTTTAACGCAGACACAATCCAGAAGTAAGTCAGAAAACAAAGCATCAACTTCACGTACAGATTATTATAACCCCAGATCAAACAATCAAAAATAAAGAATTTTGCTAAAAGAACAGAGACAATTGCGGGATTTTTTAGAAAAAAACAATGTGGTAGTGGCATTCGGGTCATGTGCCAGATTATCCAATTTCTGTTTTAATGCCAAAGATACCACCAATCAATCATTTTCAGTTCAGACAGGTTGGAGTCTAGCTCACTTACACTTACGTTTGTCAGAAAAACAAATGGGCCATGACTGAATGGTGGGAATGCCATGAGTTTTAGTGTTCAAATTGTAATAGTGTTTGTGTGGGGCAATGTGGCCGACATTTCTTGAAACGGTATGCTGAATATGAAAGGACCTTCAGTCTGAGAAAAATTATTTTACGTTTTCATACCATTTCTTGGAATGCAACCACAAGTTCCCGAATATAAACGATACGGAACATTTGCACTATGCAAGCAAGGTTTGAAACTCATAAGCATAAGACATGCGAATGTAACCTACTGAATGACTACTTAGTCTACATTGCCACAGGAAAGCAAAATACAGGTAATAAAGTCATTAAGGACCATCTGTTATCACCTACATTGGTGTATAGAGATGTGGTATAAAACATAGGAAGTTTTATTTCTCAAAAAACATGAAATTTCACTTACATGGAACACTGTCATCCTCAATGACGGACATAAATGTTTCGAAATAAGATGTTTTCGATGTTTCGGATTAATTGTGATACTATTGATTGATTTCCATTCGTTGTTTCAACAATTAACAGCACATCACATGGTTGTCTTGTACCAATTTCTACAAACTTCTGAATAGGCTCATAATTTTTTTGTTCAAACGATGAGATAAAAGTTTTTCTTGACCGGCAGAAACTTTCCTCAAAACATGAATAAAAAACAATAGAGTTTACTCCTTGGTGTTGGGTAATCAATTAGTCATGTGAATGTGTTCTAGTCGCTTTTTCTGCACTCTACTCCAGAACGGTTGATCGCACAAAAAATGCAGAGGATATTTTTCATAGATAATCGGACGACGAACAATTCCGTAAATAACCTTTATTGATTTCCGAGTGGAAAAACGCGAAATATTCGCGTAGAAATGATTTTTGTGACCATTGACTTTCAATAACATTTTTGCAGACTGTGAGTAGGGTGCTAATGCCGACTGAACGCCTCCCCCCACCCCTTTTGACCTTGAGACGTCACACGACCTTGAATGACGTCACCTAACCTTGAACGTCGTACACGTAGTATGAGCTTGAATGCGGTGTTTGACCTTGAGTGTGGGGTTTGACCTTGACGTTCGACACTTCGACTACCTTGAGCTTGCTCCATGGCATTGAATGTTGACCTTGAATGAAATCGTGACGTGTACAGAATATAACCTTGAACAGTGGGCGTTCGGCGTTGTCCACTCCCTTGTTGGTAATTCCTATATAAGTTCAGAATATCGTATGACGTCACCTAACCTTGAACGTCGTACACATAGTATGAGATTGAATGCGGTGTTTGACCTTGAGTGTGGGGTTTGACCTTGACGTTCGACACTTCGACTACCTTGAGCTTGCTCCATGGCATTGAATGTTGACCTTGAATGAAATCGTGACGTGTACAGAATATACAGTGGGATTAGGCGTTGCGGTGTTTGACCTTGAGTGTGGGGTTTGACATTGACGTTCGTCACTTCGACTACCTTGAGCTTGCTCTGTGGCATTGAATGTTGACCTTGTAGCTCTCATTTGGGTTATGGTGGGGGGGAGGAGTTGGGCTTTTATAAGGAGTGTGGTGTGAACGTTTCACTCATTTCAAATTCTCCTTATCGTACGGTATATATTTCTATATACAAGATGTATTCGTGCGTTGATTGTAAAAAAAGTTTCACTCGTAGTGACAACCTACGTCGTCATCAGCGGGATTCCTGCACACCCGCAAATGGTGATGGACCTCCAACATCGAAGAGGCAACGGTTGACACCCCCAGCACTTCCAACACTGCAAACATGCGTTTGCTGCAATTTGACTATTGCAAGCGATCAGATGAATGTACATCGGAGGACGTTGCAGCACAGAACAAATGCATGTGTTCAATATGGGGAAGGTGTGAAAATTGTCAATACAGCTTTCAAGTGTCGAATTGTGAGCTACCGAGTGGACAGTGAAAACCACCACATGGATTACCCAACATTCTTCAATGAAATTAAGCAGAAAGTAGTGAAACTACTCGAAGAAGTGTTGGATATCCATAAATGCATGAAAGTGAACATGGAAGTGTTTGGGCGGTACAGTCTGCAAACTAAGGATCTTTCAGACATCAAATCATTTAATAGTCCCAATGAAGTAATTGATCAATCGAATGATTTGGATGTGGTTTATAGCAGTTTTGCAGATAGTTTAACTGTTAAAGCAGCGGAATTTCAAGATCGGGATTCAGGTATGTGATCTAGTCAAAATGTTGATGATGATGGACTTATAGAGAAAACCCATATTTTCAGGTTGGACCATTGAGAAAATTTTGTACTTGGAGGTGAATATCAACAAGTATAGCCCCTTCGGAGGGTCTTCATACATCAAATTGCCAAGGTTCATCGAATTGAAGAAAAGTGTGGTGAATGTTCTTAATCAAGATCAGTCCTGCTTTTCGTGGGCTGTGACTTCAGCTTTATACCCTGCCAGTCAGAAACTTAATGAAATTTCATCATATCCCCACTTCTCAACCGTCTTGAATGTAGCAGGTATGGAATTTCCAGTTAAGTTGAAAGATATTCCTAAGTTTGAGGTTATGAACGATTGCTCTATCAATGTTTATGGGTTGGAAAATGTTTTTAAAAATGGTAGAATTGAATATGAAGTTGTGGGTCCGTTACACTATTCTAAACGTAGATTAAATAGTCATGTTAATCTGTTGATTATTACAGATGATTCTGGTAATAGTCATTATTGTTGGATTAAGGATTTATCGAGACTAGTATCATCACAAATATCTGCCCGTGGTCATAAAAAGTATTTTTGTGATGGTTGTTTATTGTACTTTGATAATGAACGAACTTTATTGCGACATCAGTTGAATGATTGTAATCACATATCGACAACGACACCATCCACAAATTTCAGGGTTGATAAATTTGGTAAAAGGGTACCTGAGAATATTTTGAAATTTGAAAATATCGAGAAACAGTTGAGGGTTCCATTCGTTGTATATGCTGATTTCGAATCTATTCTGAAACCAGTGCATACTAATGAGCCAAATCCTGCTAACTCTTATACAAATCGAACATATCTTCATGAACCATATGCTTTTTCTTACCTCATAAAGTGCTCTTTTGATGATTCTATATCTAAATTTGTACTATATAGAGATGCTGATGCAGCTAAAGTGTTTGTGTCAAACTTGGAGGCTGATGTCACCAATATTTATCACAAATATTTGAAGAAAGTCATTCCAATGAGTCCATTGACTGATGAGGAAGAGCATGATTTCAATATTGCCGCCACATGTGGTATATGTGGAGAACCATTTGGTGATGGTGATATTAAGGTGCGTGACCACTGCCATCTAACGGGGAAAAAAAGAAATGGAGCTGCACATAGTATTTGTAACCTCAATTTCAAATTGCCCAACTTTATACCCATAATTTTTCATAATCTCAGTGGGTATGACTGTCATTTGTTCATAAAAGAGTTATGCACAAACAAAACAAAAGTTGATGTCATTGCTCAAACTAAAGAAAAGTATGTTTCCTTCACGAAACATATAATTATGGAGAGAATAGTAGATCACAATGGAGTGACGAAAAATAAGTTTTTGAAATTAAGGTTCATCGATAGTTTTAAATTTATGGCTGCTTCCCTTCAAGAGTTAGGTGACAATTTAGATGAAAAACATTTTGTGGAAACAAGAAAATATTTTCCGGAACAGGATAAATTCAAACTTATGAGGCAGAAAGGTGTTTTTCCGTACAGTTTTATCGATTCTTTAGATAAATTAAATTATTCTAGTATACCATCAAAGGTGGACTTTTATGATAAATTAAATGAAAAACATGTTTCTGATGAGGATTATGATAGAGTAAAGCAGGTATGGAACACATTCAATTGTCAAGATTTGGGTGAATATTCTGACATATACCTAAAATCTGATGTTCTACTGTTGTGCGATATTTTTGAAAATTTTAGAAATATGAGTTTAGATACATATAAATTGGATCCTGCTCACTATTTCACTTCTCCAGGTCTTTCTTGGGATGCTATGTTGAAGTATACGGGTGTCAACTTGGAATTATTAACTGATATCGATATGGTGCATTTTCTCCAAAACGGTATACGTGGTGGTGTAAGCCAGTGTTCGGAGAGAAAGCATATTGCAAACAATCAGTTTCTTCCAAATTATAATCCCAAAGAACCTTCATCTTTCATAATGTATTTGGATGCAACAAATCTGTATGGTCATAGCATGTCTCAATCATTACCTTTTGGTGGGTTCACTTGGTTGACCGCCAGTGAAATATGTCAGTTGGATATCAATAGTATTCCAGATGATAGCCCCCAAGGATACATACTTGAAGTAGATGTGCATTATCCTGTCGAGTTACACGATCTACATTCGGATTTACCATTTTTGGTTGAAAGTATTATACCACCTGGTTCAAAGTCCAAAATACCCAAACTTATTCCTAATTTGAATGATAAAAAGAAATATATCGTTCATTATAGGAATTTGAAACAAGCGGTCCGTAATGGTTTGATGGTGATGAAAACTCATAGAATTCTCAGATTCAATCAGTCACCGTGGCTGAAAAAATATATCGATTTAAATACAAATTTGAGAAATAAGGCTACCAATAAGTTTGAGAAGGGTTACTTCAAATTGAATATAAATTCCATATTTGGCAAAACGATGGAAAATGTAAACAATAGAAGAGACATTCGAATTGTCACACATTGGGAATCCATAAGAAGAGGTATGGGTGCCAATGCTTTGATAGCTCGTCCCAATTTCAAAACATTATCCATATTTTCGGAAGACTTTGTCGTCATACATATGGATAAAGTTAAGGTTTGTTATAATAAACCATTGTATTTGGGGTTCAGTATATTGGATATGTCGAAAACAGTCATTTATGATTTTTTCTATGATGTCATCAAAAAACATTACGGACCACAAGCTTCTCTTCTCTATACCGATACGGATTCTTTGATACTGAAAATAATGACGGATAATTTTTATAATTTTATGATTGCAAATGTTGACAAATTTGACACTTCTAACTATAGGTTGGGTAATAAATTCAATGTGCCAGTTAGCAAATCGGTGATTGGAAATATGAAGGATGAACTTCCGAGTGATCCCATCATCAGTTTCCATGGCACCGGTGCGAAAGCATATCATGTACAAAGTGTGTCTGATGAAATAAAGAAAGCAAAAGGTATTAAAAAATCCGTTATAAAAAATCAAATTTCAATTGAAGATTACATTAGGATTGTTGAAACAGGCGGTATAATATTTAGAAAGATGAATGTATTCAGGAGTGATTTACATGATATTTACACGTTGATGTGCAATAAAGTCGCGCTATCACATAATGATGATAAGCGATTCATCATTCCTAATACCACCAAGACATTACCTTGGGGCCACAACGATATTGAATTCTATCAGACAAGTTCCGAACAAAATTTAAGAATTCTTTTGAATGTACTGAAAGATGAAAACAGTATAAGTGACAAGAAATTAAATTTACTCATTGCCTTATTGGAAGAGCAATCGAGTAATTGAATTTTTTCACTCATTACCTGGTTTGTTCAACAAATTGTAAAATTCATACTTGTCGAATATTTCAAACGAATTATCCTACCCCACTTCCACCCCCACTCCCATTCCCACCCGAAGTGGTAGGGAGCATACGGCTATAAAACATGAGGAGGAGGCCACAGTTCATCATTCGATTGCAGTCTTCCTTCGAAAGAAGCAGCCAACCTGAGATACCTGCCAGCCAACTTAGTTGAAAATTCCAAGCAGCTTGATGTAAGTACACACTTCCATACTATTTATATTATATTGTCTAATATTTTCATTTTCTCTTTCTAGAATCATGTCTTTTCTGAGGAATGCTCTGATGACCCCGATTACCACTCTCAGTGAGAGACAGTTGGAGGATGTAGAGCGGAGGAGGGTGGTTGTCCTACAGGACATCATGGTACAACCACCAGCTGCAACACCAGCTGCAGCTCCCATTCCACCACCGGGGATGACTTCCACCCAGGAAGTGGCGACTCCCATTCCACCACCGGGGATGACTTCCACCCAGGAAGTGGCGGCTCCTGACTTGAAGTTCTTTTTCGAGGACTTCAAACCAACCCCCGAGGAGGAGGAGATTGACCCCCCACCAACTTTGTCGACATTCAGTGGACCAACTTCTTCGTCAGCACCCCAAATTGAAGATTTACTGAATGTCTACAACCCGGACCTGGACGAGTCTCTGGCGGATTTATCGCATCTTCAAAGCTTCTTATCGCCCATCGAACCATTATCCCCCATCGATTCAGGGGATGAGTTCGAGAAACCGGTGAAGAGGGCCAAGAAGATGAAGAAGTCCGCACCTGTGAAGAAGTCCGCACCTGTGAAGAAGTCCGCACCTGTGAAGGCATCCAAAGCCAAAGGTGGGAGGGGTGGTAAGTTGAGTGCTTTTCGCAAAAAGTGTGAAAAGAACTCACCTTACGGTGGTTGGCCTACAGCACCCCTTCCAGTGATGGAGGTGCAGAACTTGGTGGAAGTCGTCGCCCAGGTCCATCGGGATGCGTCACCCCCTCCAGCCACCCCCCAGGTCCATCGGAATGCGTCACCCCCTCCAGTCACCCCCCAGGTACGTGTTGAGCATTCCGAACAAGAGGTTGGCCCGGAAAATGTCCTTTCACAGACTGTGGTAGAGGGTAATGAACTCAAAGAGTCTATTACCTATGCACAGTCTGTGAAAAAGAGATATTTGAGGGAAAAGAAGGTTGTGGATGGTTCTGATTCCAGAAAAAGGGCCTTGATGGCGGATATTTCCACCATCGAGGCCCAGAAACTGGAATTAGAGAAGCGACTCTCTTTGCTTAGGGCGAAACTTCAAGAAGAAGATTCGCAACAAGGAAAGAGTTTGGCTTACATCCAAAAATATGGACCTCTTGTTCAGGAATGGGATGCCATGTGCCAGGGGTTCCTTAATACCTAACCCCTTTTGTAAATATATTTTTGTTTAGTTTAAGTTAGATGTATGTTTAGAATAAAAAAATTGTAATTTTAGGAATATAATAAAAACTTGCATGTTAATTTTAAGGTTATGAATGTTATGAATGAAAAAATAAAATAAGGAATATTGGAGTGCATATCTATTTTGGTTGTTGCACACAAAATACTGCGTGGTTGGGGCAGTATTTATTCCTTCATTCTAGTCATTTTCTAGTCACATGTAGTATATAGAATAAAATTAGTTAAATAGAATAATTGTATAGAATTTCCATCATTTGAAAGTGTGTGAATTGTAAAATAGTTATTTTTTCTAGAGAATAAATAAAGGTGATTCTAGTAATGCTCTGAGTATAATTCCAAAACCTTTTGACACTTCTCTCATCATTACTTCTCTCAACATTATTCAAACAAATTTCATTTATGTGAATGTGTAAAAATGAAATCATGAATCTAATGAATATTATATTGGATTTATTCCCCAATTCTCACATCAATACTTGAATAAATAACCTAGTGGGTCTTTATTTTTCACATATTCCCCTTCCCTTACTCTACCCCACTTTCTTCAAATCATATAAATAAGATTGTATTCTCAATATTCTTCAACTTGTTCGTTCATCATGAATCAAGCAACACCAATTATTCGGGAAGCTGATTCCACCAGTGAACCTCATTTTGCCCCACCAGAGAATTGGTCCTATGGTGACATTCAAGTTGCTGTAGTTGATTCAACATCTCCCGATGATGAATTCGATGGGTATTCAGATACAACAATAGAGCTGAATGAAGAACAAGATGTAACCTCAGACGAAGATGAGTTTGAACATGATGAATTTGCCAGCCCAGAACTTGTGGATCAACTGTGGCTTGAAGATCATCAAATCGCTCCACCAAATATCATCGTGGTGGTTGATTCTCCCGAACCTGACATCATCATTATAGATGATGATGATGATGATCAGGTAGGTTAGGTTAGGTTTTCCTCGGAGTGCACATAGTACCTGGTTGGTGCACACGGAATGCTGCGTGGGTGGGGCAGCATTCAACCTAACCACTCTATTTGGTAGTAGTGAAAAAAATAGGGCTATATCGGTACACCCTTGCGGTGAAACGTTAGTTGTTTCGCTATAAAATTAACTAATTAGAAAATGGAAACAGTTAATCATTATCTTTGAATATCTTTGGAACATTATTTCAATAATGTTGATAAAAATTCGTATCATAAAGAAATTTCAAGCAATGTATATTCGGATAAGTAACGAAGGGAAAGGTTGTATAGGCGATCGCGAAGCGATCGCTTCGCGATCGTGAAGCGATCGCTCAGCAGGCCGCTTCGCGGCCTGGGGCGCTCAACATCCACCACTTGCATCCGGGGCGCGTTTTTTGCGACCCCCACCTCCCCCCCACTCCGCCTCCCACTATACCCCCTCCTGTGCAAGAGTATAAATGTAGGAGTTCCTCAATGTAATCTTCAGTTGAGTAGCTATCGTCAGCATGTCAACATACCAGGAAGCCGATTCCACGACCGGACCCCAGGCGGAAGAACCTACAGCGCCACTCCCGGATCTTCAGTTGGAGGATTCCGATATGGAGAATCCAGATATGGAGGCCGATTCAACCACCACGCCTCATCACCCTTCCACATCTTCGGTCCAGGTACTGCATGTGACCAGTACCGAAGACCACTCCGAAGACTCTTGCAGCTCGGATGATGATGATGACGATCTCTGGGACGACGACGCATTTGCGGAGGAAATGGCGTTTTCTGAGGGTTCGGTGATGTGGCAGTACTTCCCCCGACCCGATGACAGCGACGACGACGACGACTTGAAATCCTTTCCTTTTTTTTCCCTATTTTTTTCCCTATTTCACCCATCCTTTATCCTTCCTCGGAGTACACATTTTGTTTGGTTGGTGTACACGAGACACTGCGTGGTTGGGGCAGTGTCTACCTCCCTCTCTCCTTTCCACCTTTGAAATAAATATTCTGAATTACAATACCAATTACTCTTATTGACTACTCTGAATAAACACCCCTCGAATTTGAAATATTGTCTTATGAAAATTATATTTCCAAATCTTGACATGAATTCTGCAATTGTTCAGATAAGAGAGAGCTAGTATGTTATCAAACAGATTCAAATCCACTCGGACGCTTAAACAATCATTTTTCAATGTGATTTATTTTACAAAGATAAGATATTCAGAGAACTTACATATTCTATAACACATTTGTGCATACCTCATATGTATATGGATGTACATTTTAGAGGTATATCCATATATTACAAACTACTCTTCGTATGATTATGTGACACTCAAAATATTCTATTTCTTTGACTGAGTGATCAATCTTATTATTAGATATCTACACTTTGTTTGTAGCTCTGAAAAGAGCTGTATTTTTGTTGACCCGAAAGTCCACGGTAACTGCTCCGCAGATGGGGTGTTGTTGCAATCTCATTATGAGATATCTACTCTTTGTTTAAATAATGTAGCCCTGAAAAGGGCTGTTTTTTTTTGTTGACCCGAAGGTCCACGGTTACATCTCCAGAGGTGGGGTGTTGTTACATATGATACAGACGGCTATTCTCCTAAAGTTGGTCAAAGGCCTATCACATGCTTTACACCATGTTTGCCCCATCTCCATGAAGCGGGCGGTGTAATGAATGTCGACGTGCTCATAATACCCTCCATTGTTATTCCGCACAGAATAAAAGCGGAAGCAACACCAACACAACTTCTCTATTTCACCGTCAATCGTTTTGATCCTGACATGGCTATCCGTTACACAATACAAATCTAACGGATCATCCAATGTCTCAGTGATATTCAACCACTCAACATTGCCAATAACTACTCCGCTGTCGTCAATCTCGTGAGTCGAATCTGTTGCGATACCTTCATCTTCTTCTTCAACAAGACCTTCTTCATCATCATCAATGTCTAAATCCCCAACACCTTGCTCAATTGCCTCATCGTCTTCGATATTTAAGCCACCTTCTGCACCTTGCTCATTCACCTCATACTGCATATCTCCACCATCATTTTCTTCGTCAACACCCACTATCTGTCCAACGTCTTCAAACTCTTCCACCAGCTCATGGTTATTAATATCTCTCTGAGATAATAATGCTAACACAGCAGCTCTCTGGGCAGACATATTAATGTATTCTTGTGGTGATACTTGAATACTGACTGAAGTTTACAATCACTCACCGATTTTTATATGATTTTTGACAGTGGTGGTGGTAGCTCCCTCCACTCTACCCCACTCTTCACAGTACCTGTTTATAAGAGGGAAACATGGGAGCGTGAGAGTGTAGTTAAATTCATCGATTGAATATTTGTACATCTATCAGTGAATATGTCTTTCCCTAAAGAGTGGGATACAAAACCGACAATACGCGGCTTTCCAATCAAAATTGGCAAACATATAGTGTGTTACAACTGCCATGGGTATTGGCCTGAAACATATATCAACCCATGTACCGGCCTGTGTCGTAGATGTGTTGTGGCAAGGAATCCAGACCCACTTCGGAAGAGGATAAATGGTTCAACTCTAGAAGTAAGTGACTACCGCCAGCAGTGCAGAGAATGTTCGAAAGAGATTATGTGTAATAATATGGGCATTTCAAGGAATATATGCATAAATTGTGTAGCGACTTGCGATACATTAGTCCAGCGATGTCTACAATGTGGTGAATATAGTGTGGATTGTTGGAACAATTTATGCAGTGCTTGTAGAAATGATTGGCAATTGTGTGAGAATGTCGGCCAATTTCACCCCAACAGAGATGTCCACTTTCGAGAGTGCTGGTGTCTAACCCATGAAGAGCGGATAGAGAGACGGAGGATTCATGGAAATCTTATGCTAACATACACATCTTGAAGTGATTTCAATATGTTGAATTTATGAAAAATAAAACCAATAGTTTACATATTACTTGCATCATTTCTAAGGTTATTATTCTATTTAGTTTTTAATAAATAAAACAATTTTAATACACTATTTTTTTATTTTTTATCTAATATTGAGTACAATCATGATAATGTCATTACACTAAAGAATTTTCATCGATCCATGAGTTGTGATCTTCAGAGAACCCCAGCCACTTTACATAGAGGCGATGTCCTTTTCTTTTTAAAACTCGCTCCACCAAATACGTATTGGGATCTTTCGTTTTATTCAACTCCAGCCCATAAAAACAGCCTTTGATTGGTTGCCCATTCACATCTTCTAATGCATAAGTTATAGGTTCTGTATTATTAACTTTCACAACTTTGAATATTTCAGCTGTAAAATTTGCTGTATAACCTTTATCGAATGCATTTTTATATTTGCTGATTCGAACACTATCCCCAATGTTAAACGTACTTTTTTTACGTTTCACATGTGGACTCTTAGATTCGGCATACATTGACAATTTAGTAGACTGTTTCACATCTGCAGGTTTCATACCAATCGTACGATGAACTTTGTTGTTATACTGACGAGTAATTCTAGGAAGAATGTTCAACCACTTGTAATGACCTTGAAGTGAAAACTCCTTATAAAGCCAACTCTTCAATGTTCTGATTACTCGTTCTGCAATTGCAGCTTTTTTTGTGCTGAATGTTGAGTAATGATTGATGTTGTGTTTCTTCATTAACGATGAGAATTTCGAATTATAGAACTCAGTACCATGATCAGATTGTAAATTTTTTGGAGTATATTTAGCATCTTTCAACACGCTTGCCATAGCTGCAGTAACTGAATCACCAGTTTTATTCTTCAACGGCCTTGACCATACAAACTTTGAATAACAGTTGATAACTATAAGGATGTACCTACATCCCTCATTTTCTTTAGAATATGGTTGCATTTCCATCAAATCCATCTGCCACAAGTCAGAAAAACCCTTTATTATTGTCTTCCGACGGGGGAAATTTCGACGCGCCGGCTTGTGTATTTCTTTCACAACCTGCCATTTTGCATTACTCATATTACTGCTCTAAGACTTCTTCAAGATGATAAAATTGAGGAATCACTTTTCTACTGTTCAGGTGCAAGTGTAACGATTGACTATTAAACTTCAATGACTCGCTCAGTAAAAGTATCAACCAACTTAGCTATTACGTCAGTTCGCTTTTCCACATTATTCAATTGATCAGCTAATGCAGAAGTGATGAGTGCATTTTTGTCAATGATTATTTGCACCTCATTATGTTTTGAATCAATATGTTTTCCGATGTTACGTAGCGTTGATGCAATGAATTCTTGGAAATACTTCAGAGTTGTCTCATTGACTTTTCTAATGTGATCGTCAACATATCCTTTAGTAACAGAATCTTTACTGTCTACAGGTTCACCAACATTTTGAAACCGCTTATTCTGAATATCATAATCACCATTTGGTGTGAGAATGAATCCAACACCAGATCTTCCAACTATTGGTTTACTAACACCACCTCTTCTACGACCAAATTTATCAATTGTGGTATGCATAGTTAGATCGTTTGTGATCGACTGAGCCAGTTTCACATATCATGTTCATGATATTGCGGTCAATAGACTAATCCTTCTTCACGTAATTCCTCAATTATGGCTAATATTTCATTATCATGTCCGGTATGTCCAGCCAGTCGTGAACTCCAAAGTAGTCGAAGGCGATCAATCAATTCTTCGAGTTCATTCCAATAAACATAATCTGTATGCTTATTTCTGATATATTTTTTCTGGGTGGGTATTTTGATCATGCCAGCACCTTCTCTACTAGGGTTTCCATTGGATAATAATGGTAGGATTATTTCTCTATATTTCTTCCAATTATTCGATAGAAGACCTTGTTTTCTCTCATTGTATTTATATGCAGCCTTTGTTAATTTGAGTATATCACCATATGTGGTCATATCGGAAGAGGGGATATTTCTCGATGGTACTTTCATGAATATCAAGTTATATAGTTTTGGAGTGCCCTGATAAGAGCCAATAGTTTTACCATTTTTCATAAACACAATTTTCTCATCGATAAATTCCACATCAGCTACTCCCATTTGTAAATTTCCCGTTTCAGTGTTCATGTGTACTCCAAAGACTGTATCGTAAGAGGGATTTCCTGATAGTAACTTTTTTATATGCTTTTGCACTTCATCACCATCATCGAATACATTAGGTGATTGTGAATCTAAAGTTGTCAATTGAGAGGTTTGAAGATCCTTCGAGGAAGCCCCTTCAAATTTCGGTTTCCACTCACTTTCAATTATAGTTTTGGCTGTTAATGGTGTAGCAGGCTTTGTTTTCTGCATCACTTGATTCATTTGAGATGCTCCTTCAGTATTGGCAGATATTACTTTCAAAGGTGTTATTATTGGCTCATAGATCCTCTCGAGTGCTGATTGATCACCTAGACGACTACTTTTGATATAATTGAATTTCTTCCGAACGGCATCCGTTGCTTCAATTAACTTTCTTTTTAAACATATTTCATCATCATTTTTTCCCTCCATAATTCACTCCAAGAATTTGTATAATGAAGTGTTATCTCCACTATCTAGCACTCAAGTGATTCAATTCTTCAAGAACGTCAAGGATATATGAAAGCGTCGAATCCTTTTCGATAACGTCCATTTACCACTTCTCGATCCTTATCAATTACTAAAAATCCATATTTATCTTCCCAACATCTCGCACACATATCTTGAAATTGCTTATATGTTACATCTGGTGATACATGGTCGGAAAAAATATGATTGAGATTCATATCATCTTGTTTGAACATTACGATAAAATTTGCATTATCTCGTATCAATTGTTTCGGAACTCGTGAATATGTTTGGGCTAAATAGAAACAATCCACATTTTTATGACGACCCATACTGAAATATGATCGTATAACATCCTGTTTCTCGCACATAACATCATCAAAAATGAATATCGAATCAGGTTTGGCGTCTGAAGGCTCTACTATTTCACCTGCATTATTGGCAAAAGTGTAAAAACCCAACCCTTCGATTGGAGATACTTCACGTAAATACTCGTATTTAGGTTGATAAAGAGACTTTGAATAAAGATAAACATTTGCGAATCGTAATCCTAGAGGATGCGTTAGCAAAGAAATCATAACATTTGTCTTGCCACAGTTAGAAGGTCCAATAATCAGGCCGCGAATAGAAAGTGGAAGTAAAGATCCGTGACGTTGTTTGACACCGCTTCCCGATCCACCACCCACTTTTTCATCGAAATTATCGATGGAAAATTGCTGCTTCTGCTTCAATATGCGCATTGTATGACAGTTGGAGACTATATAAGCAGGGTTCCACATCGATTCCTTTATTTAAATAGGGGTTATGAGTCGATGCAGATCTACTGAATTTCATTCAAATAAAACTGGTAGAGGATTGATCAATTCCCTCATCAATAATCTACCATTTGAATTACACTTACCTGGCTATCAGTATTGCGGTCCGGGCACCAAATTGCAGAAAAGATTGTTGAGAGGTGATTCGGGTGTCAATCAGCTGGATTTTGCATGCAAAAAACACGATATTGCATATTCACAGAACCCCGATAATCTTGCAGCTAGACACATAGCGGATAAGGAGCTTGCAGAAAGTGCTTGGAATCGTGTCAAAGCAAAAGACGCTACTATTGGAGAAAAAGGAGCTGCTTGGCTAGTTACGAATATAATGAAAGGGAAACGCCGATTTGGTATGGGTTGTGACTCATCCCCCAAGCAGTCACACATTCCGAAGAAAAAGCGTTCTATTAAGAAAAAAAAAGTTAAAAAAATATTGAAAGCTTCTAAGGTGATAGCTTTTGGTTCTGGGATCGTTCAGAAAGTGCGTGATGTTCTACACAAAGCGGGTGGAAGTGAATTTGTTGTCAAAAATTCTAAAAGAGCAGCTGAAATTGCACTCAAAGCAGCACGCAAATATATGAGGGCTGCAGGTGGGAAAAAGAAAATTCGCACACCGCGAATCATACCGATTCCTAAAATTGGTGGAATACTACCACTCATTCCAATTTTTGCTGGTTTATCAGCACTAGGTAGTTTAGCCGGTGCTACTGCTGGTATAACGAAAGCAGTTCAAGCAGCAAAAGCGAGTAGGGAGCAGTTGAGTGAGACAAATCGCCATAATAAACACATGGAGGCAATTGCTATAGGTAAACAAGGAAGTGGTATCTACTTGAAGCCTTACCGCAAAGGATTAGGAGTCTATTTGAAACCTCAAAATTCAAAAAACTCATAAATTTGCTACCTAAAAGAGCTCTCTCCAATATCGACCTCAACTATTACGCTAAGAAAATGACGATTCCATATTTTCGGGGGGTATATATGCGTGACGATTTACCAAAATCAGGACCACTCCGATATGAATCTGCCATAGTAAATTTGGATAGTCGACATGGTCAAGGGACACATTGGGTAGCATATAGAAAAAGGGGAACTTCGATAAAATATTTTGATAGTTTTGGCGATTTACCCCCTCCCAAAGAACTGATTCACTATTTTTATATGGGTTCGAATCCTATCAATACTATCACATATAACTATAAGCGTGAACAACGATTCAACACAGTATGGTGTGGCCATTTGTGTTTGAAGTTTCTTCAGAACAAGACATGGAGTTAACACCAGTACAGGATAGGGAGAGTATCAAGAGGATGAGTCATTCATTGATCGCATATTCCAGAGTACGCACTTTACAAAAAATGAGTAAAGAACAACTCGCTGATATGCCGAAAGAGGTGTTGATTGGGTGTGCATCACATGAAATTGCATCTGTATGGGATAAGTTACCACAAAACCTACAAAATGATATTGATGTCTTGAAGTATCAGTACTGTCAAGAGCATTACAATGATTCCAGCGGTAGCAGTAGTAATTCCGATATGAATGATGGTCCACCTACAAGAAAAATTTTTTGTTGTTATTGTAAAGTGAATGATGTGAATGTAGTCACACATAATGATATGGATAGACCACCGAAAAAGCGACGATTGGTCCACAATTTCTGCTGTCAGCAATAAAAAGACATGAATCATCGAAAATTCGTCAGTCATGTCACGCACGTTTTCATTGTCGGGATACTCTAGCGAGTTGAGTGCCAACTTCTACCCACCCATCGAATTGGATACCAATAGTAATTATGGTCTGGGATTACATGGTTTCTACTCCTACAATTCCATATTCAATGTAGATGCTAAGAATAATGTTATCGGCTATTCGAAGACAATTATCTCACCCCCCACTATTATAAAAATTCCACCTGGGGCATATGAAATTGATGAAATTAATAAGGTGATTCAAAGATTCATGAAATCCAAAGAAGTGCAACTAGAAAATGGAATTGAAGAAAATATCGACGAAGTATTTCTCCTACGTGCAAACAACAACACTCTGAAATGTGAAATGCGATCGAAATATTACATTCATCTCAAACATGAAAACAGCATTGCTGAACTTCTAGGATTCGATGACAATGTTTTCAATTGTGGTGAAATACATGAATCAACATTGCCCGTGAATATCAATAAGGTGAGGATTATTCGTGTGGATTGTAATGTCACAGCTGGAGCATATTCGAATGGCGATGAAATCCATAGCATCTTTGAATTTGATATTGATGTAGAGCCCGGTTACAAACTCACCAAGGAGCCACAAAATATTATTTATATGCCAATCCGACCTGGTGGTCGTCAGTACCTCGACAATATCACTCTTCGCATATTGGATGATAATGGTAATCTGATCAATTTCAATGGTGAAAAAATAATAGTCAAATTGGAATTGATAAAGCTATAATAATCATCATTTCTCATATATTTATTCACAACATCGACGACAGTCATTAGTAACAATCATCGTTTCTCATACGTTGATTCAGAACATCGATGACTGTCATTAGTGTATCATAAAGAAAATGAGTAAAGGAAGCATCGATAAGTTTGGTCGCAGAAGTAAGGCAGTTTCAAATACTGTTTTGCGTGGGCAGCCTGGTGTTGGTTTCAAATTAACAACCGATGGAAACTTTGATATGGAAAATAAACGTTTGAAAAATATAGCAGAGCCTGAAGAGAGTACGGATTGTGTTAATCGAGGATATGTCGGTTTTTACATCTCAAAGATGAGAGGAGAATTAGATACTGATATTGACAAAATTAATTTGAAATTAGATGGAGTAGAAAAATATTCCGTATCAGTGAGGGAAGATCTCATTACGCTTGGACTGAAATTAGTAGAATTTGTAAAAAAGTATGAGCATATGGATAAGGATATCAAATCGCTGCAATCTGATTTGAAAAAACAACCCTCGATAAGCATTCGAACGATCGAGCAAAAACGATGGTGAGCGATGATCATCTGTGAAAAAGTCAATATAAAGCTGAAGTTGATCAAATTGTTACTCAGTATTTGTTACTTCCTAACGCTGAGCAGGTGATATTCATTGATGGAACTATAAATTCTGTGATTATCGTTTCTAAAAATGGGGTTGTGCTTCAATAGTCAGCGATTGCCGCAGCGGCAGCAGTTGAGTCAGCATAATGTATTTGGTGGAGGCTATGATCATGTGCATTTAAAGAAGCGAAAATCCAGCAGTCGATTCATTCCACGTATATCTGCCAAACGGTCAAGATATAGAATAAGTGCTAGTAGCCTGAACTTTCTCAAATCTATTGGCTTGAAGGTGCGATATAAAAAATAGTAATAACATGGCGACAATCACCACAAGTGATAAATTGGAAGTGTTCGAGGAGCCCATGTTCGACCATTCCCTCATCAGCCTTCATGAGCATACATATAAGCCGTATGGTTCACCATATTACAAAAATTCAGATGAAATACGAATTCCAATCAATTATCAAGATCTCATACTCGATATTGCAGATAGTTACATTTATATCGAGGGGAAGTTCACACCATCTGATGCCACAAAGCGGTGCTACCTATCCAATAATGCTCTCGCCTTTCTCTTCGACGAAATTCGCTATGAAATGGGTGGTGAGCAAGTGGTTGTTGTTCGAAAACCCGGCATAACTACCACAATGAAAACGATGATATCATTCGGAAAAACGCATGCAAATTCGCTACTACCGATAGGATGGGGACTCGATGTGAATAAACAAGATATTTTCGATCCCGTTAGCAATGTATTCAGTGGTAAATTACCCTTGAAGTATCTCATGGGTTTTGCTGAAGATTACAATAAGGGGATAATGAATGTGAAGCAGGAGCTCATTTTGATTATAGCTCGCTCATTCAAAAATTCATTCATTGGGGAAGTCGATGCAGATTTGGAAATCAATAAAATAGAATGGAGAATCAGGCACATTGTGCCGGAAGATCGACAGAAACTGAAACTATTGAATCGCATAAATAAAAATGGTAATAATGCTAAAGTGAAGGTGGCTTATCGTATGTGGGACCTTTATGAATTACCCACACTTCGTGATACATCCTCGGATATATGGGCGGTGAAGACAACCAGCAGCCTCGAAAGACCACGATATATCATCATCGGCTTTCAAAACACCGACCAATCCGAAAATATGTCAAAAGATGTAACGAAATTCACACATGTGAATATTAATAATATTCGACTATCTCTGAACTCTGAAGTATACCCATATGAGCGTTGGAATCTGGATTTCGACAAGAAGTTAGACTCATCAGCTTACTATGCATATGAAAACTTCCAACGTAGCTACTATTATAAAACTATGAGTGAACCGATGATGGATATTGGTAGCTTTCGCAACAACCCACTATTCATTATCGACTGCTCCCATCAACCCGAAGCTATGAAGTCATCCACTGTCGACATCAAAATAGAATTCGAAACACGCAAGGTGAAGTTTCCAGCAAACACCAAAGTATATGCACTCATCCTCCACGATGCTGTTCTATCATATAATGCTCTTAATGGCTCTGTTCAAACTGGATTGTAATAAGATTGACATGTAATATGCTATGAAATATTCGATATTGATGAATAATAAAACACTCAATAATTATGTTATATCTTTTATTCACCAAACAATTAGATACAAACAAATATGGATTGAAACATTATTTTATTCACAAACATATACAACAGATTTCAAATATTTACAACACCATCATTTATCGCTTCTTCCAGTTGCGGGTTGGGACTCTGTGGTTCCAATTGATATTTCTCTATGATATTTTGCGGTAGGTAGGTGCATATGTCTTGAAGAAAATGTTTCAAGTCTGCTTCAATTATTAACTCACAGAACTCATCCAAATTTCTACTCCCATATGAATATTTATGACACAATGCCACACCGAGTTCATACTTCTCACTAAGCTCCAAAAGTTTTCGCACCTCTTCAGCATCGTAACATACACTCAAATCATAATTTGATGAATGTAGAGCATCAAAACTCAGATCAGCCATCTCCCAAGCCATTTTTCTTATGGCGGAATCCAAATCCACTGCTTCCGGCCACTCTTGGGCTGAATATTGCATCCACATATTTATAGAATGGTGAGTTCTGAAAATTCATAAATGGCATTCATTAGTTTGCAAATAATATAAAAAAAATACTCACTTGAAATCTGACTATGTCTATGAAGTGACCAAGTTGATACATATTTTATATTAATCTACCATATTTTCACTATTTACAAAAAAAAATTCATAATTTCAAAATGTTCAATCTAAAACATTGAATTTCATCAATGATCGGGTTTTAGCACCAGGATAATCCTGCGAACTTTGACCCATATAAGTAAGTGTGAATTTGGCTTTGGATGAATTCACTTCACGAATGAAGTCTTCTGGTAATTGCTCTGTGACACGTTTTGGAAGCCATGCTTTAAAAGGAGTATCACTTTCCTCATCCAATAAAACTACTTGAATTGATTTACCATATCGTGTGGAATACATTGACATTTTTTCAATTTTATATTCTTTATCAATAACCAGAGCGTTTATAGGTTTCTGCTCTAAAGCTTCACTTTGTTGAATTATAGAAAAATTAATTTTTTCAATGTCAAATTTCAAATTATCCATATTCATAAATATAGTGAAATTACGGTTAATTAAAATAAAATATATATTCACCTCACTGACGAAAACGCCCTCTCGGATGGGTTGATACTCGTTGTCTTCACTTTGGAATTCGACAAATACTTCTGTTTACCTATTTGGGTATTTTAGAGTGTCTAAACTGAATGTGGAAGCATGATATTCTGAACTTATATAGGAATTACCAACAAGGGAGGGGGCAACGCCGAACCCCACTGTTCAAGGTTATATTCTGTGCACGTCACGATTTCATTCAAGGTCAACATTCAATGCCATGGAGCAAGCTCAAGGTAGTCGAAGTGTCGAACGTCAAGGTCAAACCCCACACTCAAAGTCAAACACCGCATTCAATCTCATACTATGTGTACGACGTTCAAGGTTAGGTGACGTCATACGATATTCTGAACTTATATAGGAATTACCAACAAGGGAGTGGACAACGCCGAACGCCCACTGTTCAAGGTTATATTCTGTACACGTCACGATTTCATTCAAGGTCAACATTCAATGCCATGGAGCAAGCTCAAGGTAGTCGAAGTGTCGAACGTCAAGGTCAAACCCCACACTCAAGGTCAAACACCGCATTCAAGCTCATACTACGTGTACGACGTTCAAGGTTAGGTGACGTCATTCAAGGTCGTGTGACGTCTCAAGGTCAAAAGGGGTGGGGGGAGGCGTTCAGTCGGCATTAGCACCCTACTACTGTGGATTAAAAACGCTAAAATAATTGGATTATCAACAGATAATGGATCCATTGCTTGAATTTCAATTAACTTGCTAATTAAGGAACTTGTGGTAGTCCGTTTTGATTGACAATGTTTCATGATGAGTTTCATTAGTTCGGACTTCCATTCTCTAATGTTATATAAAATGATTCAAAATCCCTGAAAGAACCAATACAAATGGAAAATAAAAAAAATAGCTGAAAAAAACAATTAAATTTAGCAAAAAAACCCAGTAATAAAATTACAGTGAAATAAAATACAAGTAAAAAATTGAACAGTTAAACAAGAAATAAAAATAAAAGATCTTCAGGTGATGACTGGACTAATTCCTCCGAGAGATGACTATTTATGGGTCATTCAAATACTTTCACTTGTCTCCTCTTTCCGCTTCACCGGTATTGCGGGAGATGACCATTTGGCATTTTTCACTTAATTATGGGTTTCCATATGCTGCATATCTCTACGCTAGCTTGGCTGAATATATTGTTTGACAACATGTATGCAGCTTTTTTGATTTTCCTCCTAAACCAGTATTCCTCCCTGTGCATGATCTCAGCTTGTGACCACTCCGCTATTTCTGATCTGCTGATTTTCCCACGCTGTGTGTGTTTCTTGTGCTCGGCAATGCGGACATTCAATGGCCTCTTAGTTTCACCGATATAGGATTTTCCACTGAGGGTGTTCGGTAAATGCAATTTTTGGAATCGCAATCTGCGTTTGGTGGCCTGGTTTTCGTGAGGCTGCTAAGGATAGTGTTTCCGAGTCTGAAGCAGGTACAATATCAGAATCTGCCTACCATAGTAGGCATATTTCTTAAGTTTCTAACTTTTGATCTGAATAACATTTATTTGATGAAGAAATAAGTGAAATATGTCAAAAAAATAATTCATTTTTATCCGCATGAAAATATTTTCATATCCGTCTATGTATGAGATTTGATGAATCTTTCATCGAGTAAACAAGCGAAGGATGGTGTCTCTTTTTTTCATCTTCCTTCTGCTATTCCAGTA
This sequence comes from Leptinotarsa decemlineata, assembly GCF_025532065.1. Taxonomy (NCBI): domain Eukaryota; kingdom Metazoa; phylum Arthropoda; class Insecta; order Coleoptera; family Chrysomelidae; genus Leptinotarsa; species Leptinotarsa decemlineata. The sequence goes on along the minus strand of NW_027412545.1, from coordinate 5,297,958 downwards.
GCAATTTTTTTCTTTTATTTCTGTATGAATAAAACATGATCTTCTATTTCGCATTTTTCCATGGCCTTTCTGTTTTCTCTTGTTTTTACATATAATCAAATTAACTTTCAATCTTCTGGTCCACATTCTTCTTCCTGCTGGTCGACATCGATCTTTCTACTGACGCTGTTTTTCCTGTTCACAACCAACTCAACCTCATTCTCCTCTATAAGTGGCCCCTACTCTTGTCGGCGCTCTTCTTCTTCTCCACTTACTGTTTCTCCTACCCCCCATAAATTTTCACAATATTTTCATCCTTGAAACTTTCAATGCCCCAGTCTAGAACCATCGATAACCTTGTCTGGGGTGAATTGAATTCACTTCCAAAAAAAATTATTCAAACGTTTTAATAATTATATTCAGTCTCAAGTTTTCATCCGGGATATCATAATATCAAACCATTTTTAACGTTCAACTACGAAGAAAAATAGGCAATCAATGTATTTTAAATATTCTTTTCTTGCATAAGCGTTTTGTAACAAAAATTGCGAAGTAGGTTTGTTGGAAGTCAGAGTGAAAGTTAGTGGAATTATTTTAATTCCAAACATAATAAGTTAGATTATATCTAAGAATCATGTTTAATAACCATATTCGAGTCGTTTTGGAATAACCAGTATTTCCAAATGTTACTATGATTTTATAAACAAACGGTGTTACTTCTTTTGATGTTCACTGAGCAGATGTGCAATTTATTGTTCACTAGTAGTTAAGAGACAACAGTTGCTTCCTATTACGATGCAAAAGGACTAACTTCTAATGCGAGTATAGAAACAACAAGTACAGTATGTACTTATGTACCATGTGACGTATTAACAATAAGTATATACTTGCAATATCCTTATGAGATATTGAAGACTGTCAATATTCAAAACTTACAGAATATGAATTTACAATAAATATCACCTGAATATTTTCCAGAGAGGTACAAAAAACAAAAATAAACAAATGCAAATGAGAAATAAAACTTCCTATGTTTTTATGCCACTTGTATTTGTAACTAAAATGACTGCTGATTTTCAAACGAATCAGTTTGAAAATACCCATGTAGGACGAAACTGTAGCAACTTTAGATACAAATACAAATGATATAAAAACATAGGAAGTTTCATTTCTCATTCTTCATGTCTCCTGCCACGTAGTAAGAGCTACATCCATCAATTTATTGAAAGTTAATAAAGTATGTTTCAATAGTTCTTTGTATACGTGCATATACTAGTCATACTTCTGAATCATTATGAACGTAATTATGATAAAAAATTGAAGGCTAGGCCACTAAAACAAACAAAAATTAATTGAAATACCACAAAAGATTTCATTTCAAAAAGCCAAAATCACAATATCTATAAACTTTTGTTGGCCTGGTATAAATATTCAGGAGAAACTAAAATGCAAACGACAAGTAGGTCATCATTACATGTAAATTAAGAAACAGAAAAAAACTACTAACATCATGAAAATCTACAGACACTTTTATTTGCCCGGTATAGAAACTGAGCAGAAATGAGAATGCAAATGACAATCCATAAAAATTAAGAAACAAAAAATACCATCAGCAATATCATGAAAATCTACAGTGCGAAAATTATATAAATCATTAATAATATGTAAAAAAATATAAAATGCAATGAAACATTGAATAAAGTAGAAGTAAAAGTATGAAATCAACTCGAAGGTTTCAGACTGGGGCTTTCAATCATGTGAAATATTCAAGAATTGACAAGCGACTGAGGATTATGGAGAGAATTTTTCGTGAACACGAAGTAAGATAATTGTAAAATTGTTCCAGCTGGAAGAAAATCGATGCCGACAATTGTAAAAACATCATAGATGAGAGGACCTGAATTGCTGTTGTATCTCATTGGAAATCAAAAACGAGTCAGAGTCAATGAAAGTTAGACAACAATAGCAAAAACAGTGTCAGGAGAAAAAAGATTAAGAGCAATAGTTTTTAAAAACTCTTGAAAAGCCACATGTAGTAAAAGTCCGAGAATGAGAATACGTCCAGGATTATGAAAGAGTTTGAGACTGTTTGAATTTTGAGTTGGATAAAATGTCTTTCTCAGCTTCCTAAGCGGTTTGGAAAAAATTCATTTCACCTTATCTTCGAACAGGAATTGTATAATTAAAAAGTTAATGAATTTGTCCTATAAGATATCTTCAGTTCCATTAGTTCTTATTGTAAATTGATTAGGACATTTATTTTTTGAATGGTGTAAAAGTCCAGACATCGATTAACGACAAATTATCATTTGAAGTCCGTGACTTAACACACATAATACTTAAATTACAATACAATTTTCAACAGATAAATTCCTAGTCCACAGTGATAGTTTCGGAAGATTCCACCGGTGTAACTACAAGATGAAAATTACCGAATTGAAATTATAGCCGAAAAACAACGACCCATCGCTGGGCTCGCTGCGCACTGGTTTCAACTAAATGCCTTGCAGTGAAAGCAGTGACAGACAAACGACGAATCTTGTTCGGCGGTCGAAGTTTGGTCATGCAATGGACTGCCTTGGGGATCCTCGTTTATCTGGTGACTTCGTAAGGGGGGATGTCATCGTTATTACTCAAACACCAACCTGAGACCAGAAAAGTGATTTATTGCAAACACCATTCACGTTCTGCAAATCAATGATCCCATTGCCGAAATTTCCATATTCGACGACTTCAATGTCCACAATATGAAATGGCTCAAATTTTCCAATTTGCAAAGCTGAGGCAATAAGCAGCTAACTTAACTCAGATTATAAGTGAACTAACCAGGAATCCTGACCTGATTGAGAATATGCTAGTCTTCTGGATCTATACCTAACAACCAATCCAGAAATTTACACAGTCACCGTAAGATCTCCATTGGGTAATTCTGACCACAAATTAATTTCTGTATTGAGTGAATTACCGATAAATATTGGGAAACAATCTAAACCGCGCAAAGTTTGGCATTACAGATCAGTCGAGTGGGAAGATTTTCAAGACTATTTAACGAAAATTTCCCTGGCTTAATGTTTGCTTCAGCTCTAATGATCCATCAACTTGTGCTTCTGAAGTCACGGAAGTTATTCTATCATCCATGGATGCATGTATTCCTTTTTCAATGAAACGAACTTCTAACGGCAAACCTTGGTTCAACAAAAATTGCGAGCAATCTGTCGCCTCCAAAAATCTCGCCTACCGGCAGTGGCGCAAAAATCCCAGTGCCAGAAACCGAACAAGGTTTGTTGATGCTCGCAACAGCTGCATACTAGAAGCAAAGAACTCTAAAATCAGAGAATTAGAGATAAACTGCTTCCCAATCCCAACGGGTCTAGATCCTTCTGGTCGGTAGCTAGATCTGTCAATCAAAAATTTACGAAATCCACAATTCCACCACTAACACAAGCGCACAATTTGCCTCCCATTCCACAGTCGATTTTCTGGCAGAGACACCACCCACTATCCCCACCCTTGAATCTACAATGCCAAAAATTACTTTTCGACAACGTCTAGTCAGGCAAATTTTAAAACAATTCAGTATCAACAAGGCGTTTGGTCCCGATGAAGTGCCCGTCATCGTACTTAAAAAGTGCCCAAACGAACCCAAATGAACAGTATCGTTAGTGACACCTATTTACAAAAAAGGAAATAAAATGTCCCGCATGAACTACAGACCTATTGCGCTTCTGAGCACTTTATCAAAGGCTCTAGAAAAAGGTATATCAAAAAGAATAAATAGCTTTCTATGTAAGTTTGATATACCTACTGAATAAAAAACAATATTGATTCAGAGAAGGTCATTCCACTGAAACGGCAACAATAGAGTTCATACAAATAATAAACGAAAAACTATATAGAGAGAAAATAATCCATTATTGGACTTTTTTTCGACCTGTCACGTGCATTCGACACGCAAAACTTTGATTTAATCGTAACAAAAATAAATGCACTTGGGATTCATGGAAGCATATCACAATGAATCCGTTCACTTCTAGAAGGTCGTAAGCTAATAGTGAAAATTAGTGAGCAAACTTTCGATGATTACTTAATCGACATTGGTATTCCCCAGGGGAGCGTTCTCGGCCCCTCAATTTTTTTATTGTTCATCAATGACCTTCCTGATTACATAAATGACGGAGAGGACTATATGACTATATGGCTGGATACTACAATAGTATCCAGATACAAATGAACTACTCAGAAAAACAAATAACGTTATTCTCCAATTTGATAATTGATGTAAAAATAACCGTTTGATCATAAATTATTCCAAAACCATTGCAGTTCAATTCCAGAGATCCAAAACAGGAAAACTTTTCACAGAACAACTAAACATCAATAATCAGAAAATAATATTTCAACAAAGTTGCAAATTTCTAGTTACAATTGTTGATAGCAATCTCATATGGGAGGAATGCATCACTATGATCTGCTCCAAATTGAATAAACACTACTTCGCAATAAAAAATCTGATAAGTTGCCTTGATGCGGAGGGTATAATTTCTGTCTACTATGCATTGGTCTACTCGACTATAAATTATAACATTTTAGCTTATGGTTTGGCCACCGATAGTACCAGAGTCTTTTTGGCACAAAAAAGGGTAACTCGCCTGATGTTCCATTTGGATTATCGAGAATCCTGCAGAAATATCTTCAAAGAGAAAAAACTTCTAACTTTCACGAGTATTTATACAATCTTCTGAGTCACTCCTACATTCCCAAAAACAGTCTCATGCAAAATTCAAAATTTCACAACTACCAAACTCGCAATGAAAATGAATTTAGACACGAGTATTCATTTATACAAACTTCTGAGTCACTCCTACATTCCCAAAAACAGTCTCATGCAAAATTCAAAATTTCACAACTACCAAACTCGCAATGAAAATGAGTTTAGACTAGAACTAGTCACATAAAACAATTACAAAAAATCCCCAAAATATGCAGGCGCGAATTTCTACAATTTTTCTACCCCATGAATTGAAAAACCAGTCAAACCTGTGCAGATTCAAGTCTAAACTGAAATCTCTTCCGAATGCATTCTATGATATAAAGGAATTCACGATGTGGTGTCAGAGTCCTATTGACGATTTGAATTCTAATGGGTAGTTTTATACAAGTATTCTTATATTTTACGGACATTAATAATTTTTATATTTCATTTTAGCAATAAGCAAAATGTAACTATGGTATTTTCACTTGTCAATCCAATGTTTAATTCACCTACTAAAGAGTTCGAATCAAAAATGCACCAATGGACTTGCATCATTGTTCTAGAAAAGGAATTGCATCTTCTTGTTGATAAACTTCTGGAGTTAAACCTATACCGATAAAGTGCCAGAAAATATAGACCACTTGATTTTCAATCAGTGATATCGAAAATTGTGGAGAAAGAAGTTGCTGATGAACTTACTCTTGAATATTTGGAATACCTCAACCTCATAGGCGACTATAATTATGGGATTTTATATACAGTTGCATCAACCTTTGGTTCAATACAATTGCGCCTGACATTTCCAATGCCTTTTACAGTATTAGGGCTTGTCAAATAGCAATTGGTCGTGGCTCCCCAGCTTTCTCAAAGAGCGTTACTAACATATAGCCATCGATGTTCATTTTTTCCATATAAACCGTTGTTTGAACCTCAAATATAACTAGCAAATATAACGGGCGGAGCTCCATGCATGAGAATAATACTCCAAAGGAGGTCTAATCTGAGCTTTATAAAACATCGAGAGTTGCTGAGGTGTGTACAGTTTTCTGATTCGGAACAGTGTTCCAAGCTTTTGAGAAGCAGCCTTTGCAATTCCAGCGACATGATTGTGCCTTGGCAAACTTATCGAAGTGAAATGCGCAATTTTCCTGATATTATCATATTCGTTTCGGAGATATTCATCTTTTTGGAGACAACCGATGTCTGGGTTTTTGTGGCATTGAATTGAAGCTGGTTATTCTCATCCCCATTCGATTTTGCGATTTGGTACACTTTTCATAGTGATAATTACAGTAAACTGTATTGATGAGTTATATGTATAATCATTAATTTTCAATGTTTCATAAGACCCAGCAGACTGCCTTTTTGATATGGCCAGGGCGTGGTCGCGCTGGTCATATGGTCAGGGTGACATTTGCCAGCCAGGTTCCTCACGCTACCGCCTGATCTTCTCGGCATGTGGAAGTCTTCTATCCCGCTGACGACTGTATCTTAGGCTCATGGGTCGGACTCCTTAAATTACCGCAGGTCTCCGACTCTACTTATCCTCGTCTAGTGGATGGATAGCGAGTCCCTGAAAGATGGCTTCATCCCAGGTCTGTAAGGCGGGCCTCTCACACTACTACTCGGCCCTGTTAAAATAGAAAGCTGAAATAATAATTTCTGAATCATACTGTCGTTATCTACTGATTGTAGTTTAGTTTTGTATTGTATAGTTGGTAAAATTGTATGGTTGGTAAAAAGTCAGTTGTATGACAGATAATAAAAAGTAGTAATTTTGATGATTGCTTCGGAGTATCATTTTATATTATTCAAAACAGTAAAAATAGAATAGAGGCAATATAGTAAAATCTATCAGGTTATGGGCCCAGATGCTCCAAAAGTAAATAGTGGAAGCGATCTGAAAAACTAAAACGTAAAAAACGACAAAAAGTAAGAACTATAATATCGAAAAATGGCCGCCAACAACACGACAATGGAAGAGTTGTCATCGATTGAAAAACTGAGTGATGGTGAATCATTTCAATTATGGAAATTTCAAACTACAGTAATCTTCAAGTCACAAGGCATTTGGGAAATAGTTAATGGAGAATTATTGGCAGAAAATATTACCGATGCAGAAAAAAAAGCTGATTGGATGAAAAAGGACGCCAAAGGTCAAAGAGTAATAATCACAACAGTCGATAAAAAAATATTAATGCATATATTAAACTGCAAAACATCATATGAAATGTATTAAAAACTACACAACATCTATGAAAAGGACTCAGAAGATCAGAAATGCACCCTTCTACGAGAATTCTTCAACTTCTCCTATACAAAGGGTTCAGACATTTCACTTCATATAAGCAAAATTGAAAACTTGGCATACCGACTCAAGAATTTGAAACAAAACATTGACGATGAAATGATAATGTCTAAAATTTTATCAACGCTACCAGAACGTTACAAATATTTCAACACTGCTTGGGACTCTTCTCCGAGCTCAGATAGAACACTCACAAAACTAACATCAAGACTGATTGCTGAAGAAGCCAGAAGTAAAAATAACGAAGAAGAAGGGGCAGTTGCGTTCAAAACCTATGAAGAAAAGAAAGGAGGATATAAATCACACAATTCCAGAACAAGAACCACAGAAAAGGTGAAATGTTATAAATGTAATAATTTTGGGCACTTTGCAAAATCGTGCACGAAAAATACTGAAAATCAACGGAGGAACTGTTCCATCTGTAAAAAAACCAATCATGTTGAAGAAGATTGTTTTTTTAGAAAAAGGAAAGATGACAGAAAAGTTGCATTTTTGACCGAAGGCGAAATAAAAACAAAAGAAACATTGAAAAATTTTGTGGTAGATTCAGGGTCGTCAAGTCACATGTGTAATGATATAAAAATATTCAATGATTTGGAAGAAACTACATCCAAAATATTAGTTGCTAAAAAAGGTGAAGATATGAAAAGTTTTGGTATTGGCTCCATTGAAGGAACTGACTGTGTTTTAAATGATGTTCTTTACATCCCAGTACTAGGTAAAAACCTTATTTCAGTCAACGCAATCACTGAAAAGGAAGGAAAAGTAATATTCGAAAAGGAAAAAGTAACCATAATAAAAACAACAAAAAAATTCTTGAAGGACAGAAAAAAGAAAATGGACTTTACGTAGTGAATTTGGACAATAATTCAGAAAGTTTATTTACTGAGAAAGAAGAAAATGCTGAACTATGGCACCAAAAATTGGGTCATTTAAGTATTATTAATATTAAAAAACTTTTGGATCTTTCTACAGGGATAAATATTAGTAAAGCAGACTGTGAAAAAATAGGCAAACCATGTAAAACATGTTTGGAAGCAAAACAAACACGACTTCCATTCAACAAAATCAGATCAAGAGCAATGAGACCACTTGAAATAATTCATACGGATTTGTGTGGACCTATTGATCCTGTTACTTGGGATAATAAAAGGTACATTTTAACCTACTTAGATGACTTTACCCACTTCACTATGGTTTACTTATTGAAAAATAAGTGTGAAGTTTCAGATTATCTGAAACAATATGTACTTGAAGTAGAAGCTTACCATAATCTTAAAGTATCAAAAATAAGAAGTGATAATGGAGGTGAATATCTTGACTCAGACCTCAAAAATTGGTACAAATGTAAGGGAATCATCATGGACACCACAATACCCCACTCTCCTCAGCTGAATGGAAAAGCAGAGAGATTAAATAGAACAATTATGGAAAAGGCGAGAGCGTTAATCTTTGACTCTGGCCTTGATAAAGGTTTTTGGGGCGAAGCTGTAAGATTTGCTGTTTATCTGCTGAATAGATGTCCAACTGAAACGATAAATGTAACACCAGCTGAAAAATGGACTAATAAAGTACCAAATTTGTCAGATCTGCACTTATTTGGGTGTAAAGCACATGCAAAGGTACTTGGTTATTTAAAGAAACTGGACGCAAGGAGTAAACAATATATTTTCATTGGATATTCCCCAACAGGATACCGTTTGTGGGACAATGAAAAAGGTAAAATAATTATACATAGAGATGTTATTTTTGAAGACAAGATTGATAGCAACTTACTGGATAAAAAGGATGTATCAAAAATAAATATAGAATGGGTAGATGATGAATGTAAGAAACTGACAGATCCAGAAATACCAATAAATGAGAATAACGATTTGGAATCAGAAAATGAATCGGACCCAGAAAATAGAGAAGAAACAAAGACTGAAGAAGAATTTTATGAAAACAATGAAATGTTAAGATTCAGAGAAGGCCAAACAACTGTCAGAGGAAGAGATGTAAGAGCACCAAAAAAATACGATGATTATGTACTTTTAACTTATGAAGAAGCAATAAATAGTGAAGAAAAAGACAAATGGTTGAAAGCAATAGAAGACGAAAAAGAATCACAAAAGAAAAACAACACATGGGTGTTCGTGAATGAAGATGAAGTGAAAGATAAGAAGATTTTGTCCAGTAAATGGGTTTTCAAAGTAAAAGAAAATGGAAGATACAAAGCGAGACTTGTTGTACGAGGCTGTGAGCAAAAATATGGTCTGGATTACAAAGAAACATTCAGTCCCGTGGTAAATATGAGCTCTTTGAGAATTTTATTTGCATTAGCAGCTCACAACAACTATATTATCAAAAAATTTGATGTAAAAACTGCATTTCTCTATGGAGAATTGTCTGAAGAGATCTATATGAAGATACCAGAAAGCTATTCCGAAGAAAACAAGGTATGCAAACTCAAAAAATCCCTTTATGGCCTAAAACAGGCCCCCTTAGAGTGGAATAAAACTTTTACCAATTTTTTGAAACTAAACGGGCTTCGCATTCTCAAAAGTGAGAACTGCATATTTTTAAATGATACCGGTTCACTTATGCTTGCCATATACGTGGACGATGGAATATTGTTCGGACAGAATGAAGAAGAAATGAATGATCTCTTGAAAAACTTAGACAAAAAATTCGAAACTGTTTCAGAAGATAATCCGAAATTCTTTCTTGGTCTAGAAATTGAAAAGAAAGCAGATTCAATAATCATAAGTCAAGAAAATTATGTAAATAATGTTTTGAAATCATTTGATATGGAAAATGCGAAACCGGCTAAAACACCTCTAGCGACTGATACAAAAGACGAAAGTGTATTTAACACAAACTTTCCCTACCGAAACTTAATAGGAAGTTTGCTTTACCTTTCAAACAAAACTCGCCCTGACATCTCATATGCTGTGGGATATGGAAGTAGAAGAATGGAAAATCCAACAAATAAAGATATATCCAATATGAAGAGAGTGCTCCGATACCTGAAAGGAACAAAAAATCTAGATATTGCATATTGCGAAACATATGGAATAAATGAAATAACTGCTTACAGTGACAGTGACTTTGCGGGCGACACTGAAACACGAAAAAGCACCTCAGGCTATGTAATCATGTTTTGTGGTGGCCCTATTTCTTGGTGTTCAAGAAAACAGCCAATAGTATCACTATCCAGTACTGAAGCAGAATACATTGCTGCTGCAGAGTGTGTCAAGGAACTGGTATATTTGAAACATTTAATTGAAGAACTCACAAATGTTGAAGAGAGAATAAAATTGAACGTGGATAATCAAAGTGCTATAAAAATAATTGAAAATAATCAGTGCAATAAACGTTCTAAGCACATAGACGTTAGGTTCCATTTCATAAATGAGAAAATCAAAGAAGGTTTAATAAGTATTTTGTATTGTTCAACTGACATGCAAACTGCTGATATATTCACAAAACCTTTGGATGTAAACAAATTTCAAAGATTCAGGAATACATTGATGTGTGGTATTCCGGAATAACTTTATGTATTTGTCCTTTTGTTGAATTACTTTTATGTTGTTAATTTGACCCAATGATTCAGTAATTATTAAGAGAAGGTGTTAAAATAGAAAGCTGAAATAATAATTTCTGAATCATACTGTCGTTATCTACTGATTGTAGTTTAGTTTTGTATTGTATAGTTGGTAAAATTGTATGGTTGGTAAAAAGTCAGTTGTATGACAGATAATAAAAAGTAGTAATTTTGATGATTGCTTCGGAGTATCATTTTATATTATTCAAAACAGTAAAAATAGAATAGAGGCAATATAGTAAAATCTATCAGGCCCAACCATAGTTTTAGCCGAAGTGAAGGCTCCTGGAAAGCGATCTGACATCCAAGTCTTGCCGGCCCAGTCCGACATTATGCATTGGTACGTCCCTAGAACTTCGCTCTCCCGGAATACCCTACTGCTGAATTGCATCCAAAATATCAATTACCAGGAAGAAAATTCCTTCTTTATCTCTCGCAGGATGCCCAACGCGAAGTGGAGAGCAGTAAACATCCAAGGGAGAAAAAGGCACTTACTCCCGTATTTCCCATAATTTGAACAGAAATTTGTTTTTATTTGCGCCGTTTTGTTGTAGAACGAAAGTATTTTCTTCAGCGTTTACTACCAGATTTGTTGTAGTCCTTCTTGAACTGTGCCTAAGATACTCGTATTCTGTAATTTTTATGGTACTTTGGATACAGTGTAGTACGAGTATAGTATAGTTTCATATCACTTGTGTTTGTAACTGACGTTACTGCAGTTTCATCCTACAAGAACATTCTCAAACGAATACAATAAACGGTTTATTGTATTCGTTTGACGAAACTACAGTAGCGTTAGTTACAAATACAAATGGTATATAATTCTCATTTTTCATCATTTAAATATTTGAATGAGATTTAATTTCGGTGGCTTCCATTGAGAATTCATATATTTCTTCTCTTGTTCTTGGGTTTTGAAAATGCAATCAACTTTGGATTATTTAAATAATTATTTGTCTTGTTGTCCTCATATTGTTCTTCATACCTGTCTTCAGATTTTGTGGTAGTAAGGTTAATGACGCTATGCTGGCTTACTTCTTAATATTAGGTGGAGTATTTGGAAATTCAAAATCACTTGAATAGCTCTCCATTAAAAAAAATATTAACGTAGCGACTTTGCACGCTAAAAATCACTCGCAGTGTTTATTGTCCGTGATCCTCAGCATACTATTATAATTTTATTCTTAAAACAAAAACAACGTATCTAAGAACCCCGAATTTGAAATTGACGTGTTTACTGTCAGTGACACACAACATGCTATGATTTTCTTATTCTGAACTCTAAAAACGTATAGGTATGTAAAAATTCTGAAGATGAAATTGAAAGAGACCAAGGTGAAGTAAACTGTTCTTCAATTATGAATTGATATGAGTTCCTTATAACAATTGAATTCATTATTGAATTATTGTAATATGATAATATTAAGCAAATATATTTTGCTTTCATATTTCGGATTTACTAACAGGTGACATCTATTGGACAACAGCAGAGCTGAGTATTTTTATGAAGTTTTCTATCGTTGAAAAGGGAGGATCACGGAGCTGGCAACATCTAGTCATTGTCTGAGAATTTAATCTAAATTTTATTATAAATCATACAACGTTTCATTTATTCATTGTAATATTTATTTACGTAAATGTAAGAGTCAGCTTTCTATGAATGGCCAGTACATATCTAAAATAGAAGAACAAGCAGCATAGTAGTTTTTATGAAGTTTTTACTGTTAATTCGATTATTGACTAGAAACACTTGTCACATATCTAATCAATATTTTTTATCGACCTTTTTTGGGTATTTTCACCTTCTATAATATGAAAAATATGTTAAGATATAAGTATTGTATTATTTCTCAACTATTTTTTTGATAGGCAAAATTATTGAATACTGATAAATACAAAAAAAATTCTTTGGGAAAAATACTTTGATTTTACGTAGTAACTTATCAGAGTGAACTAAATAGTTTGCCCTTTCTACATCTGTCTAAAGTTCCCCATTATAATTTTCAGATTGTGGAAGGTGAAAATACACAAAAAAGTCTTTAAATAAACTGATTTTCCTCCACAAAAAAATGACTTTCGTTTAATAACTAATCAATATTTTGTAATACTCATTATAACACAAACCTGCTATCCAAAAAGCAAAATAAATTAATAGCAGGATTAAACATATGGGCTTTGGAAGATGAAATTATTACAAAAATAACATATTAAAATAGTATGTTTTTCAGAACACTGGAAACTCTGTTGTAACATGGAAAACATGCTCGGATATTACAAGAAAACATTTTTTTTTTGAATTTTATGAGTCGGTCATTTTGCGAGATTTTAAATCTGAATCGACACCTTCAAAGCGGAACATCAATTTTTTATTTGTAACCAGCGAAAGTGCGTCCAGAAAAGTATATTATTTTTCACGCCATTCCGGCGGTAGCTCAAACACTGATTGAGCCTCTCAAGCCAGGTGGGTCTAGGGAGAAAAGTCAAACGAAGAAGGGTACCACCCCTGTGGCACTGGAAGTAATTTTTTCCTTTTGGGAGGGGCAACTAAAAAGGGAGCTTAATGCCGTGATGTTATGCGACGAATGCTGGAGCCTCTGATGTACCAAGCGACCTCTCAGAGTATTTAGCCTTACATCCCTGCAGAGGGCTCCACGGATGTGGACAAGATTTTTCCCCATACTCGTGGGAACTAAATGGACGACAACTATAAACAAAAGAAGGGGGTCCCAGAGCGACTCCGCTGACTTACAATAAAAGTGGTAATCGTGCAAGCCATCCTACTACACTGTAAGGGGGCTTCGGCGGTCCTCACAAAGGTTATGCTTACACGAACAAGAAAGTGTTTTTAGCCGATTTAATAATATCTGCGTTTCTAGAACACAATCATCCATGCATCGACGAGAAAAGGGATCGACAACACAAGCTGCAGGTCTATGATTACATGCTTATAGGAAAATTGGTATGCACATCTATCATGGGAGGGACAGTAGTGGCACGGAAAGCAAAGGGTTGTCCTCGGGAGACAAATTCTTCCCAAATAGTATGGAACCTTATTTGGGTGAGTTACTATGACTTCTGGATCATAATGTACACAAAGTACTATTCTATGCAGACGACTTAGTCAAGCCCTGAATATTATAACTTAATGGCCCAATGATATCGACTCCGATGTGGTCCGATCTGTCCGGTTGGGGGTGATCAAATATCTGGGGATGATCAAATATCTGGGGATGATTCTAGGTCACAAGCTGACCTTTAACTAACAAATGAGAAGAGTTGAAAATAAGGCGCACCCACAAAAAGCCATAGGGGCTCAAACCAAACATGATGTAGTGGCTCCACACCATGGTGATTGAATCCATGATAATATATTCATCTATGGTCTGGTGGCCAAAGATAGAATGAACCACTGATATCAACAAACTAAGCAGTATGCAAAGACTTGCATGTTTGGGACTAACGGGAGCAATGAAAACCACTCCTAGAGCTGCATTGGATACACTCTGGAATCTTGCTCCTATATATTTAGTATTAATGGGGGAAGCAAGGGTGGACCAATTGAAACTGTAAAATTCACCAAGCTACATTGCTTCGGTCAAAACAGAAATTTCAGAATAAGTGAGAAGAAACGAACATCAAACATGTTCACGAATCATATGACATGTTCAACACAATATTCGCCAATAAGGCCTGAAATCGCAAACAGTGGGGAATGAACAGTCATATTGAGAACATGCTCGGCAGAAACATCTGGTATACACACGGCTCGAAAACCTAGCATGGGATGGAAGCTGTAATTTATTGTGGGGGGGAAGGGTCTTCATTTCAGTTGCCCACTTGGTCAGTACACATTCGTCTTCCAGGCTGAAGGTATGCAATCTTGCCATGCGCAAGGAACCTTAATTTGAAGTCTCGACGAAATAAGCGGATCAATATTTTCCCAGACAGCCAAGTTGCACTTGAGGCACTAATCTCAAAAGTGACATCGAGGTTGTTCTGAAAATGGTGAGAAGAACTGAGGAAACTGGCCGACAGGAATCACATTCACATTATTGGAATATGTACAAAACATGTAATTTCAGTTTCTTTCTATATTTATGAATGAAGAGATGTTTCAAAATAATTAAGTTTTGAATGAATACGGCCAATAATTTTGGAATATATGTATAATATGTGAGCTCCCACAACCTCCAAGCAATGTAACGTGTTTGCTGGGCTTGCCTACCCATGAAAATCACCCGTTTCTTATACATTACTATTATTTCTTCATTTCAATCACTTATGTATTAATGTGGAGTGTTACTATTGCTGATATTTCATTTAGAAGATAAAAATTAACTGTGAAGTATTTTGCAAGTATCTATAATAACCTGAACACTTCGAAATAATTGAAATACATGTCGCATCATGTATTTGATATTCAATAGTATAAAGTTGGTCCATCGAATATAACTCCATTCATTAATGTTCAAAAAAATTTAGCTAACCATATGACTTTCTGTTTTCAGTATGCTGGATGACAAAACCCATATTTATATTTGATTGAAAAAAAAATTGCCTTTACTGCCTCCTGTGAGGATTGAACTCACGACCCCTGGTTTACAAGACCAGTGCTCTGCCACTGAGCTAAAGAGGCTTCATACCAAAAAAATTCACATTTAGGATTGTTGTAAATGTGTAACAAGCGTTATGAATCGAAGCAAAAGCAGTCTTCAAATTCAGAATCTATAAATAACATTATCGTGTTTCGCAAACTTTTTTCTTGATTACATATCAATGCATTGCCTGCCACAGCGACTTGTGTAACTATCTTATTTGATTTTCTAAACCAAAGGTGTGAACATTCAACCCATTGGCATTCAACCATTGGCATTTACATTAGGATTAACTTATTACACTTGAAAGTAAAAGTACTGTTTTCGCACAATAAGAGCTTAAAATTAACTTTTCAGAAATGTAGCACACTTGATGTTTTGCTAGACTCATCTTTGAAATACTAGAGATATCAATAGTTATTGATAGAAAACTATTTTCTCAATGAGACACCCTCTATATTCCTGCATATTTCAACTGAGCTTAAAATTACCTTTCCAAAAATGTAGCACACTTGTTTTGCTAGAGTCAATATTTGAAATACTTAGCGTTTAGGTTTTCAATTATTTAATTTAATACGCTTTTATAAGCTTCACTTGAATGTATGTATGATTGTTTGTTTGCAACTCTAAAACTCGGGATCTGTATTTGACAGAATTATCGACATTATTGCTTGATCTATTTGCTGGCAGATGACGATATACGTAACCTCCTTCATATATCAACATTATTGCTTGATCTATTCGCGGGCAGATGGCGATGTACGTAACCTCCTTGATATACATACACTTTATATGTATTTCTTCATTTGAAAAAAAGTATTTTTTGTATTAACACGCCTGCTGCCTTGGGCTTGGTACCTGATTTTCAGGCTCCCTCTCCGGAATCGGAAAATATCAATGGTCATTTTTCTGAACAGTATACGGCTGATTGATCCCAAAGTTTAGATAAAATAAATATAGTTTTAAAAGACTAAAAAACACACTTTAAAAGAACATCGAACTTAAAAGTTGTAAATACTTTTTTTTTGAAAATAAGCTTAAAACAATAACGAACGAAAAATACTAGTATTATTGTGAAAAAAGCGTGGGCGCTTTGTGCCATATTTTTTGTATATCAAGCGCCCGTCGCTTTTTTCACAATAATACTAGTATTTTTCGTTCGTTATCGTTTTAAGCTTATTTAAAAAAATATTTTCAACTTTTTAGTTCGATGTTCTTTAAAAGCGTGTTTTTTAGTTTTCTAAACTATATTTATTTCATATAGACTTTGAAACGCACACTTTGATTAAGTAGGCTTTGAACGACGGGGTGATAAAACAGAAAGAAATTGTTCAGTAGTAGCTATCAAATGTTGAGAAAGCTTTTCACAGCAATAATTAAAACGTATAGTTTCAATAAAATTGACAACAATTTATACTATATTTACTACTAATAAATGAAATTTTGACAATAATAATAATAATGATAAAGAAAAAACAATGAAATACATTTTCAGAGAAGGTGTTCGAAATGTCTTCTCCAGGTTCTCCTACATACAGGCGATACCTTTTCTGAAGGTTTTTTGTCGAATTAATTAGTTCTATAGGAGTGATTGAAGCAAATTTTTGCATCACTGCCACTTCCAAGTCGTATCTAGAACTGGTCGGCAATTTAAAGATAAGATTTTTCAACCTTCCCCGGAGGTGAAAGTCCATAAGCGTTAGGTCCAGTGTCCTGGCCGGCCAACGGTTGGGTCCTTGGTTGGCTATCCAATTATTACCAAAATTTGCAGCTAAAAAATTATATATATATATATATATATATATATATATATATATGTAAATATCAATAAGTAAAACAGTAACTTAAAAAGTATGTGACATATATTTGTCAAAAAAAAACAAACCTTGCATGTCCATTATAAATGCAATTGTATCACAGTTTAATTTACACATACGAGTACACATATTAATGTGAAATAAAACAAGAACATATGTATAATTATAATGATGATGAAAACATGATCATTAATACATACAAGGTATTGCTAAGCTTATCTTGGCAGAACACTGAAAATATTTACAATTTGTCATCATGAGCTTTCATGAGCACTATATTTTTGACAGACTCCCTGAAACGTCTCTGCTCTATTATATCCCTAACTACTTGTGGTAAATAGTGGAACATTTTTTTTTCCTTCGTACATGTTAGAGTGTTTTGTTAGAGTCAATCTGGGTATTGACAGATGGATATTATTACTACTGTTTTGTTGTGGATTCTATGTGTATCTGGAGAATCAGTGTTATATCTTTTATGAATCAGGCAAACAACGTCGAGAATAAAGATACTGAATAGAGTGGGGATTCGGTATTTAACGAAAAGTTGTCTACAGCTATCCCTATGGTTTGCCCCACATTAAAACCGCAAAGATCTCTTTTGTAACACGAAGACCTGATTCAATAGTTGCTCACTACAGATTCCCCAAAATGCAATGCCATACCTTAGATGATACTCTACTAGGGCAAAGTAAGTCAATCTAGCAGTGAATATATCAATTCAATTGGAGACAATTCTGACAGCAAATGATCCTGAAGCCAATGTTGTGCATAAAGACGTGATATGTTATTCAAATTTTAACTTATTGTCAATATGCAGAACAATAAATTTAGTGCGAGTCGTTTCTTCTATCTTCCTACCATCTAATAGCAATTTGTCATAGCTAAACTTAAAGTTTACAATTTTGGTCTTGTCTACGTTGAAGAAGAGTAAATTAGAATCACACCACTGTTTGACTTTTTCTAAATCTAATGATATCATTTGTTTCAAGTTGTTAGTATTTTTTTCATGCCATAACAATGTGGTATCATCGGCAAAAATTGTGAATGACCTTTTCATATCGACAATTCATCAACAAGGAGTTCAACATTTTGCCTTAAAGTGTCTAAATAGTTCTGAGATGTGAGAGTGCCTCTAAGTCTACTCCTGAAAACACCTGCCCACACACTAAATTCAAATCTTTCTTGACTTCTTTGCTCCACAATAGAATGAGGATTTTGTTGTGCCCAAGTATAGGAAATGTAGCGGTTGAAAACGCCGGCACTACTAACATTAGCTTCGTCTGTCTGTCTTAACGAAGAATCACGCACTTGGTTACAACTTTCCAGGAACCACTAGCAAAAAGCCATGCGGCGTTCAAAAGCTCCTGGACTGAGTTGATGAACTGATCTGAGTTGATGAACTCTTTTGGTCCTGTATGATTTGAATTTGTGTTTTTTTTTTCAAAATTCTCCTAACGTTAGTTCTAGGCCTGTTGTTATTTCCACATTTCGCATTGATGTTTTAGGATTATTTTGAACAGCTCCTAAAACGACTATTTCTTCAAACTCCTTATCCCTATTTGATTCATATAATTTTGGCCTCTGGATACCTCTCGTGATACAAATTGCTTGCTGCCTCTGCATTTTTCCTGGTTTGTATAAAACAAACTATCACATCCCATTTTTCATAATTCTCATACTTGTTTGAAAATTGAACAAAAACCGCCAATTGAAGTGCGTCTTTACTGCTTAAATCAAAATTTGACAACTGCATTCTGTTTCATCGCCGCATCGGCATCGTCCAAAGCCTTCTTAATCAAAGTATGCGTTTCAAAGTCTGCATGAGAAAACCTAAAGTCCCTGTATTTCAAAGATGACTCTAGCAAAATATCAAGTGTGAAAAAGTAATTTCAAGCTCAATTGAAATATGCAGGAATATACGGGGTGACTCATTAAAAAAATAGTTTTCCATCAATAACTATTGATATCTCATTTAAAAAAATATGTATTTCACACCATTAAAGTCTACGTAAAACAGTGCGTTTTCATAGAAACAAGAAATTGTTGACAGGAAAAAAGTTACAGCTACTGGAGTTCAAAAACGATGATAGATATAAATATGCGGTTTATACAATCAAGTTTGTTATTAAATTTAACTCACAGACACAGCCATCAGTTTTCATCTACCTAATTTGAAAATATTTGCGAATACTAGTAAAACTGTAATTGGTCAATTATCCAGTTGACTGAACCCGAAAATAAACAATGAGTGCAATACAAAGAAGCAGGGATAATAAGGCACTGATGAGTAAAATTTAAAAAATAAATGAAAGACCTTTTGAAAAAATGTTAAAATTATATTTATTCTGAACTAAACAATCATCCAGTGCAAATAATATTTATCCTGAACTGAATATTCATTCAGTAAAATAAAATATTAACCTTAAATCGACTTAAATTAGTCTGTACCAAGTACATGTCACCATAAATGCTATATTTACAAAAGGTATAAACAAAACTTTGGTGTTCTCCAGCTATCACAAAAAGTTATGCACAATAATTTTGAATATATTTTTATACAAATCCCTGAGAGACTTAAACCGAGAAAATAATACAAATAAAAAATTAATGTAACCCCCAAAAAATAAAAATAGATTTTATAAAAGAAAGTATATTGAACCTATTTACTTTTGTTAGGTTGCTTAAAATTTCTACCAGATGGAACTCCTCCCTATATTCTAAATTTTTCAGGAATATTAAAAATTGACATGAAAATTGTCATACACATTTCACTGCTTATTTGAAAAACAATTAAAACATGAGCTTGGTAATAGTTCACGTGCCATCTGGTTGATTTTGAATTTATTCGAGAAAACCCATCGTAGGTGAGCCATACATTCACATAATGCAGTCTTAGAATATTTTCAAAAATATACATTTTTACAGATTATATTTACAAACGAAAACAAAAATGAGATCAACAACAAAACAATCCATATTTTTTTCTATACAGCAACAATTTTACTGGGGTCCACTTTAACTCTGATGAACATTGTGTCATCCTTCATGAAATGCCTCTTCTTGAGCATTTCATGTGAGACGAATTTGGGAAAACCAAAGCCTAAAGAGTCTGGTTCTAAACTAGGTCTCTGAAAATTCTTCCAGGTTGGATCAGGAATGAAGCTCTCCACAATATTGCAAGCCTTTTCCGGACAAGTAGATTGGTCGAACAGAGTAAAGGAAACAGAGTGGGAAAATGGCCAACGAAGAAGAGCATCGTATTCTCCGGGCAGAATCTTTATGTAGACAGAGATGTGGGAACCTTCCCCAGCGCCATTTCCATTCGGAAATAGAGATGCCTGTAACAAAAAAATAGTGATTCAGTTTGTTTCCAGAAGTCAGATAGAGCACTTTTTTGTGGAGTTCGTTATTTTTTATATTGAAGTTTATGCTAAGAGGTTTTTTCAAATATTATTAGGCTATATAAAATTGTATTATGAAAGATTTTATTGGTTTTTTCCATCAAAACGTATTCAAAAAACATTTCAATGTGAGATTTCTACTTGACCGTTTAAAAACCGTGACACGTGTTTCACTATACAATAGCATCTTCAGGCATCACAGCATCGTGACGCCGTAAATAGGAATGTGAATTTCTGCAGAAAGTATAGTAAAACATAAACTCATAATGTCTTGAATCATTGGGAAATATGTTGAGATCGCCTACAGAAATAAACTTTATAGAAAATTATTTAATACATTGGGGACAATTGATTGATAAACTTTTTACGAAATTGAATAGTTATGAAGACGATGATGGAATTAGTTTTAATAATTTTACTATGTTCTACTCTACACAATATTTGGAAAAATGTAAATTTTCAAATTCATTGGTGAATTATTAGGCCGAAGAAAATTGCATGAGAACGGATTTATTCAAATGAAAAACAGTATTAACTGGTTTCTTTTTTTATAATTCATTGTACTATCAACTCGATACATTTCAGAGATCACAGACCACATTATATTTTTTCAAAATATTGAAATCTGAATTTTGCTTTTCAGGTATCTATAGTTTGATTTTCACTTTTTTTTTCAGAATTGGCCGCGGTGGTAGTGCGCCCGACTCACGATCGGAAGGCCATGGGTTCGATTCCCGCCTCGACCAGATATTTTTCTGGAGAGAATGTATCTGGTTGAAGCTGGGATTATTCTGCAACCGTGTTAGAAATCACACGTTAAAAGGTAGAACCTCGTTAGTCCTTAGCTCGCACAAGTTTCTCAACTTCTGAGAGTTGTCGTTCGTATGGAGGCGACAGTAGATTAACGGAAAAACATATTTTGCACAGATTTTTTTTAACTCAAATTTACCACATATTCTATTCAGTTCAAACAGATTTTAAGACTTGTTTAAAAGAAGAATAAAATTATTATTTCAGGATATCTAATAACTCCATTTGAG